>NW_024426774.1:23909434-24033600 GCF_017311325.1 Ursus maritimus | reverse complement strand
AGAGCACTGTGCACACAGGTGTCGCACAGACCTTACTTTGAGAAATGGTGCCCAAATGGTGTCAACTAACTGCCACACTTCACCCCATCAGCTCATATATAAGATAAAACGATGGCATACGGGCAGGAATTTGTAGTAAAAAGCTGGGTTTCAGCCTAAAACCCCAAATCAAATGCATCACTTTGAAAAATAGATACATAAGAATAAGGAATCATTAAAATATGGAAAGCAGTTGAAAGGAAGACCATCTGGGCAAACCAAAGTTACTCATCCCTGAGAACATTCTCCCAGAAAGGCAAACTGCATGGAAAAGATTAAATGTAATCCCAAAGAAAAAAGAAAGTCTTGCAATTCTGGAAAGACACTATGCACCATCTACAACTCAGGCAGCCCATTGGGCAGACGAACGCCGTGCAGTGCTCTCTAAGACGTGCCATCACGGAAATTGTACCGAGGACAGGGAGTATGTACGTGGCTGAATGCTGGACGGGAGGACATGCACACATTCCTCTAGGTTTCCAGAACGGAGAGAACTTCCTTCATGGCATCATTATCTTCAGCGTGGGTGATGCCACAGCAACAGTTCCAGCCAGCTCGGGAACCTGTCCCCTTAGTCAGCTGGATGGCTCTACAGGTTGTCACAACTTCTTCTGATTCCCAGATGGAGCCATGGTGGGGCTTATAAGCATGCCAGGAACTCATCAGGCAAGTGGCACTGCGTGTTTGAAATCCAGACTGACTTGAAAAACATAGATTGCCTCTTCTCCATGATTTTGGAGAGAGGTTTGGGTTTTCCATCCCTGCTTCTTTCTTTGCCTCCTGGGCACACTGCAAAAACCCTTCCCTGACAGGTGGAAACTCTGCCTGGAGCACAGAGAGGAGGTGAGGACGTGGGAAGTATTCTGAGTTGCTGATAGGCGGTGGTAAAATCGAGACCTGGGAATGACTGCTGGCTTCCTTCAACCGGGACAAAAGGTGTGGTCCTTCCTCTTTCCTGGAGGAAGACAAGGAGGTGGTTCTGGAAGAGGCAGCACCATCTGGCTTCATAGACCTGATCTGGGCTGGTTCGACAGCAATGGGACAGGCACCTGCCAGAGTTTTCCCAGAGGAAGCGTGGGATTTCTTGGCTTGCCTCTCCGAGAGATCTTGCTGAACTGGCTGGGGGCTGATGATTCAGGAGGAAGCTGAGAAGCAGTGTGAAAAAGTACTCAGAGAGGAAGCCTGTTTTCAGCTCTTGTGTGAAGAGCTACTTTTTTTTTTTTTAAGATTTTATCTATTATTTGACAGAGAGTATAAGCAGGCAGAGTGGCGGGCAGAGGGAGAAGGAGAAGCAGACTCCCCATTGAGCAGGGAGCCTGATGTGAGGCTCAATCCCAGGACCTTGGGATCATGACCTGAGCAGAAGGCACCCAACTGACTGAGCCACCCGGGCGCCCCTGAAGAGCTGTTTTTAACTGGGATAAAATATCTGTCAAGGAAAGAAACACAAAAGTCTCCATTAGACCCTTGTAGAGGTGCCCTGAATCCTCATCTTGGCCAGATGCAGAATGGCCAAGTGTTAAACATTGAGCTGGGGCCAAATGTTGCCATTACAAATGCCCTGTGGGATAGAATCATAAATAGGAAATTTTAATCTAAATGTGTAATTAGTGCTGTCCTTTTGTTACAAAAATGTTTAATGTTCGGATTTCTAGTTTGACTCCAGAGTGCAGGAAGGGCAATGCGGCTGGGCCGCCCGCTGGGAGGTGACTCCGACCTTCACACTGTGACCCCCACCTACAACCCTCACCCGACCCGAGCTCGCCCCAGCTTGCTCTGCTCCCAGGCTGCTCCCCACGGCCACGTCGGCCGGCTTGCTGAGCTAGACTTTCTCTGCACCTGTAACTGGCGAAAGACGATTCCTCTTCCAACTCCCGGATGTAAAGAAGTCTCAACCAGGACTTCTGAAAAATTCACGGTACATATACAATTAAATATCAAAAATTTAGTTACTGTAGCTTTTATGGGCTACTTTGCTTATTATTACCGGTGCTTCTTTTACCAAAGAATTCGATCAGGATTAGAACTGTAATCTAATCTATTATTCCGCCTTGTGTTGCTAGTGTAATTGTTCCAAGGGCTCTGCAGGTGGCCACAATCAGATCCCCCGGTCACGATCCTTTCACCACGTGGGGGCTCAGGGAGGGGCAGCGGGTGGGGCCGCAGCGGTCAGTCCTGCGTGGGCTCGGAGCGCAGAGCCCCGCCTCCAGGGCGCTGCCGGCCACGGGGCGGGCCTTCGGCACACATTTGCTCAACGGCTGACTGGCTACGTGAACGAATAAATTACGGAATGAAAAGAGATAGGAGCGGGAGCCGAGAGAAGAGGCGTCTGCACCTGAAGGCTATGCATGCCCTAGGTAAGGTGTGGTCCTGGGGCGGACCTAGAGCCGGCAGGGGGATAGGGTCAATGCTCCTGGGAAGCCACGATGGGTACAGAGAAGACCGGATAGGAGGGAGGCTGTGACAGGGCAGCATGGCCTCAGGTGAGGGGTGAGCATCTTGGCAGGCAGGTCAGTAGGTGTCCCGAGAGCAGGAGACATGTCAAGGTCATACAGGGGACGCAGGGCCTCGGGAGCAGGACTCCAGACCCCGGCCGGGGTGAGTTGTAGAGGGAACAGAACTTGGGCCAGCTGTCAGGGCCAGAGCACCCAGACGGCACCCAGACCACGAGCTGGAGGCAGGCCACAAGAAGACAGCCTGTTAGTAGACCTGAGACCCAGGCCAGCAAAGGAGCCTAGCCAGGCCGGCCCCAGGGCAAATCCCCTGAGCCCTCAGCTTTCATTTCTCCCCAACTTAGGCAAGAACCTACCCAGGGACCACCGCAGGGATGGGCCTATGCGGAGGTGATCCAGTGGTCCCGGGACGGAGTCTGGGAGGCTAGAAAAGCACGGAGCCAAACAGGCCACAGCTTTCGCAGAGAAGGTAAGCCTAAGCTTTGCAAGTTATTTCAGGCTTTGATTGGAACGTGTGACCAGCTGTTGTGAGCCCTGAATGCTTTCACTGATAGCCAACAGACCAACAATGATTTGGTGAGAACTGCCATGTGGCTAGGATTGTGCTTCCCCGTTCGGGGATGGGAGGCATGAAACAGTCATGAAACAGATGAGTGTCTGCTAAGTATGTGCACTGTGTCGCTATACATGGAGAAGGAAACAAGGGTGCAAGAGGGTTACCACCAGAAAGTGCTGCAGATGAGAATGATCAGGGAGGGCTTTCCGGAGGAGGTGTTTGTGCCTTGGGCCTGCAGTGGCTGAATTCCATCTCACAGGTGAAAACCCTGCAGCACAACAAGGTCAGGGCTCAAATGAGCGAGGGCACAGGGGCGAGGGCACGAGGGCATGCCAATCCAGCAGGTCCCAGGGTCTTTCCTAACACAAAAGAGCTGCATTCCTGTCTCCTGCTAATTGGAGAGCTGGCTTTGGCTTCAGGGGGCAGGTTGTAGCTAGTTGGGTTTGTTTGGGCTCTTTCTTTGTTGTATTTTGTAGGGGTTACAGAGGGAAGGAAAGGGGGGATGACTTTCCTTCCTCCAGCGGTCGGACCGGCTCTGTGCTTAGGCACCGGTGAGAAGGCCCCTCTCTGGGCCATGCTGTGAGCAGGGAGAGGTAGCCTCTGGCTGTGCCGCTCCCCACAGGCCCCCAGGCGTGATCGTGGTACCAGCTTCCTGTGGCTCTAGCACGTGGCCACAACCTCAGTGCCCTAAGCTGACACAGATTTATTGTCTTAGAGTTCCCAGGTCAGAAGTTGGACTGGGTGTCGACAGGGCTGTGTTCCTTTCTGGAGGCCCACAGGGACAATCTGCTTTCTTGCCTTCTCCAGCTTCTAGGGGCCCCCGACGTGTCCCCAGAGCCAATAGCAGCTGGTCGGGTGTTTCTCACGTGGCCCCACTCTGCCCTTCTCTTCTGAGGACCCTGGGACCCCATGGGGCCCACCCAGGTTATCTGTCCTACAGTCTCCCGTCGTAAAGCCAGCTCGTGGGCAACCTGAGCTCTGTCTGCGACGCTGATGCCACAGAGCCTGCTCCCTCGTTTCTGGGATTAGCACGCGGGCATCTGCGGAGGGAGGGCCACTGTTCCGCCTGCCACCTAGCCAAGGTCAGAGGATTGAACATATTCTATTTAACAATCTGCTGGCGGGGCTTATAACTGTCAGTGTCCGGAGAGCTGGTGTGTAGGCTTCCATTCGTGCTCTTCTCCCGGCCCCAAACGCTAGGGCTGCTCCGGCGGGAATGGTGGCTGTCCGAGGCCCTCAGCGCCGGGGGGGGGGGGACCCAATACTTGCTTGCTTTTGGCTGGCAGCTGCCCCCCAGATGCAGCATCCAAGGCTCCCCCCAGCCTGTGGGTCTCCAGGGGAATGCATCACCTTCGTTGTCTTACCTCTGACTCGGCTCTCCTTACAAGAGCATTCGTCCTGGCACAGCTCAATCTCCAGCTCCTTTTGCCTTTTACATAAGAAGGATAGAAGCAAGGGAGGCAACGTCCTAATCATCTGGGCTCCAGGAGGACAGGCACATCAGAGGACACCAAGCCGCTCAGGAAAGCGGAGCCCCGCTTACATCATCCTGCAGCACATCGCTAAGCAACTGGGGTATCAACACCTGTTTCCATGGAGATGTTACTTCATCGCTGTCCTCCAGGCCGAACAGAGAAGTGCATCCGGGAGGAATGAGATGCTGGGCTGTGCTGAGAATGACAAACTCGAGTAGCAGAAACCTATGGAGGAGAAAGGTGGATGAGAGAGAGCTCTGGATTGAGAAGAGGAAGGAGGATGGGCTCTGGAACCCGCGCGGGTACACTGCACCTGGCCCCCCATCTCCGCACAGGCAGCAGCCTCGAGAGGCCCCAGACTCCTGCCCAGTCCTGCAGCACGGTTCCCAGGCTGAGCAGAGGCCAGAGCCCAATCTTTGTACCTGCCTGAACAGGACTCATCCGCGTGAAGGAGGGCGCTGGGGAGCAGGAATACGCTTTCTCCTGTTGGTTCAGGCAAGCAAAGACGGTCTTGCCCCTTCTGCTCCACCTTGAGCTCTGGCCTGCCTAGCATGGTGGCTTCCAGGCACACGGCTGCCCCTCACCAACCCTGTTGCTGCAAGGGCTGCCCCCCCCCCACCGGAATGACCGCAGCGGAGGGGAGTGGGAGGGAATTCGTGTTCGCCGCGCTCACTATGTGCCAGGCATTGTGCTTCGTGCCTTTTATGGGCAACCTCCGCTAACCCTCGCAGTCCACCCATGGAGTGCGAGAGCCTATTTCACAGGCGAGGAACTGCTGCTCGGGGCGCTGGGGTGGCTGATTCGATGTGATGATAATAGATAAGAGCAAACTTTCCAAAGTCACTTACTGTGTGCCGGGCATTGTTACAAGTTCTTTACAAGTATCAGTTCATCTTGTCCTCACACCAGATCTGGGGGGAGCGGGGGCAGGTGATTATCCGCTGATAAGTGGCAGAGCCAGGCTCTGAAGCCTGGGGTGGCATTTCCACTGTGTGTGCTGACCCCACTCTCAACACTAAAGGTGACAGCTGAGGAGGTGCGGGGACAGGCACACGGGAATGAGCTGGCCGTGGACGGGTTGTTGAAACAGGAGTCCGAGTAGGATTTGTCTTCATGTTCCAGAATTGCAGCCGAAGACCAAAGCTAAGGGTAAAAACCGCGAAGGATCCCATGTTCTCAGGTCAGAAATCCACCTGCAGTGGGCCAACCCCTCCCTCGGACTCAGGAAGAGAACTGTCTCCCACCAGACACCAAGTGCTCTGCCCACCTGACCTACTGGCGGTTCCAGAAGGTGTTTAGAAGAGGCCTGGGGGAGGACCCAGGAAGGCAGGGCCTCCGGGGGTGGGCGGAGCTCACAGTGAGAGGTTCCTTCCCTGCCACCTGGTGAGGGGATTGTCAGAGACTCCCTGGTTCCTTGGGCATCTGCGTCACGGGGAGGATGCTGGCCTGTTCCAGGCTGGGCTGATGTTCACTGAGCCGCAGATCCAAGGCCATCCCTGACTCTGCTGCTGGAGCCATGCCAGGAGTGGAGTTTTGGGGTGTGTTCTGGGAACACTCGTCTGATGGAGGTCCTCCCCTACTATGGGGGAGCAGAAGGGTGCATGGCAGTTCCCCCTTACCCCTGACATTAGTGCCTACCTCTGTAGAGATTTCCAAAGGCAGAGTCCCCATAACTCTCAAAGTTTCCCCATTCTACTTTGTAACTCCTCCTTCCTGCTTTCCCTAATCTCTTTCTCTGAGAACCTTTCCCCATTGATCTGGGTTTTTTTAATCACTATAGATTAGTTTGTGCTAGTTCTAAAATTATTTGTAAAGGTAGTCATAGATTACATACTTGGTATCGTTTAGCTTCTTTCATTCTGTGCAACTGTTTTGAGATTCACTCACGTCCGTTCCTTTTCCTTGCTGAGTAGTAGTCCATCGTGTGGCGATACTTTCTTTTTTTTTTTAATGATTTTTTATTATGTTAGTCACCATACAGCACATCCCCGGTTTCCGATGTAAGGCTCGATGATTCATTAGTTGTGTATAACACCCAGTGCACCATGCAATACGTGCCCTCCTTACTACCCATCACCAGTCTATCCCATTCCCCCACCCCCCTCCCCTCTGAGGCCCTCAGTTTGTTTCTCATAGTCCATAGTCTCTCATGCTTCATTCCCCCTTCTGATTACCCCCCCTTTCTTTATCCCTTTCTTCCCCTACTGATCTTCCTAGTTCTTATGTTCCATAGATGAGACAAATCATATGATAGTTGTCTTTCTCTGCTTGACTTATTTCACTTAGCATTATCTCCTCCAGTGCCGTCCATGTTGTAGCAAATGTTGAGAACTCGTTCTTTCTGATAGCTGAGTAATATTCCATTGTACATATGGACCACAACTTCTTAATCCGGTCATCTGTTGAAGGGCATCTCGGTTCCTTCCACAGTTTAGCTATTGTGGACATTGCTGCTATGAACATTGGGGTGCATATGGCCCCCTTCTCTTACGAGCATGCCTGTATCTTTGGGGTAAACACCCAGTAGTGCAATGGCTGGATCATAGGTAGCTCAATTTTTAACTTTTAAGGGACCTCCATGTTCTCCAGAGTGGCTGTACCAGCACCTATTTCCCACCAACAATGAGGAGGGATCCCCTTTCTGCATCCTCTCCAACAATTGTTGTTTTCTTGCCTTGTCTATTTTTGCCATTTCTAACTGGCGTAAGGTGGTATCTCAGTGTGGTTTTGATTTGAATTTCCTTGATGGCTAATGATTTTGAACATTTTTTCTGTGTCTGTTAGCCATTTGTATGTCTTCATGGAACAGTGTCTGTTCATATCTTCTGCCCATTTTTTATTTGTTTATTTGTTTTCGTGTATTGAGTTTGAGAAGTTTTTTGTAGATCTTGGATACCAGTCGCTTTATCTGTAGCGTCATTTGCAAAATATATTCTCCCATTCCGTGGGCTGCCTCTTAGTTTTTTCTTGACTGTTTCCTTGGCTGTGTCGAAACTTTAATCTTGATGAAGTCCCATAAATTCATTTTATCTTTTTACTTCTTTGCCTTTGGGGATGTATCATGAAAAAAGGTTGCTTTGCGATGTCGTAGAGGTTGCTGCCTATGTTCTCCTTAGAATTTTGATGGATTCCTATCTCACATCGAGGTCTTTCTATCCATTTGGAGTTTATTTTTGTATGGTGTGAGATAGTGGTCAAAGTTTCATTCTTTTGCATGTAGCTGTCAATTTTCCCAGCACCATTTATTGAAGAGACTGGTCTTTTTCCCACCGGATGTTTTTCCTGCTTTATCAAATATTAGTTGCCCAAAGAGCCGAGGGTCCATTTCTGGGCCTCTATTCTGTTCCATTGGTCTTACATGTGTCTGTTTTTGTGCCAGTACCATGCTGTCTTTGTGATCACGGGCTTTGTAGTACAGCTTTTGAAATCCGCATTGTGATGCCCCAGCGCTTTGTTTTTCCTTTTCTTTTTCTTTCTTTTTTTTTTTTTTTTTTTTTTAAGATTTTCATTTCTTTATGTGAAGGAGAGAAGCCAAGCGAGAGAGCAGGACCAGCAGGCAGTGAGAGGAGAGAAGCGGCTCCCATAGCGGGGAGCTGATGTGGCGGCTCCGATCCCAGAAGCCTGGGATCATGCCTGAGCCGAGGCAATGAGCGCTTTAACGACTGACGCTACCCAGGCGCCCTGTTTTTCCTTTTCAACAGTTCCTTGGAGATTCGGGGCCTTTTCTGTTTCCATACAAATTTAAGGACTATTTGTTCCAGTTCTTTGAAAAATGTCCTCGGTATTTTGATCGGGATAGCATTGAAAGTGTAGATTGCTCTGGGTAGCATGGACATTTCCAACTATGTTAATTCTTCCGATCCATGAGCATGGAATATCTTTCCATCTTTTATGTCTTCCTCAATGTCTTTCAAGAGTGATTTATAGTTTCTAGAATATAGGTCCTTTACGCCTCTGGTTAAGTTAATTCCAAGGTAACGTATGGTTTTTGGTGCTATTGTAAATGGGATGGATTCCCTAATTTCTTCGGGTCTCAAGTATTCGTATAGAAATGCAACTGGATTTCTGAGCATTGATTTTGTATCCCGCCACGTTACTGAATTGCTCTATAACTTCTAATAGTTTGGGGAGTGACTTCTTTTGGGTTTTCCATATAGAGTATTTCATGTCATCTTTAAGAGAGACATTTTGACTTCTTCTTGCCGATTTGAATACCTTTGATCCCTTTTTTTTCGTCTGGATTGCTGTTGCAAGGACTTCTAGTACTATGTTGAATAATAGTGGCGAGAGTGGGCATCCTTGTCGAAGTTCCTGATCTTAAGGGAAAGGCTTCCAGCTTTTCCTTTCATTGAGAATAATATTTGCAGTAGGCTTTTCATAGATGGCTTTTATGAGATTGAGAAATGTACCCTCTATTCCTACACTCTGCTGGTTTTAATCAGGAAAGGATGCTGTATTTTTGTCAAATGCTTTTTCGGGCATCGATTGAGAGGATCATATGGTCTCTGAGTCTTTTCTGTTGATAAGGATGTATCACGCTGATCGATTTGTGTAAAATATTGAACCACGCTTGCATCCCAGGGTGTGAATCCCACTCTGATCGTGATGGGATAATCCTTTTAATGTACTGTTGGATTCTATTAGCAAAGTATCTTGTTGAGGATTTTGCATCCATATTCATTAGGGAGATCGGGTCTGTAATTCTCCTTTTGAGGGGTCTTTGCCTGGTTTGGGGATCAAGGTAATATTGGCCTCATAGAATGAGTTTGGTAGCTTCCTTCTGTTTCTATTTTTGAAATAGCTTTAGGAGAATAGGTATTATTTCTTCTTTGAATGTTTGCAGAATTTCAGGAAAAAACCATCCGGACCTGGAGTTTTGTTATTTGGAAGGTTGTTTATGACTGACTCAATTTCTTCATAATTAATTGGCCTGTTTAAGAAATCAATTTCTTCCTGTTTCAATCTTGGTAGTTTATAGGTTTCCAGGAAGGATTCCATCTCTTCCAGATTGCTTAGTTTATTGGCATATAGCTGTTGATAAAAATTTCTAATAATCCTTCCAATTTCAATGGTGTTCGTCATGACCTCTGCTTTTTCATTCATAATTTTAATAATCTGGGTCCTTTCTCTTTTCTTTTGGATAAGTCTTGCCAGTGGTCTATTTTATTGATTCTCTCAAAGAACCAGCTTCTAGTCCTGTTGATCTGCTCTACTGTACTTCTGGTTTCTGATTGATTGATTTCAGCTTTAATTTTGGTCAGCTGCTTCCTCATGTGTGGATTAGGCCTGTCCCTCTGTTGCTGTTCCAGCTTCTTGAGGTAAGAATATAAAAACTGCATTTTAGATTTTTCTATTCTTTTGAGTGAGGCTTGGATGGCTGTGTATTTCCCCCTTAGGACCACCTTTGCAGTATCCCATAGGTTTTGGACTGTTGTATTTTCATTCTCATTGGTCTCCATAAATTGTTTGATTTGATTTTTGACTGTGTGGCGATACTTTCTTCATCCATTCACTTGTTGATGGACATGTATTACAAATACAGCCGCCGTACACATTTGTATACCAGTCTTTGTTGTGGACATTACGTTTTAATCTCTCTTGGTAAGCGCCTGAAAGTAAAATGGTCGAATCACATAGTAACTGTAGGTTTAACATCCTAAGGAACTGACAAACTGTTTTCCAAAGTAGTTGTACTATCTTATGTTCCTACGACTAGTGTTCCAGTTTCTCTGTATTTTCACCAAAACTTGATATGGTCAGTCTTTTTCATTTCAGTCATTTGAATAGATGTGTAGTAGCTTCTTGGTGTAGCGGTTTTCATTTCCATTTTAATGTCGTTGTTTTATTTTGCTTTTACCTAAAGACTTATGATGTTGAACACATTTTCATGTGTTTACTTACCATCCGTGTGTCTTCTTTGTTAAGGTGTCTAAGTCTCTTGCCCATTTTTAAATTAGGTTGTTTGTTTTCTTATTACTGGTTTGAGAGTTCTTTTTATATTCTGTGTACAAGTCCTTTATCAGATCTATGCTTTGCAAATAATTTCTCCCAGTCTTTAGTTTGCCTTTTTAGTCTCTTAACAGTATCTGATTTTGATGAAGTCAAATGTATCAATTCTTTTGCTCATAGGTTGTGTTTTTAGTGTCATATTTAAATTTTTTTTGCCAAGCCCAAATTTACAAAGACTTCTTCCTGTTTTTCTCTAGAAACATAACAGTTTTAGGTTTTACATTTAGCTTTATGATCTATTTTAAGTTAATTTTCAGATATGGTATGGACTGGCGTTTGTTTTCTGCGTCTGGATATCTGATTATTCCAACACCATTGAAAAGTAGAGTCTTTCTTCTGTAATTAATTTTGTATACTTTCTATTGCTAAGTCTTGAAGGACTCACATGCTCTTTACCATGACCCTCCACTGGCTGCTTTCAGAAAGATTGGGGGAAAGCAGAAGACCTTATATTGGTAGCAATAGGCATGAAACCCAGGTAATCTGCTGCCATGGAGAACAGGCACAAAACCCCATTCTTATCCTGGACTCTCTTACAAGGAAAGAGCCTTAAGCCACTGGAAGGGCAGGAAACTAAGTATCTAGGCAAAAAAAACCCATGACCTTTGGAAGAAGATAGAAACAAAACCATTTGACATTGGCGAAAGGGTAGGAAACCTATCTGTTCCCCTGTCTAGTGCTGGTAAGTGGCAAGAGACCACTCAGTTCCAGGACCCTGCACTGATACAAAACTGAGGTCTGCTTCAGTGGGGGTGGGGTGTGGGGTGGGGTGACACAGGAAGCCCTGCCCTGGCCAAGATGTTGCACAAATACAGGCAGGGTTTGGTTTCCAAAATGTGAGAGGCAACAATAATGAGGGCCAAATGCACACAGTCTGCCAAGGACAAAGGCAAGATCAGAAACCCCATCTGCTCAACGTGAGTCTCATACTCAGCACTGAGCACTTACAGTCTATAGCTGGGGAAAAATAGAGTCTCCATCTGTGATTCAGGAATGCAGGACCCTCTGAAATACTAGCTGGTAGGCACACTGAGAAAAAGTTTATAGCACACAGGTATCCTACTAAATGCAAGGTAGCGGGCAGTCCACCACTGGAGGAATTTGAAGTCTGTAAACTATAACAATTACAAAACTAAAACTCAGCACAACTACTGATTATAATTAGTTCAACCCCCCCCATACTAACAGGTTTACAGAAAAAGAGGGACACCTACTTCCTGTCATAAATTCTATTTACTGTTATTCAATACACAGTGTTTGAAATACATTTAAAAATTATAAATGCACACACACACAACCATGAGACACATAAAAAAGCCAGAAAAAAAATACCAACCTATTAAGAGATAGAACAATTCACAGAAGCAGACTCCAAGATGACACAAATGTTGGAACTATCAGAAGCTTTAAAGTAATTATGATTATCTTGTGGAAAAGGATCTAGTAGAAAAAGTGGACAACATGTGAACAAATGGAGAATTCCAGCAGAAAGATATAGAGTAAAATAGAAATACTAAAGTAAAAAAAGATAATTCCTCTGGTAGCTTAATAATTAGACTATATACAGTAGAGGAAAGGAACAGTGAACTTAAAGATTGCTCAATCAATCGATACTATCCAAACTCAAACACAAATTGGCAAAATGATGAAAACAACAACAAATGAGGAAAGCATCCATCAGCTGTGGGCAATGTCAATATCAATGGTCCAAAATTGGTGTTTCAGAAGAGAGAGAAAATGGGGCAGAAGAAGTATTTGAATATATAATATCCAAGAATTTTCCTAAATTAGTTAATAAACCATAGTTCATAGTTCTGTGAAACTCAGAGAACAACAGAAGACACACCTAAAATAAAATGGCTCAGCAAGGCTGAAAATTTAAAAAATGGGTGATGTTAGGTCAGGCACATGCCAGTAAGATGAAAACAAGGGTCATGAAGCTAAAACAAGGAAAGGAAGAGTTCAGGTCAAAGAAATCATCAAACAAGTCAAAGAAAGCCAGTTTGTAATGCCAAAGGCTATAATTCACTCAGATTAATTGTGAATATTTCTATGCCAGTCCACATGCCAGAAAATTTCATACAGCAAAAGTTATAGGGAATAGGAGAAATTGACAACAATACAGGAGGATGTTTTTATCTCAGTCCTGGGCCGATCAAGAAAACAAATGAAATAGATCCAGTTACGGTCAACCTTAGCTAAATAATAGGGGAAACTCTGTACCCTGATAATAGAGAACACACCTTCTTTCCAATACCCAAGTAAGTATGAACACTCGTGAAAATCTTACATAAACCCTCAAATGTGAATATATAATATAGATGATATTCTCTAATCCCAGTGTAATAAAACTAAGAATTTATAACAATATCAGGGAAAAAATTCTTTTCATCTAGAAATTCATAAACTCCTTTTAAAACTACTCAGAGGCTAAAGGTGAAAATACAAATAAAATTTCTAAAACAATGAAAAAGCACACATATTAAATCCAATAGAGTTATAAGTAGAGCAGATCTTAGGGGAAAATGAATAATGTTTGATCGATTTATCAGTTAAAAATAATTAGATGAATTAAGAGCCAACTCAGAACTAAAGATAAAGCAGAAGAAAGGAAAATACAAAAACAGAAAGTAATTTGATGACAGAGAAACATAGAACTCATCCATGAATCCAAAAGCTAGTGTTTTGAAAAGAGCAAATGAAATACATAAGATATTAGCTAACTAATTGCAAAATTAAAAAGAAGACACAAAAACCGAAAAAAGAAATATGGTAATAAATATAGAAGAGAACATTAAAGCAATCATGTGGAACTGCTTTGCACAACTCTTAAGAAAATATGCCTTAAAACTTTGTAAAATGGAAGCCAGTTCTGGCTGGGAGGGATTGTGTGAGTAACTAGCAGAGCGAAAACTGTACCCCAGACTTGTGACTCCCAAGCCAAGGCTTTGCTAACACACCATGGCCTCCTGCCTCTTAGAACCTCCTCGGCCAGAGGCCGCCCAGCCTCTGCAGGAGGGACGATTGGCAGGAAGGGGTGGCTCTGGGTTTGTAGAGCCAGTGAAATAAAATCATACATTGTTGTCCCAGGGGACCAAAAGACCCAGCCAGGCAGGGGTCCCCTTTATGGCAGCCCCAGCCCTGTCTACTAGGATCAGCCGGCAGGCTGGCAGTGGAAAACTCCTCAGGTCACAGTGCACCGCATATGACAGACTTCACTCTATCATCCATCTGCGTGGGGTCCTCCCTCAGACACAGCACTCGCTCTACTATTTCCTCCAGTCTTCCACTCCTAGGGCTAGGTCCCAGCTGGCTGCCAGGCTTTCGTCTCCCCCAAAACCCAGCACAATACCCGAGAGGTGAGGGGTCCCACCAGCATTCCCAAACCCAGTGTGGAGTCCGCCCCACAGACAGCAGGCTCCAAGAGAGCCCGGATCAAGGCAGTGCAGACACACACAAAACATGTTCCCCAGATGTTACTCCGTGGGACAGAGAGCTGGAACAATGTGATTAATATGACCCACTTTGTAAACATTTCTCCCACTCCTTGTAAAAGCAAAATGGAGAGAGACAGAGATGGAAGGAGGGAGAGAAATAAAAGTATAAAGTGAAAAATGAATATTCTTATCATCCCAAGTCCCTAGCCCCAGCCCGTGTGTCCAGGAAGCAAGCTCTTGTATTGTTTTTTCCAAAGATATTTCATACATAAGACAGCATGTACGTGTTTATAAGCAGGTTACACACAGACACATTCTATTAAGTGTTAACACCAAATGGAGCCATTCATTCATTCATTTAAAACAGACCAGATGCTAAGGATACAGCGAGCACCAGACCAGCCCAGTCCCTGCTCCACAGAGTCCGGCCGCTAATGCGCACGATCCCCAAATAACCGTGCGAATAAAGGTATGATTAGGAACCGAGACCCAGCGAGGACATGCACATGAGGACTGAACTGAGAAGCCCTGCAGGTGACAGCCCCGACTGTCATTGTTTAAGGGTTGGTCACCAGCAGGCTGGGTGCCCGGACCTGGCCGCGGGCACAGTCTCTTCAGGGCTCTAATACGCTTCCAATTAAGAAGCAGAGCTGTGACTCACTGCCCTCTGCCATCTGTTGCTCAGGGCTCACATGACTCACGCCCCCACCCCACCCTGTCCCCCAGGAGTGCTGCGGAGGAACAAGACACAAAATTATTCCATGTGACTCAGAGAAAGGCACAGCCTGGCCTGGCTCCCGCCCACTGCTCCCTCCCTGCCTGGGAAAAAAAACTAAAAAACCCAGTGGTGGGCATTGCTCTGCCTGGGCCTCCCAGTGACACATGTTTTTAGCGTTCTGCTGATGGAAGGACGGTCCCCTCCCAGCAGGGGTCCTCAGAACACAGGTCGTCATGGTTTCCCAGCGCCGAGCTGAGGGGGGGGGGATCCTGGCTCCATCCACCTCGTCCACCTCCTACCTCTGCAGGGCCCTTCCCGACCACACCCTTCGGCAGAGAGTCCCCCACCTGGGGCTCGGCTCTGCTGGCCCACCAGGCCCAGGCGGTGCAGCCCCGCGTTTGCTCTGGGCTGCCCCAGCACCTCAAACTCCAGACACCCAGCAGAGCTCCCCATCCTCTCTTCTGCCTCCTGACCTACTCCACCATCCATCCAGGATCCTGGATCCTGCACGTACCTCCCCACTCTCTCACTCCTTGCCAGCCCTTCCTCCCATTCTCCTGCGTCTGCCCTCATTCATCCCCTGCTGTCCACACGGACTCTTTCAAGAAACCCCCTCATTGACTCCAGGCTACAGACTTCTCACTGGCCTCAGCAGACTTTCCTAAACACATTCGGTGGCAATCCCTCGCCCTCCGCTGGCATCTCGTCCCATGGATGGCAGGCCGGTGACACGGGAAGGAAGCAGGCTGAGGGTGAGTTACCAAAGGGCCACAGTAGGGAGTGGTGAGGACTGGGGCAGACTGGTGAATGCTTGTCCTGGTGAGGGACAGTCATGGGTAAGTGTAGCCGCAAGAGAGCCAAGGCTTCAAATTACCAGACCTTCCCGGCTGTCACGAGAACCCAGATTTACTTATGAAATCCCTGGATTTATAAAAGTTGGTACCTAATTCACATTTGAAACACTCTGAATGAACTGTCTATTCCTGTACTTTGGACCTTCTTCTGTCTTGGTCCCACCTACTCTTCCAGAACTGTCTCCCATGGTGGCTGCCCTCCCTGCTTATGGCCAGAGCCATACCGTGCTCCAGGACTCACCTTTCCTGTCACACCGACGCTCTTTCCCCTTTGATGTCCATCCAAATCCTCCCCACCTATGAAGGTCACCTTGCTGCCACCCCTGAGCCCTGAGTCTGATGACTCTGTCCCTCTCTGCTTTGGTGTCTCTCCTGCATGTTGTAGCTCCGTCCTTATGCGAGACACAGTCCCACCTGCGTTGCCAGCTGTGTGTATGTCCGTCGTCCTCGCCAGATTGGACCCTCTCCGACACAGACACTGTCCTGGTCACAGAACCAGTACGTGTCAGGTGCAGAGAGACATTTCAGGAATTGTGACAATTAGAAGTGAAGAACAACACTATGTGAGTCTGGGCATTTGGGGATTCGGTGTCCCAAACCCACGGCACGCCCAGGGTCTGCTTCCTCGGCACAGCATCCTGGGCACACACCCAGTTTCTCTGGGCCCCCGGCCCCTAGCTCCAGCCCAGCTGCTTGAGCGTGGAGGTCAGCACGGGAGGAAGTGCCGAGTCCCCATCTGAGCGAGGCCCTAACGCGCTTCCCAGGCTTGTCATTAGGAACCTGGCGCACTCTTGCCTTTGCCACTCCCCCCAGTTTATGGCAAAAAACATCTGTATGAAAATGGCCCTGGCCAGAGTGTTGGGGAGCTGCTCCCCGCCCCTCCTCCTGCACTTGAAGTCCGGGTGCCCTTTGGGCTGTTTACGACTGTTTGCTGTGGCCCAGGAGGGAGCAGGTGCGGAGGAATGGGGAGAGCACGTGAGTTCATGCAAGTCGATGAGCCTGCTTCTCCTTCTGACCCCGAGGGGGAGCGAGAATGGGGACCAGAGCAGCCAAGGGAGGATGTGGGACACAGTAAAATGTGGGCCGGTTTTCCGGGAGGTGGGAGCTGGCTGTGAGATGGCCTCCAGATGTGGGTCTGCGAGGTCCCCCGAAGTCTGCAGCACGGCTTTCCGCAGTCTCCCTTCGGGGAACCAGAGCACCCCCAAGAAGCAGCAGCTTCGTTTCTTTGCACGCAGGCCAGGTGTCATGCTCGCCACCGTTGTGTGCTGCTGCTGGGCCCTGGGCCCTGGCCATTCTCACAGGCCTTGGCCTTTGAGACGCAGGCATCTAGAAGGACACAGAGCTGTCCCACCCCCTGTCAGCTCCCCTGCAGAGGTCCCTTTCACCCCTGGGTTTGGTTCACATTGAAATTAGAGAAAAGATGGCGTGGGGACCAAGTGAAAGGCTGGATGGGCACGGGGGGCCACAATTTCTTATTGGTGGTCGTATTCATAGGCCAAGGAGCTAGCAAGGAGAGAAAGGGACCAGGACCCACTAGCAAATGCTCTTATTCCAGGTAGTGCTCAGATCTTTCACGCACAGGCTCTTTTCCAGTTCCTCCTGTGTGCTGAGCCCAGTCCGAAGCTCTGCAGGAGACAAGGGTGCCTGCCCCCAGGGGTGCTAGTCCTAGGTGCTTACAGTCCATGCGGGGAGATAAACCACACTCATCGCTGCCAGTGCGACGGGCCTTGAGAGAAGAGCTCAGCACGGGCAGGAGAGCGTCTACAAGGGCGGCAGACCGGAGTTGGAGCCTCATGTGCAGATGCTGAGCAGGGGTGCCAGCGGGCGGGGAGCCAGCGGGTGGGGAGCCCAATGGCAGGGAGTGGGCAGGGGGCCGAGTTTGAGCACATGAAAAAGGCCCCGAGAAGTCTGCCTTTTTAAGCCTACCTGACCAGTGGCTTTGTGTCTTTGGGAATTGGGGGGAGTCCTGCTTGGTGGGGTTCCCCGAACAGTCACAGGAGCTTCTGGTCAGTGGACTCGGCTGGTGAAAATGGGGGTCTCCTCCTTTTCATTGTTACCATGAAATCACAACCCAGTCATGGGCAAATGAGGGACTCCAGTCCCACCGGGAATATCTGCTTTGGGACTCCACCGCTACCAGTCCCTTGGGACCAGGACGCTGAGGTCAAGGCAAGGCCCTGCAGCTTCCTCCTTAAGGAGATGGTCAGCTGCCAGGCTCTGCTTCCATGACTTTGGCCTTGACGTTGCCAGTTCTTTCTGCTTTAAGAGGAGGGTTTTCCCTCCCAGCAAATAATCCCCGGGTCTGCACAGTTAGAGCCTCTGTAACTTCACGAAGTCATACCCTTCCTATTGGGCAACTGTAAGTCTGCCTGGATTGT
This sequence comes from Ursus maritimus, assembly GCF_017311325.1. NCBI lineage: Eukaryota > Metazoa > Chordata > Mammalia > Carnivora > Ursidae > Ursus > Ursus maritimus. The sequence continues at coordinate 24,015,681 of NW_024426774.1, read as the reverse complement.
TTCAAGGTCCAGGCTCAAGTTACACAATAAGAACTCAGTTTCTTTTTGGTAGTTAGGAGTTATTACCTCGAGCAAGGGGAGACACTTGTCTTTCGCTACGTACCCCACTCCCTCAAACCCTCATGGTGAGTTCCTTGTCTCTTCTGAAGTACTCTTTCCCCAGAAGGTGAGGGGCTGACTTCTGTTGGGGATAGGAGGAGATTCCTAACCATGACATTAGAGGGCTTAATTACTGCTTCCGAGACTCCTTACCATGAGTTCCCATAAGGCCTAGGAGGTTTATGCAAATTTGTTCTCCCTCCAATTCCCAGTCCTCACCACATGCCAGAGTCCTTGGCTAGGATGACAGATCAGGCGTGACTCTGACCCAAGGTGACATGTCTAAGGAGGAGTAGCTTCATGATTCGACCAGCATTTGTGTTCCTTGAAGTCTCCCAGCCAGACGAACCAAAGCTCTACCCAAAGAGGAGCCTCACGTGTCCGGAACTAACTCACCCAGTGCAACAGCTGTCAGGTCAAGGGAAGAGCGTATTCTATGCAGATTTCTTATTTCAAGCTAAGAATGTTCTAGATCTTGATTAGCTCCTTTGGTTATCAACTGCATACTTTTGCATAAGCCTTCAGTGGGAATGATTAACCGCATGGAGCCTTCACATCAGAGGTAGGCCAGGTGTTTATTTCAGAACAATCCCTCCTACCCTCAGGGAGGTGAGTGACATTAGGGTCTGTTCCCCACAAGAGCTGTGAATGACCAAGATTCTGGGAGGGTCAGCATGCCACCCACGACCATTGCATGAGCCACAGGAGTCATGGACGTCATCGGCCACGCCGCTCTGCCTTGTTGCCATTTACATGTTCTTCGCCAGGTGCCCTTTCTCAGATCTGGAGCTGCACTACGATTCCGTCAAACCAGGACCATAGATTAAAAGAACCGCAGGCCCGGGCTGGACCTTTCTTTGGAAGAATACCAAGGGATGATTTTCAAACAACATGGGGCCTCAAATAAAAGGAGCTGTTGCTCATCTCTTTTCATAAAGAGCCAACATTCGCTCTCTGGGAGCACTCAGAGCGGAGCCTGGTTGACCAGATGGTATAATGGACTCCATAATTTTATTTCCCTGACATGGAAAAGAGCCTTTTATTTTCTCTCCCTCTTACTTCCAGGCTCTCCTGGTGAGCGAGTTCACAGACACCCTATCCAACCATACCTTTCATGATTTTTTTATGCACTTTAAGCATCTTCCCCCATGTCCTTCACCTTCTCATCACTAACGCCCTAACTTCTTGAACTCAGAAGGTACCAGCAGAAATGCTGAGTCTATGCCGCCAGCCTCCCAACCGAGGCATGTCGAGCTCCGAGTGGCTGGGTTAAGAATTGTCTCTACAGCATGACGCAATGGAGGCCTTCCTGTCATCAAGGCCTAACCGAGTCTTCCTGGGTTTCTGGAAGTCCTTCAGCTCCAAGGAGACATTGGCTGCTATCTTCTAGCTCTGTGCCTTGTCCCTTCCTGGAGGATGACGCTGGGACCTGGGGTCCCCAGTTCACGCCAGCCTGACCTGGGGGAAGCAGGATAGATGTGCCCTAGGCTGTGACTCTTGGGGATCCATGTGAGCCCAGTGGGCACTTCCCTTTGGGAGCCTGGCTTCCGTCTTCCAGCCTCTCTTCCACCCTGGCTTTGGGGAGTTCATTGCCCTGCCTGCTCTGGGGGCTTTTGCACTGGGGCTTTCTCCTCTGCTATGGAGGTGGGGGCTGAAGGCCCTGGGGCTTTGGCTACCAAGGTGCCAGGATCTCTTTATAGTTGGGTCATTATGAAACTTAAGTTTCTTCCAGAGCTGATCCCATGCCACAATCTAAAATACAATAATCACAACGTGCACCCTTGGGTTTGCCCTGTGGCGGTGGTTAGCGAGGCACCTTAACTCCTCTGCGGTCTCTGAGCCTCTCAGAAGCCCATTCAAGTGATACTCATGTCTCTGCAGACTTGTTCTGTCCTCTCCCCGAGTCCTGCCTCCACCCCTTTAACTCCACCTCCTCCCCACCACTCCTCCACTGGGAAAACATCTCCTTGCCTTTCAAGACCCACCTAGAACCTGCTGCCACATGTTCTCCTCCGGAACCACTGCAGGCATGAGCGGTGACCGCCTCTCTGTGGCCCCTCAGGCCTCTGTGCCCACCCTCTCCACAAGCCCTCACCACACGCTGACAGATGTGTGTGGCAGCTGGACTCCAAATGGCCGCCAACAATCCTGCCTCTTCCCGCACCCACTTGCCCCTGCGCCCACCAAGCTCTAGGGCCTCTGTCCTCTCTCCTGGCATTCTGGCTAGGCCTATGGCCGTTTGAGGCGATGACCCATTCCAGGACGGGCACCTTCTGCTCCTTCCCTCTTGGCACACTTGCTGTCAGGGCACTCCTTGGAACCCAGCGCTGTGCCTCGAGAAGCCCACACCGCAGAGCAGGCCACATGCAGGCACTCTAGTTGACCGCCTCTGTTCCACTCTCTGCTGCCAGCCATGCGAGCGAGTCATCGTGGACATCTAGGCCCGTCTGGCCCCCAGACGACTGAAGACCCAGGCAGCATCATGTGGAGCAGAAGAGCGACGGGGCTGAGCCCAGGCAACCCACACAATCGTGACAGATGATAAAACAATTGTTCACAGCCACTACATTTGGGGTGTTTGTTACAAGCCACGGATAAGTGAGACATTGTACCTGTATCACCTATGAGACTGTAAACCCCGTGAGGACAGGAGCTGGGGTCGTGCCGTATCTGTACACCCAGCACCCAGAACAGTGGTCTGGCTGAATGGTTAGGAGCTCAGAATCTCTTTTCAGGGTACCTGGGGTTGAACCCCTTCTCCAGCCCTTACCGGTTATGAGACTGTTAGCAGTCAGGGTTCAGGTGGGGCAGCAGAGCCACTAAAATGATTATAGGACAAAGAGACTTATAGGGATTTGGCCTGAAACGAACACGAGCTGGCGAGACGGAAGTCTGGAAGGGGAGTCAGAGGTCAGAATCACTACCCCATCTGCCTGAGGGGACAGCTGGAACCTCCCAAGAAATCTGAGCCGCCACACACAGCCAGCCCCTCCGCAGGATGGAAAGGGCACACAGGGGAGACGTCTGTTGAAAACTGCCGCCTCTGTCGAGCTGCCAGCTCTGGTTGAGACTGTGGGGCCTCTCTTGGTCAGGAGGACCGGAAGCCAGAGTGGCAAGCCCGACAGGAAGCTGAGGAGGAAGAGAGCAAGCTGGGAGCTGCTAGATAGCTTTGCATCGGCCCAACGCCATATGCATCATGACGGCCTTCGGAGATCAGTGGCCACTGCTCCCCGTCCACCTTTCAAATCTCATACCGGTTGCTCTTCTGGTAGCTCTCTATGGCTCCCCTAAGCTCGAGCCGCATAGGGAACGGCATTCAGCGTCACCACAATGACAGCGCACCGGGCTGCACAATTGCCTTCAGCAAATTACTTTCCTCTGAGCCTTGGTTCCTTGTCAATAGAATAGGGAAATTAACACTTAACAAATTCAGATTGTCGGAAAGATTAAATGAGAAATAGATGTACGGTTGGTCATATTCTAAATTCTCCACGCATGCTAGCTACGCTGCTTGTCACAGAGGAACGCGCTCGTGCTGATGTTGGTCGGAGGAAGGGATCGGAACTCTTTGGAGAGATGTACGGGGGCAGGAAATGCAGCATGGCCCAGAACTTCAAGGCCAAGCTGGAGCAGTCTGGACCTCTCCCGGGAAGCCTCACTTTCTACCTCCAGGGGCACGAGGAAGGAGAAGGGGGAAGAAGGCAGCACTGAAGCGGCTTTGCGGTCCCCCGGGGCTGCCCTGCAGGCTTTGCTCTCTCATGGGAAGTTTGGCCAACGTGGAATACATCTTCCCCTGTAATTCTCCAAGCCTGCCCAGAGTTTGAGAGAGACTCTCTACGGTGTGTTACCCCCAGGGTATCTACCAACCATGGATGAGGTGGAGAACAGCTGTGGGCGTGAAGTCACAAAGCTGATGTTTGCCGCAGAGCAGGGAGCTATCTGGGTGGCTGGGAGAATGGGTAAAGTCACCAGGCCACAGAATATCGAAGGGAGAGAGCTCAGAGCAAGTTTGACAGGGGATGGGGGGATGTGGGAGCTTGTGCACCTTTCTATATGGACAAAAGATGCCTTAGCCCAGTGGCCTCCCCTGAATTGATAAGCTGCTCACCCTAGTTCTACTCTTAATCCCTAGAACCATCCTTCTTGGCTAATGTGATCTCTTCATTTAAAACGTAACCCCGACCGTGTTACTCCCCATGCAATTCTCCGGTGCCCGTACAATGTGCCGTGGGCATCCCACGCTGTGGCCTGCAAATCCTGTGTGTGGTGGCCTTACCCCTCCTACTGTGCCGCACCTCGGTTTCCATGCTGCTGCCCGGATCCCCCCCAGACCCCAGCCCGGAGTAGGCTAAATAAATTCCAGTTGAAGGGGGCAGTGAGCATGCAGACCTGAGCTGCTGACGGGATCAGCTGTGCCCCCTCCAGCTTTTCTTTTCTTCTGGCTCTGTCGGAATATGGTTAACACCTAACATATGTCAGTTTAAGGTGCACAACATAATGATGAGACACGTGTATATTGCAGAACGATTACCCCGGAAGGTGAGTTAACACCTCCATCCCCTCACATAGCTGATTTTGCGTGGTGTGTATTTACAGTCTACTCTCTTAACAACTTTTAAGTGTATAATGCAGTATCGTTCATCATAGTCACCACAGTGCACTTTCGATCCCTGGAATTTATTTATCTTATAGCTGGGAGTTTGTACCCTTTGAACCAACATCCCCCTGTGTCCCCCACCCCTAGCCTCTGGCAACTGCCATTCGAGTCTCTATTTCGATGAGTTCAGCTTTTTAGATTCTGCATATAAGTGAGATCACGCTGTATTTGTCTTTCTCTGTCTGACTTATTTCACTTAGCGTAATGGCCTTAAGTTCCATCCATGTCAAAAACGGCAGGATTTCCTTCTTTCTTATGGCTGAGTAAATTCCATCGTCGATATACCACATGTCCTGTATCCATTCATCCATCGATGGACACTTGAGTTGCTCTCACCTCTTGGCTATTGTGAATAATGCTTCCATGAAGGGTAGAAACTCTCCATCTACGCGGAAATGTGGATATCTATCCAAGATGGGGTTTTTATTTCCTTTGGGTATATATCTAGAAGTGAGAATGCAAATTCAAATGGTAATTCTATTTTAAATTCTGTGAAGACCCCCCCCCCATACTGTTTTACACAGTGGCTGCACCAACTTACAGACCCTGCAAGGGGTCCCTTTCCACCACATCCTCACCAATACTTGTCATCTCTTGTCTTCTTGGTGACAGCCGTTCTGACAGGTGTGAGCCGATATCTCGCTGTGGTTTTGATTTGCATTTCCCTGACAAGGTGTGAGATCAAGCATCTTTTCATCACCTGTGGGCCATCTGTATGTCTTCTGTGGGAAAATGTCCACTCAGGTCCTCTGTCCATTTTTAGTCGGATTGGTGGGGGGTTTTGTTTTGTTTTGCTGTTTGCATTGTTTGAGTTCCCTGTATATTTTGGATACTAACCCCGTGCCAGATAGATAGCTTATTTTCTCCCACTCAGTAGATTGCCTTTTTATTTTGCTGATTTCTTTTTGCAGAAGCCCCTCAATCTTTTCCAACCCCTTCCTTCCGAGCAAAGGGACCTGACCTTGGGGGTGTCCAGTTCTCCACTATTCTCTCACTAGGTTTGACCAAACTCCCGCTCACTCCTCCCAACATCTAGAAGTTCTTAGAGGGGCTCATCCAGCCCGACCTCTGTCACGATGCAGTGAGCATTAGAGCACTAGAGCTGGATAGTGAGTCGGCCAGGGTTAGGGAGGGGTGAAGCTGCTCGGGGCCTGGCTGCCCCCTGGGCTGTGGGGCCTGAGCTCCTCATCATTCCTTGGCCCCCCGACAGACGGTGACCCCACACGGGCTGCAGTCTGGCCTCTGCAGGGCCTGGTTTCTCTTGGCTGACCCTGAACCCCTGCTGCCACCAGAGGCCTCTGGGAGCATCTCGAGTCAGCCCCAAGGAGGACGGTCTTACTGTTCTAGGAGCAAGAGGGGAACAGGAAGGAAGCTGAGGAGGATGCTAGAAGAGGGGAGGGCATCTGAGCTCCCTGTGCGGGGGGAGCGAAAGATGGTTCCGGAGGGAGCATTCACAGCCAACAGGAGAGAGGGTGCTGGGGTGGGAGGGTGAGGAAAGGGGGCGCAGCCGCAGGACGGCAGCTTGCAGGCAGCATCACTGTTCTCAGTCCTCTGGTCCAGATAGGAGGGGATAACGCAGGGGCCCTGGAGCCAAATCTGCCAAGCCTTCCAACCTCAGCGAGTAGCTCAGGGACCTTGGCGCAGTCACTTGGCCCCTCTGAACTCATTTCCTCCCCTGGAAATGGTGCCTAGACTGGAAAGTCGGCTCAGCAGTGGTACCGGTGCCGCAGGGGACCGTTACTGGCTGAGCCGTGTTCCTCCGCCGGTGAAATCCCCTTCCATGCCGACTCTAGGGGGCGCTCCGAGGAGCTCTGTCCAAAGGGACTACCACCGGGGTGGTGCCGATGGAGGTCCGCCGAGCTCTGGCACGGCGGAGCTAGTCCCCTTGAAACAGCTCTGCATGCTGGGATCAGGCGCAGGCAGGCATGCAGGGAGGCCCACGTGGGGGAGAGTCAAGATCCCGACCACAGCCCCACGGGGCTCCCAGCCAGCAGCCAGCGCCACCTGCCAGCCATGTGCCCGAGGCCATCGTAGGCCTCCCAGGGGTTCCAGAGGCCCAGAGAGCACCATGGGGGGCAGAAGGAATGCCTAGGCAACCCACAGAATCATACATGTGATGTATGAGTGAGTACATACATGTGTCTGGGGCTGGGAAGGTTTGCTACACAGCACTAGAAAACCCAAGCCCCACCCCATGGAGTTACAGCCAGGACAGCAAGTATGCAGCAAGCACTCCATAAATGTTATTGGTCCCGGGCCTACGCTAATCCTAGCAAGCCACAGAGTGTGAACCCTTGCTGCTATCCACGCACAGACACTAATAAGAAGAGGGCGTAAGTTTGTAGTTTGCAAAGCACTTTCTCAGCCTTGATCCACGTTAGGACAAGATGACCCCAATGGGATGAAGGGCCATGTGCAGGATGACTCAGCTTCTGAAAGGCTCAGCCGGGACCAAAACTCAGTCTCCACATTGCTGCACAGCGCCATTCAACACGGGAACTTCCTCACCGGCGGCAACAACAGGTCTCGCCAAGAGACTTAGCCGTTCCCTGGAAAAAGCGGACCTGGGACCGCTTCCCAACTGTGGTCGCAGCTTAGGTCCCACATCTGGGAGATGGAGGTAACGACCATGGCCTGGCTTTCCTCCACCCAGGAAGAAGGCCGAAAAGGGGCGATGGGTTTTCCTCAGTTTCTGTAGAATTCTTTGGCAGGTTCCGGTCCCTTCCCGTCCCTCCAGTGGTCATGCATCTCTCACAGGACAATCTGGGATGCACAGTAGCCTACACGCCATGCCCTCCGCGCACTGGAGTCTGGGAACATCTGACCCCTGCCAGTGGCTGGGGGAGGGTGCTGTTGGCCTCAGGCACTGACCGGGCCTGGTTCTGGCCCTGAGCCCTGAGCAGGAGGAGTGGTGGGCAGAAGCCATCCTTTGTTCTGCCTGATAACACGCCATTTGGACATTCGCAGGCCCCACTCAAGACTACTAACCCTTGACCTTCTTTTCATCCAGTCAAGAAAGATGACGCACTGGCCCAGCCTCTCCCACCCTTGATATTTTCCTTCCTGGTCTCAATAGGAAGATTGTGGGGATGTTTCCTGAAAAGTGAACGGGGCAGTCACAGCTAGGTTGAATGGCATTCTCCCACAATGAAAATCCAATGACATCTCAGGCCTCAGCATGTCTGCGTCAGGACCAGAAGGGTACAAATGGACAGGCCACGTGGCTCTCTGGGGAAAGAGCTGTCTCGGCAGAAGGAGCCACAAGAAGGAACCCCGCTCCCCCACAGCTTACGGTCTCACACAACCAGAGCACAGTCATCGAACCCAAGAATCGGCCGTGGCTGCGAGGATAGCCACAGATTCGTGGAACATGTTCAGATTTGGCCGGGAGCCGATCCACGATCCCACCTTGCGTTTAGTTGTCTCCAGTTCCCCAGTCTGCAGCCGCTTTCAGTCTTTGTCTCTCCTGACCTTGACGCTGCCAGTTAGTTTGTAAAACATCTCTCAACCTGGGGTGGTCTCAAGTTTGCGCATGATTGGATTAAGGTGGTGCGTTTGTGGCAAAAACGATGCGGTGCCCTCCTCGGGCGCGTGATATCAGCGTGTCTCAGGCCGGGTGATGCCATCCTAGATCACCTGGCTAAGGTGATGTTTTCTGGACTTCTCTGGTACAAAGTCATTATTTTTCCCTTTGTAATTACTGTCTTATGGGGAGACTGCGAGGCCCTGTAGATTTCCCGTTTCTCGTCACAGACGTTTTACTCCCTGTTTAGTGTCCACCAGGGACCCTTGCCTGCAGCAGTGACGGTGGTTTGCCGGCTGGTGGTTTGCTCTACCCGTCATTTCTTCCACAGTTACGCGCTGGAACGTGACTGTAAGGGAGCGAGCCTGCTCTCCTAGTCATGTACATATTCTAGCCGTTTCTCTGTGGCTCGAATCAGTGCAGCTTTGACGTCTGGGTGTTCCGTGCGGTTGGCTCTTGTGTGCTTTCACCTGCCACGTGGGCGCCTGTGGCAGACGTCCTGGTGTCCTTGTTCTGGAGGAGGGCCTGGCTTTCTGACGTTCCTGCTGCTCTCCAGGTGGTCCTACCGTGCAGCCTGGGTTGAGATCTGCGGATGGAGCGCGAGGCCTCATTCACAGACGAGGAAGCTAAGGCTTAGAGTGGGGAAAGCACTTGCTCAGAGTTAAGCCGTTGAGTCAGGGGGCCCCTGGGACCACAGACCTGGGTCTCCCCATTCCTCCCTGGCTGCCAAATCACCAGAGCAGTCAGACCTTCTGGACAGTGGTGCTTCTATCTGGGGACGCCTGTCAGTCGTTTCAGAGAGTCCAACGGGTCAAGTCGGTGTTACTCCCTGAATGCCCTGCCCCCTGATCGGCTGCCATCTTGGAAAGCGCTAAGCCGCTCTTCACCTTTATTGCTCCCCCTCTTGCTCACACACGCAAGTGTACGGTGGGGTTTCCCAGAGACTACATGACAGGTGACATTCAACAGACTGACTACAGCAGCAGATAGGGAAATTCAGTCTTCTGTTAAGCCAGACATGAAAGAGATTTGAAGAATAAAACCACACTGTGCTTCTCACTAATTTCTGTTTTGGAAAATACAGTTATCTGTCATAAGAACTGCATTATATAGGTTTATTATTTTAATGAATGAGTATGTAAGCATCTTAAGTATCTGTCACAGTAAATATTGATAGATGGAGCCCATAGAAAGTACTTTGGGCTTATCCATTTTTAAGAGTGTAAAGAGGTCTCAGGACCAAAGTGGTAATCTAGAATATTCTAGAAGTGGTTTTCTATTTTTCTAGACTATTCCAGTCAAATAGGATATAACATTAAGGAATAAAGACCTACCCTCTACCACCGTCAAATTCTCTAAGCACTGGTAGAATGTCAAGGGCTCTCTTGTCCCCTGCCTCACCACAGTGCCAGGGACGTAGGCTCCTTCTCTGTGACTTCCACGGAAATAGATCTAGAACTTACCAGAACACACACAAGCAAAGGGCATCGTGCCTCACACACTGTGAAAATAATGGAGATTTCCAAAGTAAATGACCGTTTCATAAGTTTATGAAAAATAGTAGGATAACTAAAATAACTGCTAAGGAGTTAGTCTTTGAAGGGACGGTGATGCAGATGGAATTCTTGAGTTGTAGCTGGATCCCAGGGGGCGCAGAGAAATCCAGCCAGAAGCCTGAGTCCTCCTCTACCTCCCTGTCCTCTGGCAGGTAGGAGCTCTGTGCACCGGGGAGTCTGCCGTGTCTTAGCCCCAAGGTTTCAAGACGCAGTGATCACAGTGTAGATCGCATGGGGGTTCTTTGTTCAAAAGATTTTGGGGGTGAAAGGTGTTTGAGCACCAGCTGCGTGTCGGTGCAAAGATTAATGAGATCCAGTCTCTGCCTCCAGGTATGTGTGGTGTCCAGGGAGACCGAAGGGGTGAGGCTTTCAGAGCGGCGTGGTGATACTGCAGGGCTGCAGGGGCCCTCGGTGAGAGGAGGCGCTCGTGTCCCAGCCAGGACTTGCTGCGGGCCGCGGGGCCGGGAGACCAGGCCGCCCAGTCTGCCTTCGGTGTCGCCTGGCTGTGCATGGAAACCACCCAGGGAAGGTCAACCCAACGCTGATGCCCGTGCCATGCCCCTTCTGGGGAGGACTGGCTGCCTGTAGTTTTTAGAAAGCATCTGGTGATTTCCATGTGCGGCCTGGGCTGAGGACCATGATTCTAAATCAGACCTTCCGGGTCCGCTCATGGCCTCCAGCAATGCTGGCTGCAACATTCACAGGGACCAGCGCGAAAGGAAAATGTGAGGCCCCTTGTTCAGAAAACTACTAAGAGCTTCCAGATGGTGACAGCAGAGCACTGAACCAAGTGTGGGACCCTCCTGACCTCAGGATTCCCCACAACTGCCAGGGGCGCACGCCTCTGAAGCCGCACCTGTTTCTGCCTATTACTTTCCTAGCAACCTCCTTAGAGGGACCCGTAGCCGACTTGGCGTCCTCAGTGACCGTCCCGAGTAGAATCATGGGCTGGCTCTTGAAGGCAGCTGGCCTTCCAGTCCCGTGTATCCTCAGAGCAAATGAAGAGACCCCAAAGCCGGAGGCAGGTGGGGAAGAGCTGGGCTCTACGTTCGCCCACTGTCCTTCTCAGAACGACCTCACTCTTCCTCAAAGCCCCACATGTCCTGGCATCTGTCACTGGGCGCTCACACCCTCTGCACGGTCCTGCCCCTTCCTTGGCCCACTCCCTGGACCCACAGGGGCCAACCAGGGCAACCGAGTCTGCTGCTGGGTTCCCTGGCAAGTGCAGCCACTAACGGCTGTTTCCCAGAGTGAAGAGATTAAGAGAAGATGGGCTCTTTTCCTAGCCAGCCCATGGGATGGAAAGTTCCCATTGTGGGCTGTGGCTGGCATGTCACCACAGTTTCTGGAAATGGAACTGCCAGCTGCTGTGCGAATCACCTACGTAGCCCTGTGCGGTGGCCAGAGCACTCACAGGGCTGGTACCTTATCAGCTGTGTTCAGGGACCTCCCGTCCTGTCTGTGCCCAAACTTGGGCACCAGTGACAGGGCTATGCCTTGGACAGGATGCCTTCTCTTACTTACCCTCTTTGTTTCTGTCTGGTTGGCTTCACACCTGGAAGCTGGTGCTTCATAAACAGTAGTTTTGGGCAAAGACAGAAAGCAAACATGCATGTGGTCAGGAAGGGCAAAGAATAAAGCTTGTCTGTCTTGGCTCCCGCCCCGGTCCTAAGCCTGGGCTCTACATCCAGTAAGTAGTTAATAAATACTTACTGAATTAAATCACCTCATAAATCATCCCAGATTTCCTGAACATCTAAGACCAAATGCTCATTTTTTGGAGGAGGGCACTGGGGCCTAGCGAGCGGACGTCCTCAGTCTGAGCTTGAAGAAGAGATGTACTCATTCCAGTCACCTGGGGAGCTTTGACAGGAACTCATGCCCAGGCTGCACACCTGACCAATTAAATGGGAGTCTCAGGGGGTGGGGCCTGGGGGCGGGGCCTGGGTACAGGTATTAAAGCTCTGCAGGCCATCCAGGTAACCTGGGTGGAGAGCCCTGGCCTCAGAGGGAAGCAGAGGCAGAGCCTACGCCTGGGGACCGGGCCAGAGGGAGCATGGTCCGTGTGCCTGGGAGGCCCCTGCAAGGGGACTTCCAGGGAGAGTTTGCAGGTGACATCTTTAGGCGGAAAAGCTAGGTATATTAATGCACGCTCATCTTGTGTCTACCTGGCATTTTGGCTGGAAGGCCCAGGACAGGCTGAGGGGCAGCACCTTGCCCTGGGACAGGCCTGAGCCGTAGAGTAAGGGATGTGCTGGTACTAGATGGGGCCCCTGCCCGCCACGCCCTGTTTTCTCCTTTAGGCTCCTGCTGCCTTCTAATCAGTTGAGGGATCTCGTGAGGTTTGGTTCTAGCAGCAATTTCTTTTGATAGTCTGTTATTCAAAGTGGACACAATTTAGAGAGACCAGAATGACGCACACTTGTACACCCATCTCGAGATACATGACCAGCCACTCAGGGCTCTGCTGATCTAGTCATCATTAATTCAATCTGATTATTTTCAGTTCACATTTAGAACTATGGGGATTTTAGTTGAATTTAAAATGTTTATATATTTTTTCTTTCACAATGAAAATCTTGGTTCCGAGCAACATCATAATTGCTTGTATGATTTATCTTAAAATAAATGCAGTAACTTCAGAAAATAGATATCATTACTACCAATATGAGGACGAAAACAATTTGAGATCGTTTTGTAATTCTTTTGGTCCTTAGGATATATACTATCAAGGATATACCCTGTAATTACCTGAAGTAATTCCTCTCTGCAAAACTAACCCACAGACTTGATATGTTAAGTTCATTTGCTTCATGTTCCTTTTGATTATTAGAAATTGCTTTCTTATTTTTAATTTAATTTTATAATTCTGTAAAACATCAACGTGGTTCCCAAGTCAAGCACACAGTATGAAATACGATTTAGTCAGAGAAGTCTAGTGTCTACTGTAGTCCCTCCCATCATGTTCCCTCCTTCCTTCTGCACCTCGCCATTTTTCTTACATTATTTTAAAATTATTTAGTAACTGGTTTTTCTCTGATTGACTTATTTCACTCTGTTATTTAGTAACAGAGTGAAGCATTGTGTGTGTATCTGTGTGGCCTCACCTCCTTCGATAAAAGGCAACATGCCTACACACATTGATCTCTACCTTTCTTTTTCCACTTAACAGAATATTCCAGAGAAAGGTCCCCTATCAGTGTCTGTAGATGTTCCTCACAGTGCTGGGCACCTGCACGGAACTCGGTCATGTACTCACTGTCCTCAATCCCCACTGTGGGCGTCTGCATTGTTTCCAGTATTTTATTCTTAGGAATGGAGCTACCACGAAGAGTTTTGTGCATACATCTTACCATTCCTTTTGGCTAGTATTTTTGGGATAGATTTCTTGAAGTGGGATTGTGGGACAAGAGTAAATGCATAGTCATTATGTTATATGTTGGGAAAGTTTCCTCTCTAGGTGCAGTTGGAGGAAGAGAAGATTAGTTGGACATCTTTTCAAGGATATTACAAGTTTCTACGTTTAAGAGTTAACATGCTAATATATTTTGGTAAATCATATCATCAATCAAAATGATTTGATTCTTGTAAAAAAAAAAAAAAAGAATCATTTCCCAGAGGTGGACAGGTTTGCATTTTAATTTTTTTCTTATTTTAAATTTGTAAATGTTTGCACCCAGCTTTAGTTTAGAACAGGATCCTTTCTGAATGACTTCCAAGGAATCACCAGTAAGAATTTATTGCGCAAGAAGAATGGATAAGGTGCTGGGCTAAATGCTGTTTGGGATAAGAGAAGTGTGAAGCATCCTTATCTTGGCTTTCCAGAAGCTTATACTCCGGCTGAGGTGATAAGACTGGAAAATAACTATGACCTAAGGCAGTATGCAATGTAGTCAAATGCAAGTTGCAGAAAAATGACTCCGTGGCAGGAGGACATGTCAAGCTAGATCTATTGGGGAAAACTTCAGAGAAATAGTAGGATTTGATGGGTCATGGGCTGATGACAGAAACATGGTGAAAACGTTCACGCCTGGGGACAGTCCTGGGGACCGGCTGGCTGGGTTGGGAGGAATTGGGAGAGGCTATTTGGCAGTCAGCCGGAAGCTACTGGGGGCTGTGGGAAGCAGGTTCCATGATCAAACTGGGTCGGGTGCTCAGGGGTTGGCGTGTGGAGAAGCTGGAGCAGGGAGAGCTGGTAGCGGGTCCCCAGCCTTGCCCAATCTACGGCACCAGGAAGGAGGGCACACGTGGAGGCAGGTGAGGGAGGGATGAGTCACTGAGGGAGCCTGCAGGTGCAGTGCCGGGAGACAGAGCCCGCGGAGCTGCGGTGCTGATACTTCAGCAGATCCCTGTGGAAAGAAAAACATCATCAACCCTGTCCTGCTTGAGTCTGGGTGCTCTGGGGGGAAGCAGTGACTGGAGAATTCCGATGGACCCATTGTGGATGACATGGTCTGTGCACCACTGTGGAGAACAGCTGGGGTCCCAAATACCCGCCGGTGTGGACGGAGAAGGCTTCCATGGCGCAGGGCTCGGAACCCTGTCTGGAAGCCATGCCGACCTGCCCCAACCACCCTGGGAGGTGTGGGAGTTTTCACAGTCCCGCCACCCAGCGTCATTCCATCCTCTTCAAATCTGTCCCTCCTCGACATGAGTCCTGGGGACCAGGGACCAAACTCCATCCCTGCTCCAGGAGGCAGCAAACAACCAGGGACACAACCCACATAGTATTTCTGGGCAAGTCAGTGGTTCAGGAATGAGCGCTGACACCCGGTTTAGGACTTTTGTGGAGCCACTGGGGAAACGGTCCCCTTCCTTGGCTCTTTCCCACTGGGGTCACACCTGAGAGGGTATAGGGATGAGGCAACTGCAGGCACCAAGTCATCGTGGGGATCCTGGGGGCCAAGTCAAACACAGCCAGGAGAGCATAGGTTGCCTCTTAGTAATTTATTTTAAAAATGTTTTGGCACGAAGAGTGCATTGCACATGTGTAGATAAGCTTCTCTGTACATCCTAGGGCTCATTAGCTGGCATTTGGAATGCCTCGAACGTCACACTTCACAGGGAGTTGCTTAAACCCTTTATACAATTTATCGGTGACGTGAGCGATGTGGAAGACAAGTGGGTGTCTAGAGAGACTACGCTCTTCTCTCCCCTTCGCATAAACAGAGTATAGAAATCCCACCAGCCTCCTGGCGCTTTGAAGCCAGCTCTTGTGGCCTGGGCTCCTCAGGCCCTGCGTGCCCCTTTCCCAGAGAATGACACTGTGGGCTTCCCTCAGAGTGAATCCTTCAAGCAAAGTGCTTGTTGTAGAACCTGAAGACAGAGTGGGGGGCATGGCGAAGCATACAAAGATGGGTTCTGCCGGGGAGGAAAAATAATTTTCCCTCTACCCTTCTGAGTTCTTGGCTGAGACCCTGGAAATAAAAGATGGGTTAACAAGAGGAAGACAATCAGAAATTTATTAACATGTATCCCTCAGGTATATATAGAGATAGCCAAGGAAAAATGAGTAACTCCCAGAGGTGGCTTAGAACTCAGGTTTGGAAGACACCTTCCCTGGGAAGGGGGGAAGGCCTCTTAGGGGAGAGTAAACGAGTTTGAAGAAAGATGAACTGGCCCGCAGAAGAACAGATGGGAGGTATGAGGTTCTGTGACGGCATTTATCTGGGTGTGGTGTTGATGTTTGTCTTCTCTCTTGTGACAAAGTCCATCTCGCTAGTTGATGAAACTCCCAGGGAAGGGATTTATGGCCATTCATTTTTTTTTTCAAACATTTTTTATTTAAATTCAATTAATTAACATATAATGTACTATTGGTTTCATAGGTACAGGCCTGTGATTCATCAGCCTTATATAATACCCAGTGCTCATTACATCACGTGCCCTCCTTAAGGTCCGTCACCCAGTTACCCCATCCCTCCACCCCCTGCCCCAGCAACCCTGTTTGTTTCTTATGATTAAGTCTCTTATGGTCTGTCTCCCTCTCTGGTTTCATCTTGTTTCATTTTTTCCTCTCGTCCACTATGATCCTCTGCCTTGTTTCTTAAATTCCATATATCAGTGAGCTCATATGATAATTGTTTTTCTCTGATTGACTTATTTCACTTAGCATAGTACGGCCATTGAGTCTTTTTGGAGAACTGGTCTTCAGGCAGATGCGGACACTTCATAAACAGCCTTTCCCCCCATTTGCTGCTTTTCAAGTGCCTCAAAACCATCAGTGTAGCAAAGCGGCCTATTTTGGGTGGCACACGCTTAACTAGTCATATTTTGGGGTGGCATATTCTGTTACCCTTCAGTTCCATGATTTTCCTGTGCATGCCTGTGGGGGGGGGGGCTGGTGTATTTGCTAAGCACATTTTCATGCATTTGTCAAGCTTTGCTTTCAGTTACATACTCTCTGACAGTGATGGGGGATGCATAGAGTCCTGTTTACCTCTTACAGCTGGTGGGGCTGGTATTTGCCATTACAACCCCACATGTGTGAAATGACCAAATTGCCCTCAGGGCTGAATTGACAGAAGTGGAAGAAAACCAAATTCTGATGACATTCACTGAGGCCTGAATTCAACTGTGGCCCCTAGAGTTTCTCAGTCATGGAAGCAGTATATTCCCTTTTTGTGTGGGCATTTGTTTTTTTAAAAACATCTATGAAAGAGTCCTAACTGATGAGCTCTTCCTTAATACTACATACTATAAGGCTGTAACAATGTGGGAAAACACAATAGCACGCAGTCATTCCAGCAAAACGAGAAATAGGATACATGGGCAAACTCGATCTGATTCATTCCACTTTATTCTGGGGTGTAAATTACAGATAACACAACTCGTAAACATACTAGTGGACATTGAAAACTAAGGCCATTCTGTGAGTTATTTTTAAAACTTATTTTGTACATAATCTTTTAAAAAATAAATTACCAAAACCAAGATTCTCTTCTGAAATAAAAGCTTAAGGTCGGTACAAGAAAACTTTTGGGCCGTCTCCAACCTGAAGCTCATCGCGTGACAAGACCGTGTTTGTTTCCTACAGCATAAATAACAGCTCTAAGGCAAAGCCTACCTCAGCATCAAGCTCTCCTCTCCAGATGTCCCCACAAAGTAGTGCTTACCACAGTGACCAGTGTTTACAAACCGTTTTCCTCCCAGTGAGTAGCAAAGAGATTTTTACCTAAGAAACACGTTGTAGAATTCTTGGAATGAGAAAAAGAAAGGGACTCATAACTAAGGCACTGAAAGCACATTATTTATAGAAAGAAATGTAAACAATTTAATACCAACAGGCTCCCTCCATTAGAGTCTCTATTATAAAAGTGCACAGGGGCGTCGAGGTCGGGCCCAGAGCCTGCAGGCAAGGTGCAATGGGCACGTCACCCTTTCTGCAGAATTCGGTCTTGGCCACCAACGTCCAGCTCCCAATGTGGTGCCGAGAAGTAACTAATGTCAGAGTGACGCGAGTGGAAGCTGGTATTTCTCCCTAATCTGTGTGTCGGCAGTGTTACAAACAAGGAAGGATTTTAATAGTAATTTGAAATTACGGGCTCTGTTTAACATCTTCGTCCAGTCCTTTACCATGTTCGCCTACTGATTTGCACAGTGACTTCAGACTCATCAGAGCTTTCTGGTGGGAGAATCTGTGACCTCATCAGCGCCCTTCCTCGTAGTTTCCTATGTTAAGTATAATGGTTCCCATTAACGTCCCATACAAACCACATTTGCTTTGTTTAAAACATTTCCGAACGGTGAAGACTGAGCAGTTGGATAGACAGTACTGTAAACGGTTCACAGCCCCCTGAGTTGGTCTTCAAAGGGCCGGAAGAGCATTCGGTGGGAAGTGTGAGTCCAGACGCAGGACAAGCAGCTGCTCTGAGTCCACAGTGATGAGGTGGGAAGGTGTGGAGGGGTTATTCCTGAGGCTGATCACAACATTAAATTAATTTCTACTTGACATTTTGTTACCAATTTTACAAAGCTCTAAGTTCCAAATCATCTGCTGAATATTTCTTTAAAAAATCTTAAAAGAAAAAGGCCAATATGTAGGAACATAAAGAATTACGACTTTAAAAGAAAACTTACTGCAAAAACACAAGACCCCAAAAAACAAAACCAGGAAACAAAACAAACAGAAGCACCTTTTTTCTCTTTGAAGTTATCCTTTCTGATCCTGAAAGCAAAAGCAGGTACAATGTCTCTATTCCCCAGTTTGGGTGCCTATGAATTTCGGGTAGGTAAAACAGAGTGTGCATGTTATCTTTAACCTGTCTTTCATGGTCCACAGAAAACATTTTTTAAAGAAGGAAAGAAAAGAGCTTTCCTCTTGTACAGGTTTCACGCCATCCTACGGAGCTTACACCGTGAACGAGGAGCCGAGACGCCGGAGGGCGGGCGGCTGGGCGGGCTACAGTATAAACACGTGTGGGGTAGAAGACGGCTTTTCTCTTTTGCCCAGGACAAATGCGGGGCTGGCTGTAAAACTCTCTGTGTTTCCAAATATAACCAAAAGGAGGTCTGAGAGAAACAAATTAGAAACCTCTTCTATTCAGGAGGGAAAAAACAGGAAAACACCTTAAAAACCACGGGATTCAACAGCTGGGTCTGGAGCCGATTGCATAATAACTAATTAGTCGCTCCTGGCAAGAGTGAAGGCGGCCTGCAGGGAGGGGTTAAATATGGGCGGGTGTGTGTCTGCGAGCGCTCACACTCGTTAGTCCTCCTCCGACGAGTGATGTGTCAGCGGTGTTCTGTGCGCAACCTGGACCCTGTCCTCTGTAAGTTCGACTCACAACGGGCTCACCTTTCACGGCAGTGCACGTTTCAATTGTTGGGTGAAAGTCACCGTTGAGCAAAAGTGGGTTGTAATTAAGGAAAAGGCACTCCCGCCAAAAGGGCGCGTAAAGCAGCAGCTTTAGAGGCCGGTCGAAGGCGGGAGGAGAGCGGACAGGCTTGCGAACAGCTCAAGACTTTTAATTGCCTCACGTTTTCTGCGGCTCTGACCAGCGTCCCCATTATGTGACAAAAACAGCAGCGAGTGCACAGCTCCAGCAGGGTGGAAACACCACGCGCTTCCTCTGCCTCAGGACGAGACTGGTGCTGTTGGTTTGCTGGATTTTCCATGACTCCAAAAGCCAGGAATATTTAGGCAAACAATTGGTTGAAAGTGGATTTAAATTTTAGTACTAAAATAGGAGGCCTGGGACTAAAGAGAGCAAGAGCCCTCATTACCATTAAAAGGGGGTTCATTTTCTTGTTATGTTGGTTTGAAGAGTAAAATCTGTCAAGGCTGCGAGGGCTGAATAATTGAGGCTGAGCCATGACCGCCGTGGCTGTAAGCACTGTTGCTTTAACGCAGATGTTAGATACCCGTGCACGTACAGAAAATACAATAACCTTCCTTTTTTGGGCAGGTTTTAAAGAAATATTTCAAAAGACACAACTTCAAGAGTTTCTGTCTGCAGTAACAGAACCTTCCACGCATTCCTTTAGAAAGGTAAGTGACCTGATGTCGTACAGAGAAAGCTACCCGTGCCGATGAGCGCAAGGAGACCAGCTCGGAGCACGCAACAGTAAGTAGAAGCGAACGAAACGGTCTTTAGTCCTATCTGTACAAATCCAAACTAAGGTTTCCAAGTGGAGAGCCTGTGGTTGCTCCCTGAGAAATGTCTAGGTCTTACTATCCATGGTTAGAAGGTGGTCTTCTGATGTCTAGGTGAGTGCAAGGCTAAATGCCAAGGTTTTATGAATAATGAAGGGCTTTCTATCAAAATGGTTGGTTGAAGGACGAGGGATTTCCGACATCTGGCCTGAAGGAAGGATGCAATGGTGTGACTGGCAAAGAAATGAGCCTGGGGACAGTGCTGGGGGGGGAGCCGGGAGGAAGGGCTCTCACCTCCACAGTCAAGTGCCAGCACTTGATCTGAGCCCGTGCTCGAGCCCCAGATCTGCCTCTTGTCTGGGGAGTTTGTTAGGAAATAGGATTGGGCCTCTAGGAAAATCTTGTGTGTCCCTTGTCCACTAACAGCCCAGTGGTGGCTTAGGAATACTCTGGCCCGACTTATTTTATAGTGATCGCTCCCTGCTACGCGTATTGAAATTACATTCAGAGATTTAAAAAAAAAAATCATGTGTGTAGCAATATTTTCCCACAAAACTAAGTGCAAAATATCTTGAACAAATAATGATGGTAGTAGAAATATTTTACATAGTCATGCAAAAATGCATCTCCATTTACAAAGGATTGACACATTTCCAAAATATCGCCTTGGCTGTTACACTGCAAACTTTATGATCTCACTCATTTTTCTTTACATTTAAATGTGGCTGTTTGTGAAAAAACCGGTAACATGCAAGTTCAACGATCTCCAGTCCACCAAATATTCTCTCTAGTAGCACAAAGATAACCACGGTGATTATAAAATACCACCGAACAAGACTGTACAGATATATGAGGAGGCACATTGCAGGGCTGAACAGGGTCCAGTAAAGTATGGACAGAACTTTGAGCACAAGGACCCTGAGCTCAGACTTGCAAGGTGGAATTACAGTCTGCCCGGTGAAGTGAAAATTCTTCTCCCCCTCATAGAAGGAGCGCAGCCTCTCTTCCTTTTCCTCCCAGCGCTTGTGGCACCAGAGCTGGAGGCCCTCCCTGGACTCGGGGAGGGTGTCTACTGGGTACCGGCGCACGTGGAAGTGGATCTCCTTGGGGAAGTCCCCGAGGAGGAGGTGCTTCTCTGTCTGAGGCATGTTGTGAGGGTACGCCACTGTGATGTCGTGGACAGCATCGAGGTTCTTTCCTAGGTTTTGGAAAAGATAAAAATACAGACTGAGTCATGATCAATGGGGGACAGTAAGGCTGATTCAAACAACAAGGCAGAACCAAAAACAGGAAAAAGTCAGGACAGAGTGAGCCACGGTGAACAAGCAAGGGCGATACATACTGGCGTTCCTAGGCATTTGGGTCAATATTTGCCATTTTTAGCTTTTCATCCACTTGCTAATTACCACAAAGACCTTTAGAAAGAAATTATCTTCATTTATGGAAACAGTAACCTGCCATTCTAGGACTAAATGGATAAGCACATTAAGTCAGGTTTGAGATAGAAATAAAAGCCCAGGACTGGCCCTTTAATACCAGCGGGAGTCACCTCTTATTAAGAGACCTTCTCTCCAAGTAAGACACAAACTTTCTCACCTTTAGCCCGTTATTACTATAACAGCTATTGGAAAGAAAAACTCAGACTTACAAAAGTGGTCAGACACACATGAAAACTTCTGTATGATTTTGTTTTGTTTTGTTTTTCTGTGATTTTTAAAAAAAAATTTTTAAAAACATGTCCACTTGAAGTCCGAGTAAGACCCTGACCCAGTATACCATCATCCTTAGCAATCTCTGATTAATTACTTTGGCATTAAGTGTTTTCAGCGAGGTCACAGGCCAGATGCTGGAGATATATGGATAAAACCTGGTCTCTAACCTTGCTTAAGAGTTCATAAGAGAATCCGGGAGAGAGGCATGCCCAGTGCCCTAAACAAGGCACAGGTAAGTGGATAGGTAAGAGGGGAGGGGCCCGGCTAGGCAGGCGGCGCAGGTGCAGAGTGAATGTCCTGCAGAGAGCAAGTGGGGCTGAGGGAACAGAAGTACGCTGCAGGCTCCCATCTGGCAAAGGCCTTCACCGTCCAACTTGAAAATTTGAACTCCATTCTGTGAGTGACAGAGAAGCACCTTAAGTGGTGGAGAACCATGGAATGATTTCGAGAAGGGACCAGAGTGTGTTTCATTTTAGCAAGGATTACCTTGGGGGCGGTGACCAGAATGGTCTGGAGAGGACTAGGGGAAAGGGAGGTAGTAAGAGTAATTTGAAGATCATGACAAGGCAAGAAATGAAGGTGAGGGAGGGGCAGAAGGAAGTGACAGGTCCAAAAAAATTACAAGGGAGAACCGACATGGTAGAGCCATTAACTGGATATGGGAGGATAGAGTGGAATGAATGAGCTCAAGTTTTATGGCTCAGGGTACTGAGTGGACGGCGCTGTCTTTCAGATTCGAAATGTAAGTGGACTGTTCGATCTTTAAGGCAACATGAGGACCACCCAGTTGAAGGCTGCTTTCTGCCATTACCACACTCTCCTCATGCAGCCTGTGATGTGCGATTTGTTGCAGAACTATATGATGCAGGCAAAATTAATCTGCGGGGACAGAAATTGAAACAGTGGTCGCCGTGGGTGGGAGAACTGCTGGGGAAGGAGCACGAGAAGTGTTCTGGGTGGCAGCAACATCCTAGACCTTGGTTAGGGTGTAGATTACATCAAACTGTGCACTTAAGACCTGTGCGTCTCTGTTTAGATTTTACCTCGATATTAAGGCACAAAGCCACTTCCCCACCTTATCTCCCCCATATATTCCCTTCCCACTGACACTATTACAGGTTGTGCTCCTTTTTTTAAAAAAAAACTTTTAAATTCCATTTAATTAATATATAGTGCATTATTAGTTTCAGAGGGAGAATTTAAAGATTCATCAGTTGCATGTAACACCCAGTGCTCAGTGTAACAAGTGCCCTCCTTAATGTCCATTACCCACCTCCCTTCCAGCAACCCTCAGTTTGTTTCCTAGAGTTAAGGGTCTCTTATGGTTTGCCTTCCTCTCTGTTTTTATTTTATTTTTCCTTCCCTTTCTTAATTCCACATATGAGTGAAATCATATATTTGTCTTTCTTTGACTTATTTCATTTAGCATAATACCCTCTAGTTCCATCCATGTCGTGGCAAATGGCAAGATCTCATTCTTTTGATGCTTGAGTAATATCCCATTGGATATCCACACCACATCTTCTTTATCCATTCATCTGTCGATGGACATCCGGGCTCTTTCCATAGCTTGGCTGTTGGGGACATTGCTGCTATAAACATTGGGGTGCATGTGCCCCTTCGAATCACTATGTTCGTATCCTTTGGATAAATACCTAGTAGTGCAACTGCTGGGTTGTAGGGTAGTTCTATTTTTAACTTTTTGAGGAAGCTCCACACTGTTTTCCAGAGTGGCTGCACCAGCTTGCATTCCCACCAGCAGTGTAAGAGGGTTCCCCTTTCTCCGCATCCTCGCCAACTCCTGCTGTTTCCTGTGTTGTTCATTTTAGCCATTCTGACAGGTGTGAGGTGGTATCTCATTGTGGTTTTGATCTGTATTTCCCTGATGACAAGTGATGTTGAACATTTTTTTCGAGTGTCTGTGGCCATTTGGATGTCTTCCTTGGAGAAATGTCTGTTCATGTCTTCTGCCTATTTCTTGACTGGATTTTTTTTGGTTTGGGGTGCTGAGTTTGATAAGTTCTTTATAGATTTTAGATACTAACCCTTTATCTGATAAAATATTTGCAAACATCGTCTTCCATTCTGTTGGTTGTCTTTTAGCTTTGTCGACTGTTTCCTTTGCTGTGTAAAAAGCTTTTTATCTTGATGAAGTCCCAACAGTTCATTTTTGCTTTTGTTTCCCTTGCCTTTGAAGAATGTGTCTACCAAGAAGTTGCTGTGGCCGAGGTCACAGAGGTTGCTGCCTGTGTTTTCCCCTAGGATTTTGATGGATTCCTGTCTCACATTTAGATCTTTCATCCATTTTGAGTTTATTTTTGTGTATGGTGTAAGAAAGTGGTCTAGTTTCATTCCTCTGCTTGTGGCTGTCCAATTTTCCCAACACCATTTGTTCAAGAGACTGTCTTTTCCCCATTGGATATTCTTTCCTACTTTGTCAAAGATTAGTTGACCATGGAGTTGAGGGTCCATTTCTGGGTTTTCTATTCTGTTCTGTTGATCTATATGTCTGTTTTTGTACCAATACCATACTGTCTTGATGATTACAGCTTTGTAACACAGCTTGAAGTCCAGAATTGTGATGCCCCCAGCTTTGGTTTTCTTTTTCAACATTCCTTTGGCTATTTGAGGTCTTTTCTGGTTCCATACAAATTTTAGGTTTGTTCCCGCTTTGCGAAAAACGTTGATGGTATTTTGATAGGGATTGCGTTGAATATGTGGACTGCTCTGGGTAGCATAGACATTTTCACAATATTTGCTCTTTGAATCCGTGAGCATGGAAGGTTTTTCTATTTGTGTCTTCCTCAATTTCTTTCATAAGTGTTCTACAGCTTTCAGAGTACAGATCCTCTGCCTTTTTGGTTAGGCTGGCTGTGCTCCTTTTTTAATGATTCTTTAAGTCTTCTGTAAATGTAAACTGTCTGTCTCCTTTACTCTGTGATTTACTTCAATCCAGGTTTCAATTTGGTTTCATAACTGTCTTATAATCAGCCCTTGATAAGGACTGTGGTCTGAAAAATGAAAATACCACTGTCAACAAGGCTTAGGTTCAGAGTTGAAGGGACAGCCTCACTGGGACGCTGAGCATTGTCCACATGAGTGGAGGTGGACGAAAGGTCCGTGTAGGACGGCTGTGGTGGGGATGGATCTGAAGGCCTCGAAAACAGGCAAGGCTGGACCTCTCTGACTCCAGCAGGGAGTCCACTTTGTCTCACAGTGGAGGAAATGTCACTTCCTGCCTCCTGTCATGCCGCTTAGCCTCCTATTTGGAACTGAGTGCCCGGTTCATTTACTTTCAGAATTCCCTGGCAGTCATCATTTCTGCTTCACCTTCCACCTGGACCCCTCTCCGAAAGGGCTGCTGGCCCCCAGCCTGGGACCGCTCCCCTCCCCGGCAGCTCGCACCACCATCCTCCTCGGTCACGCCACACCACGGCGCACAGCTCCTGCCCAGCAGCTGCTCTCGTGCGCCAGCTTCTTCCGCAGTGGTTCTTAACGTTCACGAACTATCAAAACGGCTAGAGCTGGACTAGGAAGAAGCTAAACTGCTTTCGCTTTCTACTTCCTGCTGGACAGCCCATAGGGAAGGGTGTGGGTGCGAACATGGGTCTGTTCAGGCTATAAACGGCAAGTTTTGAGACTATGTCAGTACCACTTACAGAAATGTTCCTAAGTGAAAAATTCCAGAAACACTGCTGTGTGGAGCATGGAGGCCTGTGGAAGCAGACTGCCCGTGTTCAAATCCTAGGTTCTGCCTCTGACTGACTGACTTGTCTCTGTCGCCTGCTTGGTTCCTGTATCTACAAACCACCTCACGGGGTTGTTGTGAGCATTAAATGAGATAATACATAAAAAACAAAATAGGGTCTGATACATAAGTACTCAATAAATGTTAGCTGCTAACATTGATTACTGAATCACAATACCAGCACGTTGGGTTCTAACCTGTCCCTCTAACTTTAGCTCGCATTAGCCCGCTCATGCCAGCACGGTATTTGCAAGGTGCGGGGGCTGCATTCACATGCCCTCTCTATACTGTCCAGGGTGTTATCTGCCTGAGCCCCGATGACGCCAAAAAGGGACCTCATGCCTTCTACACAAGGCAACTATTCAAATTGTTACTTCACAAAACTGCCAAGAATATTCCCTCTGCTTTAAATACACAGCCTGTTTCCCTGAAATCTCTTCTCTCCACTCTTCAAAGTCTACCTCCAGGGGCGCCTGGATGGCGCAGTCGTTAAGCGTCTGCCTTCGGCTCAGGGCGTGATCCCGGCGTTATGGGATGGAGCCCCACATCAGGCTCCTCCGCTATGAGCCTGCTTCTTCCTCTCCCACTCCCCCTGCTGTGTTCCCTCTCTCGCTGGCTGTCTGTCAAATAAATAAATAAAATCTTTAAAAAAACAAAACACAAAGTCTACCTCCAGTCTCAAGGAGATTGCATTCTAAGAAGAGCCTTCTTCAAGTAACCAGGCCCAGAGTGATCTTGCCCCCTGACATGCTCAGGACACATGTTCTGTGTGCTTATTTGGGCACTCATCTGCCATCCCGTCCTCTATTACTGGAAGCTCACGGAAACCCAATCTCCCAGGGCATCATAAGTACCTGAAAGGGCAAGGACCATGTCTCTGCTTTAGATTGTTAGTACCTAGCACAGTGCCCTGCACTTAAAACAGGTTCCAGAAATGCTTGCCTGACTGATATTATTACGGTCTGATAACCTCTCACCTAAAAATACAGGTGGGAATTATAAGGCCTCCTACAGGAGGTTGTCATAACACAGTGAACTAATATGCATAAAGCTCTTTGCATAGTGCTGGGCAAAAAGAAAGTTCTTAATGTTAGCATGACTATAACTTCTATATTCATTAATGAGATCTACCTACTGCATAGGATTTTTTAATTTTTTTTTTTAACTTGTGTGCTATCGATTCTTGGTTTTGAAAAAATTACAACAATCTTGGGTGGTGGGGTGTCACCTTACAAAAAGGCAATAGTCCAAAAATTTTCAAATAAATTGTTTTTTTTTTTTGAATTCAGAACTTTGGACTGACAGAACTCAACATAACTAAAATACTATTTATATTACAAACAAGGGCAACACTGTAATGTGTGAAACTGAAAGCAATGAAGTGAGGAAGGAAGAACTGGGGAGGGGGAAGAAGAGACAGCTTACACTTTGTTGCTCATTGCCCTGAGCTGTACGGGATCCTTAAGCATCGGAGAAACTCAGAAATGCATTCAAGCCAGAGCAAGAAAGGAAGAAAGGGACAAAGGCTTTTATGCCCTGAGGTATCTTGATACTTTGTACTTTATATTAGTTTCTTGTCTCCAGACAACCCAAAGTCACACAGAACCCTTTATTGCTAATAGAGGAGCTTACTTTTCACATCACCTTCTCAAGACCTCCTGGCCCCATGGCCTCGAGCCTAGAGGAGCCGTTCCTAAAGGATAAGTTAGTTTCCTCTTAGAAGGTAACAGGTAAGGGTGAGCAGGGCTTGCTTCATTCCTACGTGACAGTAATGAAATGGATAGTCAGAAACTGAAATGTGCCTTTATTTCACTTACCAGTTTGAAGGAGGGCTAAAATGCAATAATAGAATAAGAAAAGAGAAGTTCCTTCAAGGAAAAAGGATTATAGTCTTGGTATGAAAACAACATCCTTTTAAACATGCAAAGTAAGATGGCTGCCATCAGTAAAAGCCATTTTTTAAAAATCTCATTGCTTTTTAGATAGTTGAGATTACAAATCTAGATGCTATCTAGCCACCTGTCATCTGCCTATATGGTGCTTAGAAAATGATCTGTTCCCGATTCTGTGCCTTCTGGAAAGTTTCAAACTTTATTATTATTGTGTTAAGCTACAACTATGTTAGAACAATCACACTCGTGTGGGCCCATAGATGTTTCCTTTTTCCCCCTGGAAGAACAGGACAAACACTTACTATTTCACATCTTAATTTTTAGTCTAAGACTGAGACTAAGGGAATTTTTAATACTTCCGTCAGGTTTAAGTAACCAGCAGAGACTTAAAAGATATAACTGGAATTTACAAATGCAATATGCAGAAGGGAATGTCTCCAAGCACATCAAGTTGAGCCCATGATTATTACAAGAGTCCTATTCAATATGAAAAGCTCACTGGGAGTGGGAGATAACCAATTCTTTACGCATTTGTATGTTTCAAAGGAAAGAACTGCATGAAGAAATCCTGGTTTGTCCACAGCTGCTAAAGAACACACATCGAATTATATAGTTCAGTGGCAGAGTAACAGAAACACAAACTTTTTCTTTTTCAACCAAAGTGGTCTTAAATTTCAGTTATCAACTCTATTATTTTCTTTCCCCATTCTACAATAAAACATCTGCAGAATATACAAAAATACAATTTATTTTGGGTTTCAACTTTAATACTTTAAAAAAATTAAAAATACACATAAGCCTATTTTCTATTAGATCTAAATCCATAAATCTACATATTGGAGAGGTTTTTTTTTTATTTTAAGATTTTATTTATTTATTTATTTGACAGAGACAGCAAGAGAGGGAACACAAGCAAGGGAGCGTGAGAGGGAGAAGCAGGCTTCCCGCTGAGTAGGGAGCACGATGCGAGGCTCGATCCCAGGACCCTGGGATCACGACCTGAGCCGAAGGCAGATGCTTAACGGCTGAGCCACTCAGGTGCCCCTATTTTGGAGGGTTTTAAATAAAGTAGCTTGCCATCTAAGATGCATTTGTGTTAAAAGAAAATGCTGAGGCTGCTGGATTTGTGCACTATTTTCCAGATTAAAAAAAAAAATTACCCCAAGATGATAAAAGTTGGATTTAGTAACTCAACAATCACCCACCCTGTCACTTTAACACTGACCTATACTAGTACACGGCTAATAATAAGCATGACAAACTGGCACTAGCCAGTACACTTTGAAGAATGGTTCGGAATGGACAGATTAAGATACATTTAGACAAAAAAATACCAATAAATAAGACCCGTTTCAGCTTCAAAATAAAAGGGCATGCATGAACCACTTCAAATTAGCTGTTAATAGAACTCAGAACCATTTTCTTAGGGAAAAACTGCTTCCTACTGAGAACATTATTCATTTGTCCTTCTGTATAAGTTGAGTACTTAAGAAATGAAAAGTACAGACAGGCTGCTTCTGGTCCTGCCCGGCGTCAGCTCTCTGACTGTAGCATGTTCACCATAAGCCTCAACTATAAACGCAGGTATAACACTACCGACCCTCCTAGGGTTTTGTGAGGGCCAACTAGGAGAAGGGTTGTAAAATGCTCGGAGAAGTGCCTGGCACATGGTATGGGCTCTGATGCTTGTTCTTATTCCTCTGGGTGGGTGATCACCTAGAGCGCCTGTACGGAGCTGAGGTTCAGGCTGCTACTCTTGACCTTCCTTCTGTCTCTGGACTTGCTCCTCCTCTGGAGGAGACTCCAAGTCTGCTGTGGCACACCTGGTGGTTTATGCTCTGACTGCACTCATGCCTCCCCCATAGCACAGAAGCAAAGCGTTGAGGAGACTGGCCTTGGCTCTAGGGGCAGGCCCTAATTCACCACCTAATACACATTTCTCTCCACCCCTACCAACTCATCCTTAGACATTTTCAGCTAAGTGTAGATATTAATCCTTTGACGGCAGTCAGAATCAGAAGGTGATGATCTGTGCTCTAGGACTGTTGGCCTCCTGCCCCATCTTGCTTTTATTTTTTTAAAAGCCAAAATTAGGGGGCGCCTGGGTGGCACAGCGGTTAAGCGTCTGCCTTCGGCTCAGGGCGTGATCCTGGCGTTGTGGGATCGAGCCCCACATCAGGCTCTTCCTCTATGAGCCTGCTTCTTCCTCTCCCACTCCCCCTGCTTGTGTTCCCTCTCTCGCTGGCTGTCTCTATCTCTGTCGAATGAATAAATAAAATCTTTAAAAAAAAATAAAAAATAAAAAATAAAAGCCAAAATTAGTACCTCCTCTTTGTCTAAGAAAGAACCACCCTGTGCTTGAAAATCAACTCTCAGCTGCAAAGGTGAAACTAAAAATGGTATATTTGTGAAAAGTCTTGCTTATCCAACCTGAATCTGGTTCTCACAGGTAATTTCAGGGACATTATTTTCACATTCCTATCCTAAATCTGTCGAACTTTTGGAGTTTTGTATAAATGCACGGATCTTTTCAGTTCTAAAGATCTCTCTTCTGACGGGCGCTGATTCTCTGAGTCTTCAAAATAAGTTTTTAGATAGAATGAAAGCATGTTGGCATTTTCCACAGTTTACAATATTGGTGTATTACTAGATCATCAAGGCAAGACCAGAACAGCATATACTTGTTGAGGCCAGACTCACACATATACACACGTACGCATATAAAACATGTCTTGAAAAAGAGATCTGTGAACTTTTAACAAACTGGACCACATTATACGTACGTACGTACGCTTTTATACCTTATTTTTTATGCATCTTTCTATACATGCCGTCAAAGATTTTCTAAAATGTCACTTTGTGGATGCGTAATATTTGCTTCTAGAGAAATTTTAAAAATTCCTTTGTTTTGAGATATTTGTTTCCACATAAACAACATTTAAATTGATCTATTTGTAACTAACGATGAAGATTTTTCTAGGATAAATTCCAATAAATTGAATTGCTGCATCAAAGATATGAACACCTTAACAGACTTTGACTACGTAAAGGACACTGCACTGTGGAATGTTCAATTTAAACACAAGAAATGCATGACAGGGCTATCCTTTCACACTTACTAATGCTTGGTGTTATAATTTTTATGAAGTTGCCGAAGTAGACCATGTTTGTTTACAAAAGGTCTTGATTAACTAAACAAGTCCACTGGAAGTATATACTGGTAGACTGCCTCGCCTGTTTTGAAAATTTAGTTTTTTATCTGTTTGTAAGAACTCTACCCCCTACCATATGTTACAAATCTTTCGCAGTGATTTTATCAGCTGGTCACTACTGTTCCCCGGCCACAGTGAGTTGATTTTGTTGGATTTGCTGCTCTGGGAAAGCAGCTTCATTTCTTCTATCCGGTCCCTAATGCTGTTTGTCTCTTTTTAAAAGTCAATTTGCACAAAGCTCCTTTATCATATGTTTACAAATATGTTTACAAATCCATGATGCAAATATGTTTACAAATCCATGATCTACTGCCTATATTTACGGCATCCTTTCCAATACATGTATGTGTGCGCACGCTCACGCATCTATGCGTCTATACAAGTTCATTTCTTTTTCTATTATAGCTTTTGGATGCCTCTTTTTATCTCCCCCTGCCTCTATATTGTATGTATATTTTTTTATTGTTCTGCAAGATGAAAAACACTTTTCCATTTAATCTTATAATTTAATTTTCTTTCAGTAGAGGTCAGTTTTTCTAGCATCCTTTATTAAATGACTCCTCTTCGAAACAAAAGATAAAATGAATTTATGGGACTTCATCAAGATTAAAAGTTTCTGCACAGCCAAGGAAACAGTCAGAAAAACTAAGAGGCAGCCCACGGAATGGGAGTATATATTTGCAAATGACGCTACAGATAAAGGACTGGTATCCAAGATCTACAAAGAACTTCTCAAACTCAATACACGAGAAACAAATAAACAAATCAAAAAATGGGCAGAAGATATGAACACTTTTCCAATGAAGACATACAAATGGCTAACAGACACATGAAAAAATGTTCAAAATCATTAGCCATCAAGGAAATTCAAATCAAAACCACACTGAGATACCACCTTATGCCAGTTAGAATGGCAAAAATAGACAAGGCAAGAAACAACAATTGTTGGAGAGGATGTGGAGAAAGGGGATCCCTCCTACATTGTTGGTGGGAATGCAAGTTGGTACAGCCACTCCGGAGAACAGTGTGGAGGTCCCTTAAAAAGTTAAAAATTGAGCTACCCTATGATCCAGCCATTGCACTACTGGGTGTTTACCCCAAAGATACAGACGTAGTGAAGAGAAGGGCCATATGCACCCCAATGTTCATAGCAGCAATGTCCACAATAGCTAAATCGTGGAAGGAGCCGAGATGCCCTTCAACAGATGACTGGATTAAGAAGTTGTGGTCCATATATACAATGGAATATTACTCAGCTATCAGAAAGAACGAGTTCTCAACATTTGCTGCAACATGGACGGCACTGGAGGAGATAATGCTAAGTGAAATAAGTCAAGCAGAGAAAGACAACTATCATATGATTTCTCTCATCTATGGAACATAAGAACTAGGATGATCGGTAGGGGAAGAAAGGGATAAAGAAAGAGGGGGTAATCAGAAGGGGGAATGAAACATGAGAGACTATGGACTATGAGAAACAAACTGAGGGCCTCAGAGGGGAGGGGGGTGGGGGAATGGGATAGACCGGTGATGGGTAGTAAGGAGGGCACGTATTGCATGGTGCACTGGGTGTTATACACAACTAATGAATCATCGAGCCTTACATCGGAAACCGGGGATGTACTGTATGGTGACTAACATAATATAATAAAAAATCATTAAAAAAAAAACAGATTTTTGAGAAAGTACAAAAGCAAAAAAAAAAAAAAAATGACTCCTCTTTTCTCCAATTTTGAAATACCAACTCGGTCATACATTAAATTCTCAAATATGTAAACATCTGGTTTCCCTTCTCCCTTCTGCTCCACTTATCTGTGTTGATTCCTGCTCCAAGACCATACTGATGTCCTTAGTGACTTATATCTGGTAACGAAAATCTGCCTGTTTTCTTTTTCATTCTATACTTGACTCCTGCTGGCAAATATTTTTGCAAAATAAACTTGAGCATTTAATTCAATTCTAAAATAACCACTCCCCCAACTTATCCTGAAATTACATTTGCATTCTATTTACATTATAACTTTGGAAGAACACTTTTATATTGTCTTTTCCTCTAAGAAAAAAGTATGCTTTTCCATTTGCTCAAGTCTTATTTTATGTATTTCAGTAAGATTTCAGTTTTCTTCACACAGCTTCTGTGACTTCCTTTTAAAATTTATTCCTAAATAATTTAAGAATTTTTGCCATTATTGTGAATGGGATATGTATTCTTCTGCTTTTAGGCAATCACTGCTTCAGTAGAGAAAAATCTGTTTGCTGTACATTTATATGTAGCCATCTTAACACATTTTCTTATTAAATTTGGTTTCTTTTTTACTACATTCTTTTTGAATTTTTAGATTTTCTATCAGCAGCAAAAAAGCTTTATGTTCAATTTTCTCCTCTTTAAGGTAGTCTTAGTGCTTTCACTAGCATTTACTTCTAATAAAAAGGATGGTGGCTTTAGGGCTTGAGTAGGAGATCCTTACTGTTGAGTTTTGGTAAAACAGTAGTCTATTTTATTAGTTAATTTCTATTAGTGGCTTAAAGTTCATCAAATATCTTTTCAGCATCTATGGATTAGATCAAACTTTTTCTTTGTTAAAGAAAATATTAGTCAAACATCTGTACGAACCAAAGTCCTAGATATTATTAAAAGGAAAAATAGGAGAAATGCAAAGAGAATTTAAAATTATACTGTAGGCTTCTGTGCCTTTCATAACAGGTCAACAGGAATAAAACTCAATTACATAAAAGAATTGAATACTGATAAATGTGATTTAATAAGATTATATAGATCTATATGTCTTTCAAAAATATTTTAGAGGGGGGTAGTATCCATGGAACACTAATAAATATTTGATTATTGATGACAAGATTTAGACACATTTTGTAAAAGTTGAGCTACTATAACCACATTCTCACATCAAAATCCCATAAAAACATATATATATCCCCCTTTAGCAGAATACTTTTAGATAACCCTTGATGAAAGGTGAAATCAATAAGAAAATTATGAACTACTCTTAAAAGAATGAAAAATGGAAATCAATGCGATAGAGTGAAGGCTATACTCAATAATGTATGCTTCCTTATTAAAGAGGAAAAACGAAAAAGAAGAAATTACTACCTTGGAAATGGCGCCAGAGGGGTGGGGGAGAGAATCCAAAGGGAAATATAGGGGAAAAAATTATTACAGATAAAAAGCAGTAATTAATGAAACAAAACTAAGAAATAGTGAAAATAAATAAGTACAAAAGCTAGTTATTTGATGAGATCAATAAAATGCTAAATTCTATGAATGTGATTAAGGGAAAAAGAGAGCATGCGTATTTAAGATTCTAGATAGTAAAGGAACCAAAATCATAAATACAGACGAGATTAAAAGAATGATGTGAATCGATACGTAAAACTTCGTAGATCTGCATACTATGTACACACAAACTATAGTAGCGTATGCACGTGCAAAAGTACTGTGCTTGGTAGTATAGCATGACTGCCACTTGTGCATCTGTAGATTGTGTTACTGATGACATGAACTTATTTTGCCTATTCTTTGAAAAATTCATACTCTGTTCATTATTCTTCAAAAGAAAAATACGTGCTAAAATGTTGAGAGAAGACATTCAAAATGCAATGGGGAAAAACAAGAGCAATAACAATATGATTTGTCATCGCTGAACTCAACAAATTCGTGTAGATGTTCCAAAACCACGGGGCATGAATCAGTAACAGATTAAAAGATCCAAAGTGTCAGCACGTGCACAACTCTACACCAAATTGGATCTTAAGTAAAATTCTGTTATGCACTCCTGGAATAAGTTCAATTGACTAATCCAGCCAATCACAGGCTAGGCCCTGCCACTCACTCTGTGGCAGCTATCGAAACTACAGTGAGTATCTAAGTTACAATCTTGTAAATCTTTAAAAACTTACGCTAATAACAATACAGCTCAACTTGAAAAAAAAAAAAATGCCCACAAAGCAAAGGCTAATGTTACAACTCTCCCTCTATCTTTATTGTGTAGGTAATTTTGCATAGAACAGAGTTTTCTCTGCAATTTCATCCTTTTCTCCTCTGAAAGAAAAAGTAAGTTTGGCTGAGGATGGGGTATTATTAATGGGGTGTAGGGCAAGCTGTCTTCAAGAGCAAGAGAAATAGAGTGGAAGGTGAAGGTCTCTGGTCGCAGGTGAGTTCTGTCTTGCCCTGGCCCTGGGCTTTGCGTTGGGAGCCACCCTGGGTGGTCAGAAGGTGCGGCGAAACCGCCTTAGGCGTGTGCCACACCTTCTCCTTAGAAGATCCAAGAACTAAATTACCTTGTTTTTAATCCCTTAGGACTCTGAATTCTCATTCAGTGAGCCTGACTTCAGTTTGACTAAGGTTTAGGGATTCTCAGTAAAACAAGGCTTCCCTGATCAACCAGGAGCTGTCCAACCGCAGCTGCATGCGCTCCACAGTAGGGGCTTATGAATGCACAAGGCCCTCGGGTCGATGGGAGGCACGTGGGCAGAGATTTCTACGCACGGGGCTATATGCCTCTGCCTATTTTGAAGGCCGTTTCCTGCTTCCTCATTCCACCACGGCCTGCTCATACTGTGTTCTCCCAAATGACCAAATTAAATATCCCACCAAGGAATGTATTTTATGGCCTTGTGCTTTTTAGTAGAAGTAGTCATAATTTGTTCTTTCTTGTCTTTGTACTTTGTTTTAACAAGTCCTGCAAGGTAAAGTATAAAGCAAGGTGGTGGCGGTGGTGAAGAAAATGGATCAATATGGGGAATACTTGGAGCACCTGGGTGGCATAATTGGTTAAGTGTCCGACTCTTGGTTTCACAGCTCAGGTCATGATCTTAGGGTTGTGAGATCGAGCCCTGTGTCGGGCTCTGTGCTAGGCATGGAGCCTGCTTAGGATTCTCACTCTCTCCTTCTGCCCCTCCCTCTCCTCAAAAAAAAAAAAAAAATGGGGAATACTCAAAACTTCAAAAGATGAATTCTCAACTACAGGTCTTCTGTATGCCCAGTTCCTCACTTGTACAAAGGGTGTTGCTACTGGGATACAGGGATAAGCTGACAGGACTGTAACCTCTTTTCTACCGAGAGCATAAAGAATCAGGCTGTGTGTAACTCACCCAAAGGACCAAAGTCTCAGGTTCTTCCAAGATGGCAAAAGAACAGTAAGCTCTATTCTTATACGGTATATGGAGTATCTTTTGAAATTTAAAACAAAATAAGAAAAAGTAAATAGATTTTATGTAGTTCAAAAGGATGTGTTTCAAAGAAGAAAGCTGACCTACTGATAACAACATTGTATACCATTTTGATACTTCTGCCCAAAAGAGGTTAAATTTCCTTTTGGCATGTTGTCTTCCTTTCTGTACTTCTCTTTCTTTCTTTAATTATATGTGGATAAAGCTCAAAGACAGACGGTAACGTTACACAGAATTGGACACTAACCCAAGTTCTCTATGCCTTTTTAAATGATCAGAATACCATAGGTACCATAGGTACCATATACCTGTAGACTTACATTCTTGGATTTGAATAACTGTGGCCTACTATGTGCTCTGCCAGGCAGAAAACTCATTTGCTTGCATCCCATGGAGTCTACTAGAATCAAGTGCTGTTTGGGGAAGGGAATATTCCATGTAACAATGTTCTTTCTCTGTATTCTTTGCCTGAGATGTGAGGATCAAAGATTCTTCTAAATATTCCCCAAACTTCAACCAGAACTTCCTTAGTGTTGACCAAATTCTCAAAGCAATACTCTCCAAAGCATCAATGAGGACTAGGGGTATAAGGGTGAATTTACTTTCTAGTAAACTTTGTCAAGTTTCATCAGAAAGGGGAGGTCAGGGCTGATAATCAAGCCCAGTTGTTTAGTAAATAACTCTATTACATTTGAGCAGCACAGGGGTGGAATCAGGACTAGGGGCCAATAAGGAAACCGACTATTAAGGAGCAGATGCTTTCTTCGGAAACAGTCATTAGGAGACAGGAAGTAGAGGGAGAAAGAGGTTTCCACCTTAGGATCAATTCCTATGAATCAGCAAAAAACAGTCATTGGAATAATAACTTTCTGTTTAAAGTCAGTTATAAACACACTCATCACCTGGGAAATGCAAGTCAAAACTACAGTGAGATATCACCTCACACCTGTGGGAATGGCTAAAATCAAAAACAGAAGCAAGAACAAGTGTTAGCGAGGATGTAGAGAAGAAGGAACCCTCATGCTCTGGTGGGAACATAAATTGGTGCAGCCACTGTGGAAAACAGTATGAAGGTTCCTCAAAAAATCAAAAATAGAAATATCATATGATCCAGTAATTCCACTACTGGATATTTACCCAGAGAATGTGAAAACACTAATTCAAAAGGTTATATGCATCTCTATGTTTACTGCAGTATTGTATACAAGAGCTAAGATAGGGAAACAACCTAAGTGTCCATGGATAGCTGAATGAATAAAGATGTAGTGTATTTATATACATAATGGAGTATTATTCAGCCATAAAAAATGAGATCTTGCCAATTCATGATAACATGGATGGACCTAGAATGTATTATGCTAAGTGAAATAAGTCAGACAAAGACAAATATACGATTTCACTTTTATGTGGAATCTAAAAAACAAAAAACAAATGAATAAAGAAAGAAAACAAGAAGAAACAGACCCATAAATACAGAACTAGCGATTGGAGGGGAGAGGGATGGAGGATTGCCAAAATGGGTGAAGGGAATTGGACGATACAGACTTCCAGGTATGAAATCAAGTCATGGGAATAAAAGGTGCAGCATGGGGAATATAGTCGGTGGTATCGTAAAAGAATTGTATGACAGATGGTAGCTACACTTGTGGTGAGCACAGCATAAGGTAGAGAGCTGTCAACTCACTGCTGTTTACACCTGAAACTGACGTAACATTGTGTGTCAACTATACTTCAATAAAAATAAAATTTATAAGGAGAGTCAGCATCTGTATAAATAGCTACCAATTCTGAAATTTAAACTAGGAGAATAACAATATATTAGGGAAGCAAAGGATGAATAGCGTCTCCCTGAAAACTCTCATCCACCAGAACTTCAAACGTAACTGTATTTGGAAATAGGGTCTTGGCATCTGGTAAATGTAATTAAGGACTGAGATGAGATCATACTGGATTCAGGTGAGACTTCTATCCAATGGGAATGTCCTTAGAAAAGGACACACAGAAATACGGAGAAGATTTTCCCGTGAAGATGGGGCAAAGATGGACTCATGTAGCCACAGGCTAAGGAACACCAGGCGGCACGAAGAAAGCGGGCAGATGCAAGGAAGGACTGTCCTGGAGAGCTCTGGGACAGGGGTGGCCCTGCCAACACTTGATTCGGGCTTCCAGTCTCCACAACTGTGAGAGAGTAAAGCTTCAGGTTTTTTTTAAGCTACTGAGTTTGTGATTTTATTAATGGCAGCCTAGGAAACGAATATCGTATACATTAAGAAATATCAAATGTCAAGGATTATTTTTTCTTTTAAGGTTTTATTTTTATTTAAGTAACCTATACACCCAGTGATCCCCAGATCAAGAGTCATACGCTTCCCCGCCTGAGCCAGCCCGGTGTCCTTGTTTTTTCTTTTTCTTTTTTTTTAAGCCTGCATTTTGGGGAAGAGAAAAATCTTCGCTAAAGTTTCACTGGAGTTCTGAGTTATGAAGTAGCATTTTGAGAATAAAGAGCGAAGTCACCTGTTAGAAACAGCTGCATGGAAAAGGAAGACTCTGTTTCCTAAATTTATCTGAAGAGGTTGACTGCAGGTTCCTATGGAGAATGCAGAGTTAAAAATTTATGGCAGTTGCTACAAACTGCAGAGATGTGTTCCTTAGTCGAGGAAGAGAGGCTATGGCAGTGGTTCTCCACCTTCAGTGGTCTAAGCAGCACCTGGGGAACTAGGTGAAAATGAAGAGTCCTGGGCTTCATTCCCAATGATTCTTATTTAGCATGTATGGGTGAGATCAAGAAATCCACATTTTAACAGGCACCCCAGGAGAGTCTGATCTGATGGAGAGGGTTGGAGGACCACACTCTGGAAAGCACTGGGTTATAGCGATGGTTCTAAGCAGAGGCGGCTATGGGGAATTGTGTTTAAAAGCTGGGTTCTAGAATCAGGTAAGACTGTGGGTTCTTCGTCTAATTACACTCCTTGTTAAACATGTGGCCTTGGAAACATAAAGGACTATTTGAGGTCATCCTTAGCAAGTGATCAATGAATGTTGTCTATTGCAGTTATTTTTAAATTTCCTTAGGTGAAACAGTTTGCTCTAATTCACATTACACAGTGACTTTCTTATAACAGTAACTGCCCTAAGTTGTGTCCCTATAGGAGATTTGATTAGGGTACTGAAAAGAGTTTACTCCTCCTTTGGGGCACTGGGGAAAGATCTTGATGGATATGATTTCAGATAATTAGGGGACAGTGAGTGGGCACAAAACGACTGGGATTGGGCAGAAAGAATTTTAAAGGGAAGAAGGCAAACACCAGCTCTGCCAACATTGCAACTTTGCCTGAAAACTCTGATGGCTCCTAAGTTTACCAAAGAAAATCATTTCTCACTGCATCTGACCCAGTGAGGCAGTTATGAACCTGGCTAGACTGCAGAGAGAGGCCTGCCTGACCTCTAATTCAGCCTAGTTTCTCAGTCAATTCCAATTCCTTCATTTATCAGGAAAAGAACAGGAATTTTTTAAAGAAGTGCATGAGAAAAGTCCTTTTTATTAGTAGTAGAACACTTAAGTTTCCTATTTGTAGAAATTTGCATCAGTGGGGTAACGGGGATTGGGGAGGTGCTGAACTTGAGTGAGAATGCAGACACTAATAGAGGCTTCCTGATTATAGCAGGGGGCACTGAACTTCTGCTGGTCTGCACCCTCAGGCTAAGGAGAAAACTGAGGCCTGAGTCTTAGAGCCATGTGGTAGACTAACATATTACTACTTTCCAACACCAGTATTCACTCAGCTGAGGCTATACTTATTATCGGGGTCTGGCTTTTTTACATTCCAGTGTTTATAAGTAGTATGTAAAGACCTAAAGTCTTAATGTATGATAAAAACCAGTGGTTCTCACTTGTTTTCTTAGACCTAGCTAGAAGTTCACCAGCAAAGAGAGGCTCAACAATGAGTTAGGTAAGCAGAGGTGTTTGAAAAATTAACCCAAGTTATTAGGTAGGATATTCCTGGTCTCTCAATTCCACATATCTAAAACAACACTACGTAGGTATATATCTGTACTTCTTTCATATGATAGCACTTATTACACATGTGGTATTAGAGGTCTTAATCACTGCAAGAGGCCAAAAGGAAAAGGCATATACCTTGAAAAGGAAAAAGTAAAACTGTCTTTATTCATAGGCAATATAAAAGACTGTAGAATATCTTTAGGAATCTACAAAAAAGGCACTAGAATAAGTGGATTTAGCAAAGTGGCAGGATACAAGTTCAATATAAAAAATTATTTGTCCATAGTGGCAATGAACACTGGAAATTCAAATTATATAGACAGCCATTTATAATATCAAAAATATGAAACACTTGGAAATAAGCTTAACAAAATAGGTTCAAGACTGCAAACTATAAAACATTGCTAATAGAAATTAAAAAGACCTAAGTAATTGGGGAGATATACCATGTTCACAGATTGGAAGATTCAATATTCTTAAGATAATGTTTCTCCTCCAAACTGACCTATAGAGTCAAAGTAACCTTAATCAAAACACCTAGTATGCTGTGTATAAATTAAGAATTGATTCTAAATGTTACAAAGATATGCAAAAGAACTAGAAAAACAAAACAATTTTGAAAAGGAAGAACAAAGCTGGAGCCTTCCACTAACTGACGTTGGGACTCAACTGTAATGGTTCAGTGAGCTACTGGAAGAGGGCTAGATGGACAGATCAGTGCAAGAGCAGAGTCCAGAACAGCGTCACACTTAAATTGTCAATTTCATTTTCAACAAAGTTGCATGGGTGACTCAATGGGGAAAAGATGGTCTTTTCAAGAAATGGTGCTGGAACAAGTGGTATCTACATGCAAAAAAATCTGATGCTTACCTGACACCATATGCAAAAATTGACTCAAAATGCATCACAAGCCTAATTGTAAAAGCTAAAACTATAAAATTTCTTCAAGAAAACATAGAAAATCACTGTGACTTGGGTTAGGTAACAATTTCTTAGGTTAAAAAATAAAAAAAAAAAACCACAAAACCCCAAAATTTAAAAATGGAGAAACTGTGCTTCATCAAAATTAAACACTTTGGCCTTCCATAAGACAACCTTAAGAAAATGAAAAGGCAAGTCACAGACTGGGAGAAAAATACCTAAAGACTATATATATGAAAGGACTTATATCCAGTATATATAAAGAACTCTTACAACTCAACAAGAAGACAATCCAGTTTTTAAGAATGGGTAAAAAGACTGGATTTGACAAATCTCCAAAGAAGATACATGAAAGGCAAATAAGTCTAAGAAAAGTTACTTAAACATCTTCAGTTATTAGGGAAATACAAACTACAACCACAGTAAGACATCACTGCACATTTATTAGAAATGGCCAGAATTAAGAAGGCTTTGGTGCTGAGGCTTTGGTGAGGGTGCCAAACAACTGGAACTCTCCAGTACCCCTGATGGGAATGGAGAGCACAGCCACTTTGAAAGAGAGTTTGGCAGTGGCCTAACGATCACACTCCTATGTTTCTACCCAAGGAAACATAAGCCCACACAAATTCTTATACACAAATGTTCATAGAAATTTTATACATAATATTCTAAAACTGGAAGCAACCCCCCAATGTCTATCAGTCCATGAATGGGTAAACAAATTGTGGTATATTCCATACAGCAGAGTACCATTCAGTCATAAAAAGGAATAAATTGTTAAATGCCAAGGGAAAAAAGCCAGACAAGGAGACTACATACTACTTAATTCCACTTATATAAAAATCTAGAAAAGGCCAAAACAGTGACAGAAAGCAGATAAGCAGTTTCCAGCAACTGGGGTTCAGGGGAGATGTCTGACTGTAAAGGGAGGGAGGGCATATGAAAGAACTGTTGAGGGTGATGGAATGTTCTCAAATGTGACATTATAATGGTAGTTATGTGACTCTGCATTTATCTAATACATGTAATTGTACATTTAAAATGTACTTGCATTTTACAGCAAGTAAATTGTGCCTCTAAAAGCTGTTATTTTTTAAAACTGCTCAAATACCTGCCCTAAAAAAACACTTAAAAGTGATAACATATCATAAATTTTAATATCTGCTAAAGTCTAAACAGAGTTTTATTTAGGCTAGTTGGATCCTAGCCAAAATGTTGGAAAACAAAGTATTTAAAGTTTGAAACACATCCAAAATTTATTCTGATGCACTATTTTTTAATGACTTTTTTTTGGTATTAGCACTTTGTTGGAAGCAGAATATTTTCCTATTCGTTCAAATGAACATTAACATATCCATATGCTTTGCATTAGTGTTGTGTACCATTTTTTCCTTTCCTGGCTAATACAAGATATAATTTCCTAATTAAAAGATTACTCTAAGTGCAACCTGACATTTTAAAATTTCTACCACCCTAATTTCTTTCAGGTCCACAAATAATACCCAACACGTTTTCTTGCTGCTATCTAGAAAGGAAAAAGATCAAATCAACATGCCTCTGAAAAAGTCGCAGATAATTCAATTAGGATTGACAAAGAAAAGAATAACGATAACAAGACGAATGGAAGACAATGTGTCTTGAAATCAATATTTTAGAAGCAGATAGATCTAATTCATTAGATTGCCACAACAGCAGGTTTATCAAATGAAACACACACACACACACACACACCCTTGTACCCTTCAATAGTATAGTAACAGGATAGCATCTGATCTGCTTAACAGCTCAGAGTTCGGAGGATATACTTCTGCTTTTAATACTATGACACGGAAACTTATAAAACATTTGGAGACTAGTTTAACATAGCCCCTGTAACCTTGCCCCCTCCCAAATACTCCCTCCTCCACCACCCAAAACAAGTCCCTTCGCATCCTACAGCAACTCAATAGCAGCGTTCTCTCTTGGCTATGCACACAGTGTGACACCTGTGTCAAAATGACCTTGCACAGCTTCGAGGACTCTTGCACAGTGGCTTGTGGATGAGGCTGGGCCTGGGCAGACTGTGAAGAAGGCTCCTGCTCTGTAGCGAGCGCCCTTCCCTCCTCTACTACACAGGGAAGGTCTCTTTTCAGTCCTTTACACAGTGATCAATGACTGGGTATATTTTGTCATGAGTAGATTTCAAGAAGTCTTAACCATTCAATGTCTTTCAGACCTAGCCAGAAAGTAATCTGATTTTGTGCCCCTGATATATAATTTACCATTCTTTCCCTGATAAAAATTTTCCACTGTACCTCCACAAAGCAAATAAATGAAATGGAACTGGGATGCCCAGTTCCTAAAGTTTTATCTCCTTTCGCTTCACCCATTTCTGTAACCTCTCTGGCTGCTGAAGGTTTTTGAGTTTGCTGCCTCTCACTTCGCCCAGAAATTCACTCAAGCCTATCAGACAGGTCCATGTTTTGGTGGGCGTTATTTTACTTGGTTTTTTGGCTGGGAAAGGAGACTAGTGGAAGAAAGTCCTTGGTAGATTACTGATTATTGGTCAGAAGCAGGCCCCCAGTACTGCTTGGCAATCATACTTGTTTCCATAGACCATTCTGTGTTCTATCTTCCCAGATTTGAATATTTAATGCCTTTGCTTTTCTATCAAACCTCCATTATTTTACTTTGCCTTCTTTTCTTTGTATGGATGATGACACCTGTGTTTAGGGCCAATCCCTTCCCCTATATGCTTGATCTTATCCTTTCTTGTCTACTTGATGATACTGCTCCAGCAAATTCCCCTCTCTCCTACATCATCAATTTCCCCTTTAATCAGTCATTCCTGTCTTGCTTATTAACAAGCTCATAATTTCTCCCATCATTCACTCGATGCACATTTCCTCCCAGCTACCACTCATTTCTCTGCTTGCCTACACAGCTAAGCTTCTTGTGGTCTATACTCCCTGTCTTCAATTCTCCTCTCTCATTTCTCTCTCTCTCTCTCTTTTTTTTTAAAAGATTTTATTTATTTATTTGACAGAGAGAGACAGCCAGCGACAGAGGGAACACAAGGAGGGGGAGTGGGAGAGGAAGAAGCAGGCTCCCAGCAGAGAAGCCCAATGCTTCTAGAACACCGGGATCACACCCTGAGCCGAAGGCAGACGCCCAATGACTGAGCCACCCAGGCGCCCCTCTCATTTCTCTCTTAAACCCAAGCCAGTTCAGCTTCTGCTCTCACCACTCCACCAAAACCGTTCTCATCAAGGTCATTGGTGGCCTTCACATAACCAAATCCAATGAGTCCCTCCCTCCTTTGAAAGACCTCTTTGCATGGCTTCCTGCCCCCATTACTCTTGGCGCCTTTCCAGCCTCACTGGCCACTCTCCAGTCTCCTGTGCAGGCTGATCTCTAAATACTGGAGCACCTCAGGGCTTGGGTTTTACCCTTCCTTCTCCACACTCGTTCCCTAGGTGACCTTACAGCTTTAAATTCCAAGTGTGTGCTGCTGCCTCCCAAACCTGTATATCTCCAGCCTGTCTCCCTCCCTTGCAGACTCACATCTTTGACTACTAACTTCGCATCTCCTCTTGGATATCTACTCAGTATCTCAAGTTTAATGGAGCCTAAACTGAACTTGTTCCTGGTCTTTTCCCCCCAAACCAGTGCTTCCCACGGTCTTTGCCTCAAGGGCAAAGCTGTCCTTCCTCCAGTTCAGGTCAACAACCCCGCAGTCACCCTTGTTTCCTCCCTTAAGCTCCATATCCAATCCATCAGAAAGTCCTGTTGGTTCTACCTTAAAATATACTCAGGATCTAGCCAATTCTGACCACTTTACCAACTTTACCTCAAGCCATCCCCTCTCTCACCTGGCTTATTGCAAAAACCCTCTTAATTGGTATCCCTGTTTGCCTACTCTCCCCCCCACAGACTTTTTCAACATAACGGCAGAAAACAGAGTAATCCTTTTATAATGTTAGTCACTGCATCATAACCCCCTTCATTCCCTCGCCCCAAAGGCTGACCACCTCACCTAGAGAGATCAAAGTCCTTATCATGCTCGATGCTCCACAAAGCCATACACTGCCTGGTCACCTGTTACCTTTCTGCCCCTCCTTTTCTATGACAATGTACCTGCCTCACTCTGCTCCAGCCACACTGACTTTTGTGTCCTTCTTTGAACACACCAGGCACATTCCCATCTCAAGACCTGTGCTGTTCCTGTACCTGAGATGTTCTTCTGTCAAA
Organism: Ursus maritimus; assembly: GCF_017311325.1. Lineage (NCBI taxonomy): Eukaryota > Metazoa > Chordata > Mammalia > Carnivora > Ursidae > Ursus > Ursus maritimus. The sequence goes on along the minus strand of NW_024426774.1, from coordinate 23,971,346 downwards.
CTCACCTTTTCAGGGAGGCCCAAGTATCCCACTGAAAATGGCAGGCTTTCAGGGCACCTGGGTGGCTCAGTTGGTTAAGTGGCCAACTCTTGATTTTGGCTCAGGTCATGATCTCAGGGTCCACGCTGAGCAGGGAGTCTACTTGAGATTCTCTCTCTCCCTCTCCGTCTGCCCCTCCCCAAATAAATAAATAAACAAACAAACAGAGCTTTAAAATGGCAGGCTTTCCTCTTCCCTGATTTATTTTTCTCTATAGGCTTTGTCACCATCTGACGTACTATATATTTTACTTGTTTATTGTCTGTTTTTCTCCTGCTAAAATGAAAGTGTCACAGGGTAGTAATTCCAGGCGGACAGGAATCTATGCTTCTGTTCTTCTGCGAACATCAGACCTTGTCTGTTAGGCCTCAGACACTCTGTGTTCCGGCCATCCTCTACCTCTGTCTGCGCAACCACTGCTATCTTATTGTTGAAGTACTGGTGTTCGGGAGTTCTTCATGAGGTACTGGGCATATCACATTGCCATGAGATAATGAAAGGTTTCAAGTGATATACTGGAAGTCAAGGTCATGAGTGCGTTAACAATGGGTCAAGAGGGATAAGCAACCAAGAGCCGAACTCCTACAGGGTGCCACAAGGACAGGAAGCTAGGGAATCTATCCAATGTGGACAGGCGCCTACTGCACGTTTGGGAGCTAAGCGAGTTTGATATCCCCCCTCTCCCACTAACTTCAAACCCCCAGATGAATATTTTCTAGTTGATGGCATATTTGACAATGTTAAACACATGCTAAACTGAAATGCTTTCCTGAAATTCAGAATGCAGTGCTGAGTGCTTTCTGTATCATTTCTCTCTGGTAACAAAAGACCCTTCATTGAACATGCTGGAATGCAGACTCTTCATTAAATGAGGTATTATCATAGAAGCATTTGTCTCCTAATCAATTCTCAAAAATAGGTCTTGAAATAAAAGCACCGACCTCCTCAAAGAAAGCCTTGTAATTCTCTACTGTGCTGTTTTTCTTTCTGTCCATGAGACACATGGGGTTCCCACTAGTTTGAAAACTTTGAGAACCGCCAATTCCACCCGTGTAGACCTTCTTCTGGCCTAGTATTTGCTGCCTTGCTTACAGGATGCTCTGCTTCTACTTTGACTGTTTCCGGGGGGGTGGGAGGGTGTTCTTTGCAAATGACCAGAGTATTTCGGCAGTTAATCATTCTCTTGGTTCGTGTGGTCTGCTAACGGTTCATCACCGGCCTCCCTCTGCTGACTCAGACAAGGTGACCCCTTTGCTGCTGCTGAGCAGCTCAGAGCTGTTCAAACCATGCCCAGACCTGTGAAGAATCTTAGCCAGACTTGGTCTGAGACCCCTCAGCTTCCAGTCCTGACTCTAAAGCACCTCCCATCATCCTTTACCCCACTGACTCAGATTCCTCCTTGCCACTGTTTTCAAACGGGTGAAGAGCTCAATGGGAGAGAGTGAGGCGAGGAGGAAGGGAAGAATCCCCCACTCTCAGGATACTAAGCGCTGAAGGGACAGGCTGGAAATGGAACCTCTGAAAGTTCCGGATGTGGAATGCCTTTCTTTTCCTCTCATGGCACTGCCTCTCTGCCTCCACCGATACTGTGTACACACACACTCATATTCTCTCTCTCCCTCTCTCTCTCTCTCTCTGCCACCCTACTCCAGGATTTCCAAAAACTGGAGTGAAATTGTGATCAGAACAAATCACTTAGTCTGCTTCATAATGGACTTTCTTGATAACACCAAAAAAGACCATATTTTCAAGATTTTTTTGAAGGATTTTGATAACACCAAAAAAGACCATATTTTCAGGATTTTTTTGAAGGCCAATACAAAAAGTTGAATACAATCAGATTTTGCTTTGGCTCCCTCTAATTAGTTCCTATAGCTGCAGTCCTATTCACATGCAGACAACAGTGCAGACTTTCCCTGCTCACATATCAGGGAGGGAGGAAGGACTAAAATAACAAAAATAAAAATAATCTGGACAAAGGGATCAGAAGAAAAAGGCTAAAAGTGTAAGAGTGAATGGTGAGGTTCGACTTGAATAAACTATAGGTGAATGCTGGGGGAAAATGGTTAAGAAAGAAGTAAAAAGACCCCAAACAAAATTAAATTCAATACTTAATATCTGTTAAATATCCATCATTGAAAAATAGAGGAAAAGCTGAAGAAAGGTAAGAGGTGAGGAAACAATAAGGAGTCCAAGTAGTTAAAACAAAACAAGTTGCATTCATGTCCATGGAGGTCCTTCATTAAGGATATTTATCAATGGTCTGCTTGTTTCTAGTTACACTGAAGTTCTGGTAAAACAGAAAAGGCACATTCGATATGTTGAACCAACTAGTTGGAATGAAAATTGATTCCCAAACCTAAGAAACACAACGGTGTCCTAAGTCTAGGCCATTATTTTAATACAAAATAGAATCAGTGTACTATTTTCAGTGGTGGCCTGTTACAGCACTTGTGACACACGAGAATTTATTAGCAGGGACATCAGACCTAGGTGGACAGAACAACTCTAACAGCAAGGCCTTAGACACTTGAGAGATCTGTGAATATCAAGATGATCGTAATACTCCTAATCCTCTGGTGTTAAAAACAATTTCCACCAGAACTTGATACACAAGTGGATAAATCACATTAAATTAAATCAGTCTGTACTTAGGGAGCTATCTTAATCAGAAAGAGATTTAATGAAAAGCCTTAGTTTAGATGAATACTCTAATTATTACAGGCTAATATTTGCCCACAAAGAAGAATTTGTTTCAGGATTAGTCAGAGACCAGGAGAAGCCAGAGACACCAATTCAATAATGGAATGCCTAATTAAATGATAATGGAATCCTAATTATAATGTATTGTTCTCCCTCCCACATGATTTATTTACCACAATTGCTTTTCACTCGGTTCATTAAGGAAAACTAAATAAAATGCAATTACTAAAAATAAAGGGGGGGGAGAAAAAAGAATTGGTAAATTAAAACTTTTTTAATATGGAGAAATTGAGATGTAACAAAAAGTCTAATGTTGGAAAAATCCTGCCACAGAAGATATGGCTGTATTCAATTAGTGCCTGTCGACACTGTATTTGTGCTCTGTCCTTTGTAAGTCAGTCCCTGCCTCTGTATGCTTACGGTTCTTTTAAGGAGACACACAGCCATTAAATCAAAAGTACTGATATAAAGTCCGGTGATTACAGATCCTATGCTAGCTACCACTACGACAGGAGGTGCAAAAACATGTAAGCAATCATTGCCTTCTGAAAGTTTATAATCTAGTTGGAATATGTGAAAGCATGTGAAAAGTTAAGTAACAACACAGGAAGTAAAGTTAATACAAGAGGGCGAGGGGGGCTCAGTTAAGCCGCTGCCTTTGGCTCAGGTCATGATCTTGGGGTCCTGGGATCAAGCCCCACGTTGGGCTCCCTGCTTAGTGGGGAGTCTGCTTCTGCTTAATACTTGATGTTGTAGAAAAATAAAACTGGGTCCTCACCAACAACAATGGAGGTTTCAAGATGGATAAAAGCTAAATGTAAAAGGTAGTTCCATAATTAGCAGAGAATAGAGGCTGTTTGTATCAGAAATGTAAAATGTAATTATATAATTAACAGAGACCAGAGACTGTATTTCTGATAAGTAGTGAGGAAGGTTTTCTTAAACTTAAACTTCAAGAGCATAACTTAGAAGGTTAAAAAAAAAATTATGATTTTGATTATATTAGGAATTTCTGTTCAATATGTAATTGGAGAACATAGTTGCAATTTCTTAAACTGAACATGGGATTAATATCTAGAACATAAAAATTAGTACAAATCAGTAAGTCACTACGGTAATCTCAATAGAAAAACAGGAGTTATAAACCTAGAAGAGGAAACCCAGAAATATAATAGGCACATGAAACCCCTCTGTAACCCAACAAAAGCAAATGAAAACAACAGGGTACCCACTTCACACATATTCAACTGGCAAAAAGGAGAAAGCTGGATAATACCAAATGTCTGTAGGAGTGACAGCAGAGAGGCACTCTCATAGGTGGCCAGTGGAAGTTCAGAGGGCAGGAACCCATCAGGTTGGAGAGCAATCTGGAGCTAGCCAAATCAAGGTCTCCCAGTCCTAGGATGCAGCTATTGCACTCCTCGGCATCTATCCTTAAAGAAATTCCCCCATGGGCATCTAAGAGAGCCTTTATGAGATACTCACTGCGGTGCTCTTGTGATGGTGAGAACCGGGGGCTCCCTGGGGGTACGTCTTTAGGATTCTCATAAATGAGATGTCCAAAGGACATGCCAAGGAGAAGGTGGCCAAGCATTAGACACACACATAACAACATGAATGTATTTTAAAAGGAAAATTCTAAGTGAAGAAGTAAGAAACAGAATGAGATTTAGAAGAGTCCTAAAAATATAGGAACATAACACAAACAGTAAGAAACAAAATGAGATTTAGAAGGGTCCACAAAGTTTTACAGGAGCATTTAGAAGTAAAAGATACAAATATATCAGAATGACGGCCTATGGAATGAATGAAGAAGAAATGGGAGTAGGGTACAGGGATAAAATGGAATAAATAACAACAAGAGAGAACCTTTGCCCAGGACCAATGATAATATCCTCATAAACTGAGTATGATGTAACTCAATTATCTGAACCTGAGGTCTTCATTAAGTAATACAAGTAATCTTAAATAGTTAATAGATACTAGAAAATACAAATCCGGCCCTTTAAAATAACACCCCCCCATCTTTAAACTAGCTACCCTATCCAATCAAATCATAGCTAGCAAAACATTTTTGAAGCAGAATTTAAAGGTCAATCCTCGCTGCCATGGAATGCTCTAATTTTAATAGACATCACAGGATGCGGAGGAGGAGGGGATGGTTTGTCTTGGCCGGTAAAACCTGTTCTAAACTGGAATACTACAAATTCTGAGAACAAGATTATTTAGATCTCTTTGGTTTTTATATGCATCATTTTATTTTCTGGTTGTGGGTCAAATGAAACCTGTCAACAAAATCTTAAATTTAGGAACAGCTTTGCTGTAACTGCTCAGCTTCTCTTAATCCTCCTATATAAATCTAAAACGGATCTGTACTTGACCTATGTGAATCTGCAAAGGATTTATACCATGAGGATCCATTACCTTGCTTTTCTTTTTTAATTTTTAATTTTGAAATAATTTCAAGCTTGTCAAAAATATTGAGAAATACTAGAAAGACTTCTAGTAAACTTGACCTTATATACCTTCTATATGTTATCATCTTCTACAACTATAATACAATTAAGCAAAATGAGATTAACACTGATACTTTACCAGTAGCTAATCTAGAGGTCAAAGTTTATTCAAATTTTGCCCACTGTTCCACTATTGTTCTTTTTCTGCCTGAGGATCCGACCCAGGAACTAACGTTGGTAGTTTTTTTGTGGAGTATCTCTCAGTTTGGTTTGTCTGATGTTTCCTTGTGACTAAATCGAAGATATGCATTTTGGCACGAATACTTCAGAAGTGATGATGTGTACTTCTCAGTGAATCATGTCAGGATCCATTATCTTTTCAATATAAATCCATACGACTCAGGATGGGCAACATCTACCTCTTACGTACACATCGCCACGGTCTGCGTTAATAATCACAACATTCAGAGACCATGTTTTCTTTCCTTGCAGTCATCTAATCTCTGGGATTTCATGATAATGTATATATTATATTGTCTTCCTTCTCTAAACCCCACAGGTCTTTATGTGGCCTTCTCTTGCAGCCACTTACCATTTTTCTAGTTTATACTGTTTATTCAAAACCAGAGGTCTTAGATTAGGTGATCTACTCCGTAAGGGCAGGCTGCTCGTTTTGAACATACTCTTCATACATACACCTGTTAGAAAAATGGCTCCTCTGTATTACAAAGACTTAGAAAGAAAAGAAAAGAAAAGAAGAGAAAAGAAAAAGAGAAAAGAAAGAAAAAAAACATTGAATGCCAAATAGTATGCTCGGTACTTTCCCGTATTATTCAACACTCATAATAACTCTGTGAAGTGGGTCTTGAGACTCAGGTTACCTGAGTAATTTGACCAAGGTTACAAAGCCAGTAAGGGACAAGATGATGGTTCTAACCTAGGTCAGTATGATTCTAAAGCCCCGGGATTGGGGTTAAGAGTTTAATATTGGGAGACAGTTGAGAATTTCTCATTGTCAGTTTGGTATACAGAAAATGTGAGAGATTAAGAAAATTTTCAAATAGGCTTAGAGTTGGCTGAATAAAAGGGACTACATTTAGGGGTGCCTGGGTGGCTCCGTCAGTTAAGCATCTGCCTTCAGCTCAGGTTCTGATCCTGGGGTCCTGGGATTGAGTCCTGTGTCGGGCTCCCTGCTCAGAGGGGAGTCTGCTTCTCTCTCTCTCTCCCTCTGACCCTCCCCTCTGCTCATGCTCTCACTCAATGTCTCTCTCAAATGAATAAATAGAAAATCTTAAAAAAAAAAAAAAAAAGGACTACATTTAGAAGCCAGGTTTCTTGCCTCCCAGATGTAGTTAGCGCTTTCCACTGCATAAAAGGATTGGAGTGAAGGCCCCAAAATTGTACTTTGTTATTCTCAATAAGCACAGGTTTTAAAATCTGAAAGAATACAATTGGTCTTTACATTATCTTTTAAAAAGTCTCTTAAAATGTTAAGTTTGGCAGCAAAAGCCCTTTAAACAAACTTAAATATCTTAATTTTATTACACTGCAAATATAACTGAAATTCTTTCCATTTCTGAAACCTATTACAAACAAAACATCAATTAATCAACATTTACCCACAGCAGAAAAAACACACTGTTCTAATTGAGAATGTGTCCAATGGAAAAGGACAGGGCTATGGTATGCTTTCTTGCATGCGGTACTGAAATGGCAAAGTTTTCCATTACTCTTCTAGGTATGATTATGAATACCTAATTCAACTTGAAAGAATAACGGGCTCACATGTAAATTTTTAAATGCTTCCTTCTGACCTATAATAAAGTGAGAAATGGTACGGGTCTATCAGATTCCTAGGGTGAACTAGGGTTAGCTTTTATTTTAGTGAATTTACATTGCTTGGAGTAAATTTGTTACTTTACTAAAAGGAGGTTTATTCATATTATCTTTTATATCCAGCCTCACAGAGGGAACTAAAAGTTTATAAGTGAGGAGGGTGACCATATAAATGAATAATCTCTTGTGGTTTATTTATCTCGGTCTATAGTTTTATCTTTATGGTCCTACTACCATCCATCATTCTCATGAAACTCTATCAGTGACTCTTGGGCCAACATTTCCTTTTCTCTCTGCAGACCTAGCAACAGAACTATTTTCTTGTAGTTAGGTTTAGTCACAGTATGGCTCAGGTATAGTCACAGTATGACTTCAGGTCTTTCTGACTTAACTCACTCCAAGACCCTCCCAAACGTAGCCTCCATCCTTCTTAGCCACAGGTGTGTAAGTACAAAACTATTGCCCACAGTGAGAAAGTCAAAGTAGGGCAAACCAACTGAATAGCAGAAGTACATTCAATAAGACTCCCTCAGAAACACTAGCTCGCACATTTAAAATGAAGGCTAGGGGCGCCTGGGTGGCGCGGTTGTTAAGCGTCTGCCTTCGGCTGAGGGCATGATCCCGGCGTTCCGGGATCAAGCCCCACATCGAGCCCCACATCGGGCTCCTCCGCTGGGAGCCTGCTTCTTCCTCTCCCACTCCCCCTGCTTGTGTTCTCTCTCACTGGCTGTCTGTCTCTGTCAAATAAATAAATAAATAAATCTTTAAAAAAAAAGATGAAGGCTAAACTTAGACTCTGGTGTTATCTGTCAGTCTAGAAAAACAGTTCAGTCACTGTAAGGCTATTTGCCTCATATACTGCTGTGGATACAGCTTTTAGAGAGTGTGTGTGTGTGTGTGTGTGCGTGCGTGCGTGCGTGTGTGTGTGTGTCAGGGGGGATCCTGCCCTAAGTTGTAAGGTCTAAGTTCATTTCAAAGTCAAACTAAGCTGTCCCTGTTCTAGGGTGGGGAGGAGCTAAGAAAACATCATTCCTGATCCTATTAGTGTTTAGAATGGCTTAAAAGTAGCCCTTCAACAGATGAATGGATAAAGAAGATGTGGTCCGTATATACAATGGAACATTACTCAGCCATCAGAAAGGATGAATACCCACAATTTGCACCAACATGGATGGAACTGGAGGGGATTATGCTAGGTGAAAGTTAAGCAGAGAGTTTCACTCTATTATCATAGAGTTTCACTCAAATGTGAAACATAAGGAATAGCTCGGAGGACCACAGGGGAAGGAAGGGAAAACTGAATGGGAAGAAATCAGAGAGGGAGACAAACCATGATAGATTCTGGACTCCAGGAACCAAACTGAGGGTTACTTCTAGAAGGGAGGGGTGGGTGAGGTGGTGGCATAACCAGGTGATGGGTATTAAGGAGGGAACGTGTCGTGATGAGCACTAGGTGTTGTTAGCAACTAATGAATCATTGAACATTACATCAAAAACTAATGTACTATATGCTGGCTAATTGAACATAATACAAATAATTTTAAAAATGCCAACTTGCCAAATGAAAGTAAAAAACTGAAAAAATAAAATCTTAAAAAAAAAAAAAACAGCCCTACAATCAGCTCTCGACCCCTATAAATACATCTCAGTGGGAATTAACACAAGAGACTTCCAAAAATTGTCACAGATCATAGGAATTCATTACTGAATCATATGGAAGGAAGCAGGAAGCTTTTAATCTCATAGTTGTTGTTTTTTTTTTTAACTCAGCAACTCAGTCAGGAATTTTACTAAATTGTATAGGTTCCTCAAGAGTAATGTCTGAATGTTATAATACCTTTAGATGTCATCTATCACTTAGTTCAATGCTATCTCATTATAGACTTTCAATAAATATTTGTTGAATGAGTGGATAATTGTTATAATTGGCTTAATAAAACTGTCTCAGCCTTAACTTCATTTTCATTGAAGTATCAATGAGAGAAGTTAAATTATATCTTAATATAATGGCTTTAAATTCATGACTTGTATGTCCCAGTCATCTGGGAAAATCACTGATAATGATGTCAGATGGACCAGGAAATTGGGTATACTCACTTTTCTTATTGCATCTGAATTATAAACCCAATTGTATTTGATCCTCAGTCATATACCTGAGAAAAGAGTTGCATGAGCCACTCATCCAAGCAACATAAGAGTGGAATGTCACTTGCTGAACTCCTATTTTAGAAAGTAACTAGGGGAGATCTGTTTATAGCCAGTAAGTAACCAGTAGCTGTGGACTGATGCTCTGGGCCACCCTTCATCTTATGATGCTTGACAACGGTGTAATTTCAGGACCCTCTGGGAATTTTGTCCATTTTAATTAAAACTTCAAATGATTTGGAAACTCTTAATTAAATTAAATCCCTATCCTCCATGCCTAATAACAAGCACGATAAATCTCTGCATGGTGGCCGTGGCGGAAGTTGAGGGTACCTGACTGAGGTCTAACTATAATTTCACTGGGTCATTATTAATGGAATAGATGCTCATGGGTATGCTGGGGCTGAGAAGAACTTAATTTTATTCAACTGGCCTTCAACAAGACAAATTTTTGGCATTCATCAAAACGAACAGATGAACCAGTCTTTGCTTCTCTACATTAAATCTTTGTGGGCCACCTCCTAGAACATTTCTAGCTTGAGAGGATATAAGAATGGTGGTACTGCTGGAGAGAAATGAAGAAGATGGGAAGAAAGTGAGGAGTTTGGCATCAGACATATCTGAGGTGATAGCGACATATCTAGATAAAATTATCCAATCCACTTACTGGAGACCCAGAGAAGTCAGACCCAAGAGACCAGTTAGCCAGAAGCATAAACTTGGAAATCGTTAGCAAACAGATAATGGTGGTAGTCACAAGCATGGAGGTATATTCTAAGGGACAGACTATAATGAGAGAAGAGCCAAAGTAGACATAACTTTGGTGGATGGTTTTTCCACTGGAGACCAGAAAAGGAAAGGAAAACTGCAAAAGAGGCCTAAAAGGATAAAGCCCTTACGAGGAAAATCAGCAAGATGTAAAGGTACTGGCAAGTAGGTGAAAGAAAGTCCACATTCCCTCGGGGTCTGGGCTGTAACTGGTTTAGGGGCACTGACTGGGAGATCCTTAGTTTGTGTCAGGGCAGCAGTGGATTCTAGGTTTTCTTTCTTTTTGTTTTCCCCTCAAGATTTTTTAAAAATTTATTCGTTTGAGAGAGAGAGAGAGCGAGCGCACAAGTAGGAGGGAGGGGCAGGAGGAGAGGGAGAAGCACACACCCTGCTGAGTGGGGGAGCCTGATGCGGGTCTGGATCCCAAGACCCCAGGATCATGACCCGAGCTGAAGGCAGACGCGCAACTGACTGAGACACCCAGGCGCCCCTAGGTTATCTCTTGTGATTAATCTCCTTTGGTGGGAAATCAGTCAGAATTCAAGATTCTGACCAAATGTGAACTTGGTATTTAAATTGGCACTTTCAAAACAAAAAATAATTTAGAGGACTTCACATGACATAAAAGATTTTGTTCATCAATTTCTGGAACTATCGAGATTCGTTCTGATCATTCACTAAAACTGCTCTTGCACCTTTCTTTCTGTAAAGGTGGAGCTCTGGGAGCCTGGGTGGCACAGCCGGTAAACCAACTGAGTCTGGTTTTGGCTCAGGTTGTGAACTCGGGTCGGGCTCTGTGCTCAGTGCCAAGTCCTCTTGGGACCCTCTCTCCCTCTCCGCTCCTCCCCGCCAAAATAAATAAATAAACCTTTAAAAAAAAAAAAAAGTGGAGCTTCAGAACTATAGAGAAAAAGGGGATGTATATTTCACTCATAAAAGTAGGAATTATGTCACTGATAAAGAAAACAGCTTTCAGAATTATTTTAAAATAAATTTTGCTTAGGCTGAAATTGCCTTAAATATCTAAATATTGTAGATATTTGAACACTTTTTAAAAGCCAAAGCAATTCCTAAGAATAGCAATACACTGAGAAATCTGGAGAAATAAATACACTAAAACGCAACATGTAAATTGGTCTACTTTAGAATAAATCTGCATATAGAGTCCTGCAGTGGTACATTTTACAAAGGGAATTAAAGCCATGAAATTAACATTTTAATGAGGCAGACAGACTATTGACGTCAAGACTACTCACTGATTGCAGCTTCCAGGTGGCCTAATGAGATGAAAATGAAGTTTATACCTTCCGCTAGTCTAGGCTAGAGCTGTTTGGAGATTATGATTGAATTTAAATAAGAAAATACTTCTGTGTGCAAACATGTTTAGGCTAGCAAGTAGTCTCTGCAAACCTTAGCACCATAAATGCTTAACTTAAAATACTTAAGAACACACACACACACACACACACACACACAACTTTTCTAAGAACTGTCCTAAAATCCATGGGAAGTGACTATACTTTGGAAAACATTAAAACAGCTTTATCAGAATAATTCCTCTGAATTGTGTTACAGGGCCATGAAATGCAAGAATTAAAAGGGAGCTGAGCGGTCATCTAATGCAACCTCCCACCTCTGTATGAACATTTCAAGCACAGAGACACCCCGAGGCAGGCTTTTTCATTGCAGGCAGCTCTAATTTGTAGAAATGCTCTCATTATGCGGGGAAATTTGAGGCTGAAACTGATGCCCCGGGACTCCCACTCTTTAGTTTTAGTTTTGTCCTAAAAAAAAAAACAACAGTTGTGATACTGTTAGATTTCGTGCATAATAATCCTTCGAATATTTAAAGTGGGTCAGCCAATTCCACCTGTGTTTGAGTAGCCTGTAGGCTAGAAAGAAAAGTTTTCCCCATTTTTAAATGGCTGAAAAAAAACCCAATATATTTTATGGCACATGAAAGCTATATGAAATTCAAATTACAGGATCCATAAATAAAAGTTTTACTGAAACACAGACCCACTTCTTCATTTGCACTGCAACAGCAGAGTTAAGTAGTTGCAAAAGTAACCATAAGGCCTGCACAGCCTAGAATATTTACTATCTGGCCTTCTATGGAAAAGCTTGCCAAATCTTCTCTTAGTCTTCTCTAAGCTAAGAAGTCACAGTTATAAAAAAAAAAAAACATAGGAAAGATTTCCAGACTACCGGATCTATTCCAGTCTGTCCTTGTCCCCTCCAGGTTGCTGAGGCACGGGAAGAAGGAGCTGAAGGGTCACATTGTCTCAGTGCTCTGTCTATGCCAGAGCTAGTCATATGGCCCTGACCAGCTGGAAGGGTGCTTAGACACATATATGCTTCCTTTTCCCCAAGAGGAGAGAAGAACCGCATTGATGAGTATTAGGAATGTTTGCTGTGGCTTATAATCAACACAAGAAGCAATCACTTGCCTGATGCCTCTAATCTGTAATGTCACTCTCCAAAGATAAGCATTTCCAACATTTTAAGCTTTTTTCCCTCAGGTTTACCTCCATATGGCTAAATGCCTACAATGACATTTAATTTTTTTTTTCAGTCTTCCTGTTGTCAACTTCTTACTACGAAAAATAGGGATTTTGCTCTCACAGTATTTTCTCCCCATACCTCTCTCCATGGCCCCAATAGAGTTAATCATAATTCTTGGTGAGGTTAGTATTTAGTCTTCACATTATATAATGAGACACAGAGTCACTGTAGTTGTTAGCGACTATTAAATTTCTTTCTTGCACTACTAATCGTTTTCCCTGGAGTTAAGAATGTCCTCATTTTTCTCTTTACTTACTTTTCTAGAAACCTGCCACTAGTTCATCCCCCAAATCAGCTAGAAGCACAAATCTCTCTCCACTACATTCATACACATCAGTCGAGCAGTTTCATCTTCCTGGAGACGTTCTTCCTGGTACCCTCCACGTGGACCCTGCTCTGATCAGTAGTCCCCAAGGCCTTTTGCACAGCCTTCATCCTGGAGACCCCCTTCCTGTGCTATTTGCCTCGATTCCTGAACCCACTATCTTCATCTTTTTTACTTTATTTCTTTATTTTGTTAGAATACCTCCTTCAGTAGCCCCCTAAGAAAGGTGCATGAAAGGTTAATTTTGAGATCTTGAATATTTAAAAATGATCATTCTGTTTTCACATTTGATTGAGAATTCTGATATATCAGAATTCTTCATTGGAAACCATTTTCCTTCAATAAAAAATTGAAGGACTTCCTCCACGTTTTCCACCAGTATTCCTTTGGACAACGTGATGCCATTCTAATTTTTGATCTTTGAATGTTATCTCTCCTCTTTGGAAGCTTACAGGATCTTTGTTTGGTGCAGGTGTTCTGAAATGTAATATTATGATTGTTTTGTGGTAGGTTTTTCTCTTTTCATTGTATTCTGTACTCACTGGGCTTTCTCCATCTAGATAGTCACGTTTAAAAAAAAAATCTGGGATCATTTCTTGAATAATTTCTTTGATAATTCCCTGTGGCAAAGACGACAACATTCAGGAAGCAGTTTTTGGAGTGATTACTCTGTGCCAGGTACTATTTCTTACATACTTTATTCAAAATTTTCCATGATATATTAATGTGGAAGCTTCTTAAATATATTTTTATTTTACTAAATCAGCACAGTAAATGTTAAATAAATCACCAGGGTCACATGGCTAGGAAGATACGAAATTGCAATTCTCGCCCAATTTTTCCCTTACTTAAATGCTCTCAATTATTATGTTGACCATCTCTGAAAGAAAGATAGACAGTCTCTATTTCTAGAGACCTCATCTTTCTCTAAATTTACGTGTGATCAATCTAAAGACAAGATAGGAAACCAGGGCTGACCTTATGCTGAGTGAGTATGGCTGGAAGAGCACCACTCAAGGATCAACAGGCTGTTTAAGCCTCCGGAGTAGATGGCCATGTTGCTTAAATTTGCACCACTCTTTTATTTCAGAGTATTAAAATAAAAAGCTCCCTGTTATTGAAAGTGAATAATACATAGGAACAAAAAGACAGGCTTTTAGAGGAAATAGCTGATAAGATGAACTGGTCTGAAAAAACTTTTAGAGAGACAGAACTGATGGGGTGCCTGGGTGGCACAGCGGTTAAGCATCTGCCTTCGGCTCAGGGCGTGATCCCGGTGTTATGGGATCGAGCCCCACATCAGGCTTCTCCACTAGGAGCCTGCTTCTTCCTCTCCCACTCCCCCTGCTTATGTTCCCTCTCTCGCTGGCTGTCTCTCTCTGTTAAATAAATAAAATCTTAAAAAAAAAAAAAAAAAAAGAACTGATGCTTTTGTCCAAGTCCAGTGGACAGAACAATCCACAGTGCATGTGTGTCCAGGTAGAAGCCTCAGATGGCCAAGGAACAGCAGGATCTCAGTCAAGGATGTGGAGTACCGAAAGGATAGGCAATGCCCTCTGAAACAAATCTCAGCTCCTTAACCACTTTACCAAAGGCTGGCTTTATGAAATAACTTCTCAAGGCTCCCTTTAACTGTCGGAGTTGAAATACTTCAGACCTGGCTGCCTGCAGGAGGAATGAAGTATACACTCTTTTGAGGGGAACTTTCCAAGTTGTTGGTAAAGTACAGTTAAGAACTATAGTACCAGAAAAGTGTTTGGGATCTTAAAAGCTCAGCAATTGCTCTGCTGTACTGTTAAAACAGCTGCAAGAATAATCTCTCTCGAGCATACTTACCAGCCCAGTAGTTCCTGGTCAAAGCCCTACAGGCCATCCACTGCCTGTTGATGAACTCTAACTACCATAGCCTAGCACTGGAAATCCTTTTGAGAAAGAAGCTTGGTGGGTGACAACCAACCAGTCCCCTTGACCTGAAAAGAGGGGTCTGCCAGGTACCTCCTGTCCCCATCACTTCTAGTCACCCTAACAGCCCACTGCTGGCATAGGCCCAAACTTGTCTTGTTCTCAACTTCACGCTATTCCTTTCTTCTGCATTTAAAAAAATTTGTATAGTTAAACAATCACTTTATATTTATATACCAATTGATTTATACTGTTTACAAAGCACTTACATGCAACATTTATATCACTTTGTTGGTATGTCTCTCTGGCACTGCATTAAAAAAAAAAAACAAGCCAAATAACGTAAATGCTTTCCATTAAAATGTATTATTTTCTGCATCTGCTAACTTTGGGATAGGAAGCTTGCACCACTGACCATGATAAATGCGTCTGTGCTAAACTAGACCTATTCATGTGAAACTGAAAGTATTTGCCCGTGGGAAGTTAACTGTCCCACATGGGATTAAACCCACAATCTTGGTCATATCAGTCTTTAACCCAAAGAAATAATTTACTGAAGTGAAGTTAGTGTTCTGCTTTGGTTGTTTTACCACTTCGACGATCATCTTCACTCACAGAGCAACTTAAGTGTTGAAAAGTTGCCCAGAAATAACACAAGAGTTCTTGGCACATAGTAAAAATATTTGAGAAGTGATAGCAAACCATATTCAAATTCAGAATCCCAAAATTCAGGCTCTCTTCTGGAAAACTATGCAGACCTATTATTTGAAACTTTTGGTAAAAATACCACCTTGATATAAATAAATGAGCCTTTCTAACATACTATTTTTAAATGTTCCTCTTAAGGTCAGCAAAAGCTCAAAGTAGCTGGGTCCTCATGGATGCTGGTTAAGAATGAAATGGGGTAGATGGCATTAGAATGGCATTACCAACAAGGGCAAATGTTCTGGGTGGGAAAGGGCACAGTGTGTTCAGGACACACAGAGAATCCAAGCTGAGCAGAATGGGGAGATAGAGTGGAGGCAACTTTGTGGCTCACGTTAGTCCTGGCACACAATTACTCCATATATTAGTGATTTGAAGGAATGACTAAAGCTTGAGAGAAGAAAACTTCTGGGTCTACTACAAAAAACCAGAAAGGAGATAGGCCTGAGAGAAAGATAAGGAATGGGAAAGCTGACAAGAAGGGGAAAGGTCAGAGGGCTGTTGTACACCAGTAATAAAGTATTACACAGAACAGTATCTAGAAAGAAAACAGGTAAAAGATGGGAGAAATTCTGGGATAACAAATGGGTGTATTCCAGACAACACAATGAAAACAGATTCTCTGTTAAGTTTCAGCGAATAAAAGAAACATAATAAACTTCTTATTTTCAAAAAAGGCAATGATGAAAATTGAAGGAACATAAAAAAGGACAAAAGATCAAAGGCAAACCAATAAAATCTATAGGCAATCATTTCTGATTACTAGCATAATCAAGGTGATAGCCTTTAGGTTCATGACTTATGGAGGAAATAAAGATTATATAATGCTTATTTTATGCTTGATTAAAATATCTGAGGATTGGGGCGCCTGGGTGGCACAGTGGTTAAGCGTCTGCCTTTGGCTCAGGGCGAGATCCCAGCGTTGTGGGATCGAGCCCCATATCAGGCTCCTCCGCTATGAGCCTGCTTCTTCCTCTCCCACTCCCCCTGCTTGTGTTCCCTCTCTCGCTGGCTGTCTCTCTCTCTGTCAAATAAATAAATAATATCTTTAAAAAAAATAAATAAAAAATAAAATATCTGAGGATTAAATAACAAGATACCTACATGGTATAAACTTTGTAGACAAATTTAAAAATATCCAATAAAATTTGCTTCATTGCTTTTTTTCCTAGGGAAGCATTAATTATATACTGTTTTATTTCAATTAAAATAAAATTCCTGAGACAAGAGTAGAAAGAAAAGGAAAGATCACAATTTTATACACTACGCTGAGAAATAAGAGACCTTCCCACATGATGGTTAATCCAGGAGAAGTAACTGGCCACGTTGGTCGGAACTCTGGCTCTGAAAATGTGTGCATTCACCCACAACACACACACACACACACACGATTAAAGGAAATTAATAAATAAGGCTAAATGAAACAGCAATACAGCCTGATGCAAATCAAGAAAAAAAGTAAGCCAAAAAAAGGAAATCATAAAAGAGCATAAAAGAGGGATTACACTCGGGGCGCCTGGGTGGTGTAGTCATTAAGCGTCTGCCTTCAGCTCAGGGCGTGATCCCGGTGTTCTGGGATCGAGCCCCACATCAGGCTCCTTGGCTGGGAGGCTGCTTCTTCCTCTCCCACTCCCCCTGCTTGTGTTCCCTCTCTCGCTGGCTGTCTCTCTCTGTCAAATAAATAAATAAAATCTTTTTAAAAAAATAAAAATTTAAAAAATTTAAAAAAAAAAAAGAGGGATTACACTCAACTAACCAAGTGTCGAACAGATTGTCTAACAGGTACATGATGAAGTAGAGTAGGATGTTTGGGGCAGAATCTTGATGGTGCTGTGAGGATGTTCACTGTAAACTTTTCTGCAACTTTGCATACTTAAAATCTGTCATAATAAAATGTTGGACCAAAACCAACTAGGTGAATCTGCAGGACTTTTGAATACAGAGGAGAAAAACGTGTGTTCTGGCAAGAACAAGTTTATGAAAGTTTTGATTATTTTCCCTTAATGTTCATTAGAATAACATACATACATAGATTAAAATATCAAATAGCACAATAAGGCTTATAATGAAAAACAGCAGGCCTCTACTATATCCCTGAGTTCCAAGTCCTAGAGACACTAGTGTGAAACTATAAAAACTTTATCAAAATAGAAAACCTGTATTACATTTCTTATGTGAGTTGTTTTGAAAATGAGTATGGCGAATAAAATGAATTGGAGAGTCACAGAATTATAAAAATTTTAGAATTAAAATTTTACACATTCTGATGAAACTCACAGGAAGTTGTCTTCTAAATGTAACTGGAGGGAGTGAAAAATCACAGTGAAACACAGGGAGCCTAGTATGGCAGGAGTTTCTTAGTGGGGCTTATTCCTTAGGCAAGAGAAAGAAGAAAGCTCAGCTGATTAAGAAGCCACACAATGACATCAATATTGAGACCTGAACATTTTTATCATTGCCCAACCCACTGATTAAAAGCCCAGCCTGAGTGAAATACTACATGAGAGGAATGGATTGGTATATTTCCTTGAAACTAGTTTCAGGCAAAGTTTTCCACTATCTAACTAGATAGATGCCAGGATCAATCCCAGGTAAAATATAAGATCAATATGCCATTTTGCCAGACTTAAAAAAAAATTCATATGGAGTTTGCAGACTTAATACTAAGATTTAAGTAGTATGCCTAAATTCTTGATTAGCTAGTCAGGTCACTCTTTTTAAAAAGTGATGTTAAATTCTAAAACATTCATTCTGCCAATAATTAAAATGAACAATTTTACAAGCACAGAAGAAGTATTTTCTTGAATGTGACTAATTCACTGAAGTTTCAGTATAATATTCTCTTGATAGTTTTTAAGCTAAAGACTATTGCATTTTGCCTTAAGTAATTTAAAACAATTGGAAATAGCAATGGATTTCTCGGCTATTAACTTGTAAGAGCTGAAAGAGTTCAAGAAGATGGCAAAGCAGATGGGCAGGCAGGGGGACTAATATGCAGTTAAAGATCATCAGCGGAAGCCTAGGAGATCCAAAATAGATTCCAGCAGATTTTTTTTTTAATCTAGTCCAACTCTGCCATATAAAAACACACATCATTTTAGTATAAATGTGAAATAACCTTAGTTTTCAAATAACAAATATAGCTGACCAGGAAGAACTTCCTAGAGACTTAGAACATTACCCTAAAATATTTTGGTAATACAGAATCATAGAAAGGGCAACATTAAAACAAAAATCGGTAGTAAATGTAATTCTTTTTGCTTAAAGGAATCATAGGTCTAGCTCATTATCTAGTTGCATCTCCCAAAAAGTGGACTTTCAAGTGCTGAGAATGATTTTTGAATAACAGCAGTTTTATGATATAGATCTACTAAAATCCTTATAGATAAAGCATTCATTGGTGGTTAATTTTATCATAAATACTGAATATTGGTTTTGAAGGGATATATAGACTTTATTATCCATATACCAGAATATTCTGATCTACTGGACTTGATTTTAAATTATAAAAGTCCTTCAACTAAGCATTCATGCTGTAGCCACTCAACACTGAGGGTAGGGAGTTCAAAAGCTCTTTAATGCAGATTAACTGGGAAGAGAAGGAACTATTTTCCAGTTCAGACTTCTTCAAAAATGGCATTTTTGTTGCTTCAAGTGTATTTTGCTAAAGGAAACTGCTAATATCAGGATGGCAAATAATAGTTCCTATTGGATGTACTTTAAATAAAAGAGGCAACTCTTTTATTATCATTTGTAATCAATGTAGTAACTAATATAATCAAATGAGTGCTATTAAAATGTATGAAATGGATTAAACAATCATCCAACAGTTTTATTCACACTGTTCTCTGCTTGGCAACCTCTTCCATCATACATGAGACAATTTCAGACCTGTTCTATAAACAACATAATTCATTCTGAATTAAGAAAGTCACATTAATAGGGCTTCATAATACATGAATACAACTATTAAGCTAGGAAAGAAAAATGTTTTCTTATCACTTAACTTCATTATTTAATATTCCTTTCTACTAATGAGTTTTGGTTCTTTTTTTTTTTTTTTTTTTTTTTTTTTTTTGATGTTCCATCACTTCTTTTCAAGGTGCATGGTGGAATATGGGGAAGGGATTGGAGAGGGAAGAAGAGTAGACAGTATCCATTCATCCACATTTATGGAGTGCTTAGTAGGTGCTAAGCGCTGTGCTAGGAGCTGGGATCACCAAGATAAATGATAACTCTCATAATGTTAACAGTCTAGTAAAAGAGATAGGCAAGGAAATAAATTACTATCCTACTGATGTAAGAATGTATAAGCTACAGAGACATTCAAAGAAAGGAATGAGTAACTATGGTGGAGGGGGTAAGGCAGGGAAATTTCTAGGAAGAGCAACAGCCAAGCCCCATTTAAATTCAAGGTGTGTAGATATTCACCTCTAAACTAGAGGGAGGCAAAGAGAAAGAAAGTAAAGTATTATTAATTGTTCACATGTTTGTTTCCCTTAATAGTCTGTGGGCTTTAAGCTATTAGGGAAGTTACAGCAGGTGTTTAATAAAACTTTTGTAGGATTATTTCCTCTATCAGTTATCCTAACATTCCAAGTAGAACGCATGAATTATAAAACATTTGTTTTCAACATTTGTAGACAATGATAACCTAAATTTAAAAACTGAAGAAATATATTATTTAACTTAATGCAATAAAAATAGTTACAGAAGGACTTCCGTTTGTTGACCTTAGAGGATGCAACACAAATACTCTATTTCTTAAATTCAATGCTAAACTCAAAGTTCAGCAGTTGAAATCTGTACTCAAACAGATAAATAGTAATGATTATGATGATGTATTTATGGAAGACCAAGCATGGTCCAAGTACTGAGCAAAGCTTTTTACACAGATTGTCATTTATTCCTGACAATAAGCCCAAGAGGCAGGTATCCTTATTTTACAGATGTGATGTGGAAAGTTTAGCCAATTGATCATCACACTCTAGTTTGGAAAATAACATGTTTTTCTCCTGTGGTTGTAATCAATACATTTCAGTTACATAAACTGTTTTTACAATGCCCTAAACTCTGACAGTAGCATGCTTTCATGTGCTGACTGACAAATGCAAAGTAAACTGCATATCAGCTATCCAGTGTTACCTCTAAGTTAAAGGACTGAAAAGAGGGGAAAATTTTAGCACATTAAACTTGTCAGATCACAGCATGCTTTGATGTTACAAATCATACAGTGTATTCCATTAGTGATATCTAGACAAGTAATGGGTGGCATATTAATTAGCCTTGGCTAGGCATATCCTTGCTGGTTTATTAGTACTATTTTTTCTTGTTTTAGTATGTTATCTGGCATCTTTGAATCTTGTTTTATTTGTGTAAAAATAAATCGACCTGGCCCTTTTGCATGCTTGAGTATCTGAGTTTTCTATGTATATTTATTTCCATGTCACTACCTGCTGCTATATAATTAGTTCCTGGAACTCTTACTGAATTTCAAACAGTAAAACCCAAGATGATCTGTTTTAATGTCAAGTTTCCGTTGCAAAGAAAATTTGTAATTTGCCTATTAATTTCCCTCCTCTGTGTAGGAGTCATGCCTTATCACTCCCAGAATATAAATGAGGCCCACATTCACATAACAGTAGGTAAAAAACAGGTTTATTGGATCTTGGTAGGGCAAATCAAATCTCTCATTCTTTCTAATGCATTCTTCACATCCTTTTAGAGACCACGTGATTTCCTTGCCACCTATAAAATTGTTTCATCTAAAGAATAAGCAACTATCCTTTTTACTATTTAAAAACCAATCTCTCAAAAGCCCTCATTATAGCACTATAAGGTCAATAATTGAAGTTTAAAGAGCTAGCAAAAAGCTATTTTTAAGTGATATTTTAAGCCACATCTTCACCTCCAAAAGTTCTAGAATCTCCAGGAGTTTATTTGGATGGAGGCCTTTCCTATGCAAAAGGATCCAGAATTCTTATAGACAGAGCAGGTTCCAAAAATCTTCTCTAAAGTCTAAGAGTAGAACAATTATATAAGTGAAATCAAATGCACCAGAAGGGCAGCACTGAAGGCAGATGTCTTTGAACCCTCGCTCATGAGGAAACATAATTATCACCTCTCTTTCAAAGCAAACAACTCAATAAAATAAAATTGAAAATGCCATACAGAAGGCAGAAAACTTAGTCTGAATTGCCTCTTGGATGCTGAGTTTTATTACAGGGGACCCTTTTCAAATGCTGAATGAACAGAAAGAAAGAATCCTGGCCTTACTAAATTATTTGCCAAAGATAACAAAAGGGGACATAAAAGTTTGGAAGAGCAGCAGCAGACCCAAAGGGAACTACAAAATTACTGGGTGAAAGTTCATCCCTCATACTGGATGCTTTAATAAGCTTGCAATTAAAAAAAAAAAAGACCCACAAACATATGTGTATATTTATGTATCTATCTAAAAGAGCTTTTTGTTTATAGGTGTACCTATGTATGTGTACACAGCTGTGTTTTGTTTTATTGCTTTGTGGGGTTTTTTTTGCAGTGTTAATATACAAATTCGATTTGCTCTAATACTAGCTTAAAGAAGAGACATCAGTCCTATAATTTAGGAATTAGGTGAACAGGAAAAATATTCTTAATTCAGTTATAGGTTAAATTTAAGTCTTTAGAAGATGGTAATACACTGTGGCTTTTCTCTACTTTTTCTCCTTCACATGGTAGCCCTCAGTTACGCTTCAAGCTTAGGATAAACACACATTCCAACTATCACCCTTTCCTCAGTTTGTCCAATTAAAAATAAATGAAAATAAGGTCAGCATCCAGCTGTGCTGCAGAGTACTCTAACACTGTATCCTGGAAGAACTACTGTAATTGGGTTGCAAACACTGATTATAAACCCCAGAGAGATGATAACATTGTGTTCTCAGTAAAACTAAATGTGGAACATTTCAATTGGAAGACATTACATAATATTTAAAAGGGTTCTGAAGCCCACTGTCATGAAAGAGCTATGGCAGTAGGAAGTCCCAAGTGAACCTGAGATTTAATATCTGATGCACTAGAAAGCAGGCCAATTTGCTAAAGGATCAATTTTCCAAATAACCAATTTGCAGAATTTACAAAATGTACTGTTTACCAAAATCTTGTTTATCAAGTTTGTAGTAATTCATACTGGAAAGGAAAGATATATTTGACTAGATTTCTTTGGGTGTTTCACTAATTTGCTACAGCTGGACAAAATAGGGGTTGGGGAACTAAAATGTTAGGGGAGAGTCTGAAGCCTCAGAACCCTGGAGTTGTCAGGCTCCCAAGAGTTCTAGCAAAGTCTCCAGTAGGACCTTCCCTCCACTCCCCTGCCCCTTGCACCTCCATTTATGTGCATGGCACTGCCAAGAGGACTCTGCAGAAGACGTCTGGGGCCCAGTCTCAGGAGCAGAAACTGCTAGAAAGAAGGCAGAAAAGGAGGGCAAGGTGGTCTGAGTCCTAGGGGGAGAGAAGGATTTGGTCTGAGTCCTAGGGGGAGAGAAGACGCTGACTAAAAGCTGAGGGAACTCTTTCCAGGAGGGCCTTCGGTCAGATCTGAGAGAGTACAAGGCCACATGGCCCTTGCCGAGCAGTCAGGTTGGGGAGCTCTGGGCACAGAAGACATATCCGTGGCCCTTGTCGGCCATAAAATGACCTGGTCAAGCAACTTCCTTGAGTGGACTGCAGAAAAGACTTCCACCAGGAGGTCAGACCCAGGAGAAATATTTGAAATTATTGCTGAGAAACACCTGAAGAGAAATGCCAAGGTTTGGCAGCTGGGCTGGTGGGGCTCCAGGACAGGACTTTGTTGGTATTTATTAATAGGCTCTCATCTGCATCTTTAGGCTAAAAAGACTGACACATTTAGAAGGACTGCAATGCCATAAAGACTGGCCCGTTATCTTTTAAGCACTGCTCTTGGGTAAAAATCAAATTGCTCCATTTCTAATAGAGTCAAACGTTTGTCTAAAGGGAGAGAGCTGTTTAAAAAAAAAAAAAGTTTACCATAAATAACGCAGTTCTTCATACTATAGATATTCTTAGGAAGAAAGGAAATTCTAAACTATTCGAGTTTTGCTGAACTCTTTTATCACAGTTTCTATTTTCTCTTATATTACTTTGTCATAATACCTCTTTGAAAAATTAAATTAGATAATAAACTTATTTTTATAGATATAAAAACCTTCTAATATCACAAGAGGACTTTTCAGACCTCAGAACTTCAAGATAACTTAATACATCAAAGTCTCTATCTTCAGATCTTAGAATTTTTAAATTCAGTACAGTTACTATTTTAAGTTTCTCTAGTGTGTTTTCTATTTCTGAGAAATTTTATAACAAATACAGTTACTAAAAATAATCTCTTTGAAATTACAGTAACCGCAATGAGAGGGATGTTGCATTCTGTAGTCTCAACTTTTTTTTTTTAAAAGGCACTGCCATGTTTAAATAACCACAAACTGACTAGAAGTTCTATAAACAAAGAGAACTGAATATTCCTAAAATCCGAGAAATCCTCAAATCTTAGAATTGGAAGAGATCTCAGAAGTCTTGTAGTTCTAGCTATGAATCGAGGAAAAGAATAAAGGCATTAAGTGAAGGGGGATCTTAATGAGAACAGCTACGGGGGCAGTAACTTACAGACAGTTGTAATATAACAAACTGTGGTCAGAAAATGAAGTCTTTTTTAATTTTTAATTTAAATTAAATTTAGTTAACATATGGTATATTATTAGTTTCAGGGGTAGAATTTAGAGATTCATCATCAGTTGCATATAACACCCAGTGCTCATTCCATCAAGTGCCCCCTTAATGTCCACCACTCAGTTACCCTAGCCCCCAACGTCCTTCCCCCGCCCCCAGCAACCTTCAGTTGGTTTCCTAAAGTTCAGCATCTCTTATGGTTTGCTTTCCTATTTTCATCTTATTTTATTTTTCCTTCCCTTCCCCTATGTTCATCTATTTTGTTTCTTAAATTCCACATCTGAGTGAAATCATATGACAGTTGTCTTTCTCTGACTGACTTATCTTGCTTAGCACAATACTCTCTAGTTCCATCCACATCGTGGCAAATGGCAAGATTTCATTCTTTTTGATGGCTGAGTAATATTCCTCTCTCTCTGTGTGTGTGTGTGTGTGTACACACACACCACGTCTTCTTTATCCATTCATCTGTTGGTGGACATCTGGGCTCTCTCCATAGTTTGGCTACTGTGGACACTGCTGCTATAAATACTGGGATGCATGTGCCCCTTCAAATCACTATGTTTGTATCCTTTGGATAAATACCTAGTAGTGCAACTGCTGGATCACAGGGTAGTTCTATTTTTGACTTTTTGAGGAACCTCCATACTGTTTTCCAGAGTGGCTAAACCAGTTTGCATTCCAACCAACACTGTAAGAGGGTTCCCCTTTCTCCACATCCTCGCCAACATCTGTTGTTTTCTGAGAAAATGAGGTGTTTAAATTTAATGTTTCATAGGTGGAGCAGCTCCAAAAGACAAAATCCGAAGTATGAACTAGTGTGCATAATGGGGAGATCAGGACACTGGGCTAAATGTGCCCACGTGCAGATGGTGAGGTTACCTGAGAAGGTGGCTAGACCGGAGATGGGAAGGAAGGCTGAGCCAGGTGCTAAGTCTCTTCCCTCCAGTGAAGGGAAGCCCAAGGCAGGGGATGGAGGAAAAGGCTGACTAATATCTGAGAAGAGTAAAAATTGCTGTATTTACATGCAAAAGCCTCAAATCAGAATTTTTTTTTTAAGAGTTTTTATTTGACAGAGATAGAGACAGCCAGCGAGAGAGGGAACACAAGCAGGGGGAGTGGGAGAGGAAGAAGCAGGTTTCCAGCGGAGGAGCCTGATGTGGGGCTCGATCCCAGAACGCCGGGATCACGCCCTGAGCTGAAGGCAGATGCTTAACGACTGAGCCACCCAGGCGCCCCAGAATTTTTTTTTTTTTTTTAACTCTAAGATGCATAAGTCAGAGGTGAAGAAAACACTAGACAAGGCCAACTTTCACTTGAGAGGGCACCAGGACAGAGCGTGAGATCAGGAGATGGCTATGTTTTAAATGAAGGCAGTAAGGCAGTTACAATGGTTAACACAAAGATGGTTCTTCAAAAAATGACCCATCCCCCTGATGACTGAGAGTCTCGTTTACCTCATGTTTCTTTTACAGAGATTGTGACTTGGTTATTAGGAAGTCATTCTGATATCTGATGTTATTAGTTCCTTAACTGGGTATCAGCTAGTTCTTCCTTTCCCAATCCCTAGTTCATGGGCACCAAATGAGTAGCAAAGGATATCACCAAAGTCACAAGTTCTTTGTTTTTTTTAAAGAGTTAGTTATTTTAGAGAGCATGCATGAGTGGGGTGGGAAGCGTCAAGAATCTCAAGCAGAACTCCCAGCTGAGCGGAGAGCCTGACACGGGACTTGATGCTACTACTATGAGGTCATGACCTGAGCCGAAATCAAGAGTTGGATGCTTAACTGGCTGAACCACCCAGGGGTCCCACAAGATCGATTTTTCTTTCCTTCCCCTTTCCTTTTCTTTCTTTTTCTTTCTTAGACTTTGAGAGAGAGAGAGAGAGAGAGCATGAGCCGGCGGGAGAAGGAGAAGCAGGCTCCCCGCTGAGCAGGGAGCCGAACGTGGGGCTAGTAAAGTAGAAAAAAATTAGACTAATTGTCATGGAAAGGTTTTTTTCTTCTTTTTTTTTTTTTAAGATTTTATTTATTTATTTGAGAAAGAGCGCACACGAGAGAGAGCATGAGTGGGGTGAGGGGCAGAGGGAAAAGCAGACTCCCACACAGCAGGGAGCCCGATGTGGGGCTTGATCCTGGAACTCTGCGATCGTGACCTGAGCCGAAGGCAGACACTTAACCGACTGAGCCACCCAGATGCCCCAGAAAGGTTTTTTTCTAAGCTGCATCAGCAACTACTGCTACTTGGAAAGGACACTGTCCAAATGAAGACAATGAACTAGAAAATTAAAACAAGAAATCCAGAGAACCTCCCGGAATACTGTATGACCATATGCCACCAATCTCTACACTATACAAAATAGTGATCTCCTGTGGCATCTGTACCTATAAAAGATTATCTCCTGAATGGATTCATTAATAATATTAAAGCCATTTTAGATATGAATTGGCTAACCAGAATAATTAACAACAAAACAACAACTGCAGGGGCGCCTGGGTAGCTCAGTCGTTAAGCGTCTGCCTTCGGCTCAGGGCGTGATCCTGGCGTGCCGGGATCGAGTCCCACATCGGGCTCCTCGGCTGGGAGCCTGCTTCTTCCTCTCCCTCTCCCCTGCTGTGTTCCCTCTCTCGCTGGCTGTCTCTCTGTCACATAAATAAATAAAATCTTTAAAACAACAACAACAACAACAACAACTGCAATAACATAGCTGTTGTTGGCTGTATGTATTGAAGGCTGGAAAAAGGGAAGCAAGTACAGGGTAACCAATGGGCTACTAGCATAGAAAAGAGAGGCTTATTGTATGCAAGTACGTTACAAACTCAAGTGTCTTAACAGAAGTAGAGTTAAAATGCTATAGGAATTGAGGAAAGCTAATAACTGTTTCCAGCTGACAGTGTCAGGAAGCTTCACGGAAGAGGTGGCCACAAGTAGGAAGGACCCTTTTCCTCTCATCTTCAGATATCCCTACATAAGAATTTCAGTAGGAAGAAAACCAAAGCTAAAATCCTGAGCAATTTTCCAAACAAAGCACTATGAATGATCTATATTTATATACCAATACATAGCAGCCTGAAAAATCTGATGAGTGGAAATTTAACAATATAGGCAGAAACTGCCACAAAAATGATGGCAGTTGGCTTGGCAAGATTTCTTTTCCTCTTTTTTCTGCATATTCTTCTCTTCGCGTAATGACACATTGGCCCACCCTGGCCAATTCCAGCAGACAGATGTAGAATTTGAGGGTTTTATCTGTTTTGGCCACACTTCCCTGAGGTAAGAATATAATATTTTGGCAATATCTTGCCAGAGACTGCACTGGGGGCTGAGATGGATATCAGTGGGTGGACCAGCATCATGAAATAAGGAAAAATTCAAGTGCGTGCTGTCCTGGCCTTGGGGAGGGGCAAGAGCAGTCAGAGGAAAATGCTGCTAATTGTAGTGGTGATGTCGAAGGCTACTTCCATTCCACCTCAATGAAACGATGAAACCTACAATCTTGGGATTTACAGAAATGGAATCTGAGTTAGGACTGCTCTCTGAATCTCTATATCCAAAATGGCAAAAGAGGCATTAGAAGCATCTGAGAAACTTTTGTTGGTTTCACTCCTCAAATAAATAATGCCAAATACAGCTCTGTAATGCAAATTAAGATCTAAATACAGTTGACTCTTGAACAACATACATTTAAACTGAACAAGTCCATTTACACATGGATTTTTTTGATACAGTACTATAAACGTATTTTCTGTATGGTTTTCTTAACATTTGCTTTTCTCTAGCTTACTTTATTCTAAGAATACAGTATATAATACATGTAACATACAAAACATGTGTTAATTGCGTATGTTATTGGTAAGGATGCCGGTGGCTATCAGGTAAGGTTTTCGGAAGTCAGTTATATGTGGATTTTTTTTTTTTTTTTACTATGAAAGAGGGGGTGGGGGGACGGTGGCACGGTGGGGGGATGGTAGCACCCCTAACCCGTGTTGTTCAAGGGTCAGCTATACTGAGCTTTATTTTAACAAAAGGCCACAATAATTTCCTTCTAATTAATGTCCAATAAATAGCGAGTTATATCTGTTGGCTAACTTAGCTATATCTTAAATTCGTGTGGGCCAACACTTTAGATAAAAACACAAAACAGCTAATAAAAGCATAAAATAAAATGAACTGGTTTATAGGGCAGGAAAAATGGTCAGCAGGATACAAAGATCTGAATTATTTAAACTTCTGAAGTGATATAAAAGAGGATGACCTTTATGTGATAATAACAATGTGCTTCAATTTATGAAAATGTTATGAGTGCCTAGCCAATGGGAATCAAGGCTTCATAAAAGCAAAGAATTCTCAGGCAAGCTCCATCATCCTTTGCTCTGTCTAACATTGCCATTTTCTGTAATTGCTGCCTCTTTATTGTTTTCAGGGTGAGTGTCCATCTCCTAGCCAAACCCCGTAAAATGCTCAAGTTGGTACACAAAGTTCCTTCAGCATAGTACGGTGAATCACTGAGAAACTAAAAAGGAATTTAAAAAGGAAGCCTAATCTTTGGATGGGTGGTATATTATGGCATTAGCGTCCTTACCAATAGGAAAGGCAAGGTAAAAGCTGCATAATCAACAGTGGTGGACACATTAGAGATTGGGGAGAACACAGATAATACAGGAGAATACAAATAATCTAAACACTAAATAACCTGAGCCACCAAGTTAGAGTAATCACCTACAAATACAAAATACTTCACTGTTAGTGTGAGAGGGAAAGTTAAGTATCTCGAGAAAATAGCACTCTCCGAGTAGATATGCCTGGTAAAGAATTCTGACAAAGTACCTTTCTATAGAAGGCCGGCATTCTCTTATACAATTTGGTTGTAGTGGATTTGCCTTAATTTAGTCATTCAATATTTACTGAACAGTACAGTAGCACTGCAAGAGAAAGAGAGAGGGAAGGAGGGAGGGAGGGAGGGCTGCAGGCTGACAAACCCATGATTCTTACTCCAAAGGAACTTACAATCTAGGAAGGAAGATAAAATACATTTGCAAATTATGTGATTCGTTAAGAGTGGTTCAACAGTTGTAGAAGACTAGAGGGATTGGTCTTCCAGCTAAAGAGATCAAGAAATGATCTATCTGAGCTGGACATAAAAGAACAGGTAGATGTGATCAAAGGCAGAAGAGACCCAAGTGTTGCAGGCGGTGGGGAAAAGGGAGGCCAGTGCAGACAACATGAGTCACCACTTTGGATGGAGCTTAAAGCTGAGGTGGGAAGTCAGATGGGGCCTGTAGCCTGAGGTCAGAGAGCTCAGCGGCTTTCACTTGTTTTTATCAGCTTCCTTTTCTCATTTTCCACAGCAACTATTCCAGACTCTGATTAATCACCTCTGTGTCCTACACACCCAACCCTCTTCATCAGATGACCTAACCTCTGATCTGACAGAACGGTCTTCCATCAAAGCCTGGCTCCCTATCTTGCCACCTATTTCCTAAAAAATATATATATATTCAAGCTCAGCCCTGCCTCCTGCCTTAGCAAATGAGAAATCCCCTTATCTTTGTTTCTGTTCCTGTCCCCTTGTGATTTCTGAGGAAATCTGCTCCATCATGAATCCATTTCACTTCCAGCTTTTCCTCTACTGAATTTTCTCCACCTTTGAAAATATTTCCCTGGTCATCCTTGATGCAGCGGTTCCCCTTCTTGTGATCACTTCAGCTCTGCTCTCTCCTTTAGCAGCAAACTCCTGGTAGAAGTCACCTAAACTTGCTGTCTCCACTCACATCCATCTTCATTCCACTCAAATCTGGCTTCTGGAACCCCCATTACTGAGACACTACTTTCACCAAGGTCAACAAACACCACCTCAGACTGCAAACAAAGAGTCTATCACCACCTAGAATTTCAGAGAAGTTGCAGATGTTTCAGAGAATGAATCCATTAAAGTCCATGAGCATCTGACCTTGCTAATTAAGGCCAATTACTGCTGAAAAAAGACTTATTTAGATAAATCAATATTTGCAAATATAAAATTATGTCCATTTACAGCTATATACAGAAAAGCCAAGATGTTTTTTAAAGTCTCAAAACCATTTGTAAAGACATAAATAAGACATTTGTCCAATGATTCTTTCTTAGGAAACAGTTTTGTAATTAGGCTGAGTCATACTTTTTTCCTACTATATGCCATCATACAGCCTGTAAATACCTCACTCATGGATCAAAAGAGATGTTAAAAAAAAAAAAAAAACCCATGAGATGCAATTACTTTTACTGAGTCTTCCTTTAAACTGCCCATAATTAATGCAGAAAGCTCAAAATAGGACTCTTTGGCGATGACTATGATGATGACAAAGCCAAAAGATCTTCCTTTACTGAGAACAAGTAATAAACTGCTTTCCAAGATAATCAATTCTTTCAGAATACTGAGAAAAGAACTATTTACTCCTCAGCCCCCAAGTATTTATAGTCACAAATACGACTTTGAAACTCCCACTGTTTCCGAGTCCCTTTAGTTTCTACTCTGTTCGAAGTGAGGCTTCCTGACAACTAAGACAGCCTTTCTAACTTCAGTTCTTACCACTTAGATGAACTCTGGCCTTCAGTCAGACCAGTCTCCACTGTTGGATCTCGAACGCTGATTGTTCTCTCAATTTCTTTACCAAATCAAATCCTACTATTCCTCAAGAGCTAATTCAAGGTCCAGTTCCCTAAACTCTCTCCCTTACTCACTACAACCCTTCTCTACTCTATACTCATAAATTGTTTCTGTGGTACTTGATCATATATTGACTTTCCAAATGTGAGTATAGGGATGTGCTCATAATTTTTTATTCTGATGCTGTCACCAGCATGCCTTGATCACATAGTATTAAATATAAAACACAGGACTCACCTAAGATTCAGGTTACATACACTTAACCAAAAAAGGACACTTTCTTTAGAATATTTAAAAATAACACCTTTAGTCACAATTTTAATAATAGTACATTACAGAACAAACTTTTTATAATGTTTCTCTTTGCCTGAACTCTATTCGTCTGTCAAGTCTAAACAGAAATCAGCGTTTCCTATCAAGTCTTTCCTAACTGTAGCTCTTACCAATGTCCATTCCTAACCTATTAAGATAGAAGCCTTCGTTATGACTGATTCAGTAACATTAAGTAGTGGCTACAGTCTACCTGAATTATTAAGGAAACTAATATTGGGATCAATGTATTATGTTTTTACTGATAAAGTTTATCAATAATTTCTTTTACAAAAATTAATTGGTAAACTATTTGGAAACTTCATCTGGATCTATTATGAACCTAGTGTACTTGTTAAAATTGGGTCCTAGAGGAAAGCAAGTAAGTCTTAGGACACAGAAAAGAATGTGCAAAGTAATTTCCATGTACTCCCACCAACAGTGTGAAGTTCCTCTCCTGAGCAGAAGCAGAGCATGGCCAAGTGGTAGACCTTCTGTAACAATGACATCTAAGAGCAGTCTGCAAAAATAGGATAGTTGGTTGTCCAGCTTTGAGGAGTGCTGGTTAACTGGTTGAGGAACTCAGATCTGCTACCCAGGAACAATGATAACTATGGCTAGAACAGGCACTGTCTAACACTTCTTCTGCTATAAATTCGTTCATGACCACTGTAAATCACCAGGAACTTCACCCCCAATGAGTAAGATGTAGGAAGGCCCCTTGTGCCCTGACTTCTGATAAGTCACTGCTAAGGTTCATGTTTGACTAGAGCAGTTTTTCTCAGTTTGGGTAATAATATGCCTTCCCTTCAAGGCCTATGCACACATATCCTCTAATACTTTGGCACTGGCGGCCATGTTTTACTTATTTATCTTCTGCTAAAGGCCATTTCAAATCCGTGAGGAAATGGGAAATACAAATCATAAACTATGAATATAGGATTTCAAAACTTTTGTAAAACAGCCTCAAAAGTTCTGTCAAAAGTTTCCACATGAAACCCCAAACTACTTTCAGACTACAGCCATACGGTGCAAAACTAATCCAAAGAAGGAACAGTGTTTGGCGATATAATCTCTCACTTCAAAGAAAGCAGCTATTAACCTACAAATAAGACAAACAGCTCTCAACACAAATATCTCACATTATTATCTAAGAAACTGTAAAACATCCTCACAATATCAAAGGCTAGCTGTTTAGAATAAATAAGGAATCACAGACCAATATTTACTTAACCGTACTGAAGTATTTGCTGAAGTATTTTAGTCCCCACAACAGGCCTGCCACACGAACAAGAAAACAACGATGACAAAAAAGTGCACAAACAGGATGCTTGCTGCCCAAAGATTTAAGACAGCTATTTTTCTCATGTAAATATTAGAATGAAAAGAATCTAGCATATCGTAGATTACTGTTAGTTTATTACATTCAAATAAGACTATACCTGGAAGAGGTACTTTATAAAACAAAAATTGAGAAATAAATGTAAGTCAGTGGTTACTTTAGTTTCTCTTTCCATTATCACTTCCTATGAAAAAGATGACTAAGCCATGATGAAAAGTATTTGCATGAAGTTATTCTCACAAAATAAGCACAGTAAAATGGGCACGTGGAGTGTATGTGCACGCTCTACCAGACTCTCCAAGTCAATAATCTCACCAAGTAGGAGAATCCTGGAATTTCCTTTATGTGGTCAGATGTAATATTTTTGTGCAGAGGGAATGAAAGCCATTGAGGACACATATGCTTTCCTCTCTACATAAATTTGTTAGGAGAAAGCAACTTAATTTTAGAAAGTTACTAGTATTCTTCCATCTTACCCTTCCTACAGTTGCCCAGGAACAACCTTATAATAACTGCACCAGGACGGGGCGCCTGGGTGGCTCCGTCAATTAAGCATCTGCCTTTGGCTCAGGTCATGACCCCCGTGTCCTGGGACAGAACCAGGCACTGGCATCGGGCCCCCTGCTCCATAGGGAGCCTGCTTCTCCCTCTCCTCTCTGTTTGTGCTCTCTGTTGCTATCTCTGTCTCTCTCTCTCTTAAATAAATAAAATCTTAAAAAAAAAAAACAAAACCCAAACAGATTCTATGACAAAGTGCTTTTGGGTGTTTTGAGCAATGGGGATGATAAGTACAGGGGGCCTATGTTATAAAATACATATAATGGCATTATATATAATTTATATCACATGTAAAAATATAACATTCTAGCAGGAAAAAGGGAGAAAATGATTCATTCAGAAAGCTGTCCATTTTTCAACATTACTAAATAACAATTTCTGTATTTAGTTCCATGTTCTTGTGGGACTGATTTTTGATCAGAATCTATTTTTAAAAAGTGAAGGCACATGACCTTGGTCTGCACGTGCACATGCACAGCACACACACAGTGTTGTTTTAACAATACCTTTGCACTACTCAAAACAAACATCAAAGTAGTTAAAAAATAAGAAAAGGTCCTAGCAAGTGGAAAAAACCATAGAAAATACTTTCAATAAGGAAGAAAAAAAATCTGTAAAGCTAAAATAGAAAAGGTACAACCTTTTGTAAATAATGCAATGGACACGTGCCCAGAATAAAGGAGAAACAAAGCTTTTTTGGACAAACCCAAAAAAGAAATATAACACATCCGCAAAGAAATTACATACTACATAAAACGGAAAGGCAGTCATAAGTTCCTGTTAAAATGAATTTCTGGATTCAAGGATCCAGAGGGTTTAGATTCAGGCCAACAACTGAACTTCCATGAGAATAAATTTGATTTTCACACAAACAGGAAACTAAAGCATATTGTTACATACATATTGTATTTGCACCGAAATTCTTCTCATTCGCTTCAATACATTATAAGGACATAACGATGTAGTGTGTAACTGCCACCCGGTGACAGAACCACCACTGTCGCGCCCTCTCTCTCACTTCTGCCTTCAGAGGGAAAACCGACAGAACATCTTAATGTATGTAACGATATTCTTCGCAATCAGGGTACAGTCTGCAGAAAGTTCTCACTCAAAGGCAATTCCACAAATTTTACTTACACAGCATCTTCCACCATGGTGAATTTTAAAATAAACACATTTTGTAAGTGCCACAGTTATCAGCATTTTTCAGCATGTTACTCTTAAGAAAACAATATAAACATTGTAACAGAGCATCAGTATTTAGGCAAAGACAAGCCTTCCGAATGAGTAAAATACATCATGTATATAATTTTCACTCTCCTATGAAAATGATAACCTAACTGATACCAGAATATATATTCGAGAATCTTTATTAATGGTGCCATAAGACATGTGCTCATTATCATCCTGGCCTGCCTGCCACAGTAGCAGGCATTTATCATAGCTGGCTGGTGTTAGAGAAATAGCAGATAGCCCCAGGGCAAGATTTTCCTCCTACTTAAGTCAAGCCGTACAGAAAGGCCCTAGGCTGCAACGACCGTCTCCTTAGCACCATTTCAGAATCTGAAACTCACTGAGGAGAGAAATACTAATAAACTAGGGAAACCCTACTTAAGAACCCCAATCCCATAATGATTTTTACATGACCAAATGCCAAGACCTTGTTCAGTTAAAATAACATGCTTTTGTTATGTCCCTTATAAAAACATAAGTCATCTAAAAAGAACAATAATGACAACAAAAAAAATCAGCCTTTCTTTTGTTCTTTGGTAATTAAAAAAAGAAAACTGTCCTAAGACAGTATTTATTATCGACTGTACACCTGCTTTATGTGGCCCTCTAGCAGGGTCATAAATCTCTCCTCTGTTGCAATGAAAGGGTCCATGTGAGTTAGTATTTGCTGAGCGATCACTAGACTGAAAGGGATAGGGGCATTACTAATCAGATGTGCATAGATAGGCATATGCAATGCATATGTATGTGTAAGATGCTGAAAATAGACCATCTACAAAAATTTGCACAAACCATAAATATACTGAGTACCTGTAATATTCATGACAGCACACTAGGGGCTCAAATAGAAAAATAAATGAGACACAGTTATCTACCCTAAAGGAGTTCAGAGTCCAAGGAAGAAAGAGACAAAACAAAACAGAACAAACTTAAAAAAACCTGATTATAAAAGAGAATGAAAGAAGTGATTAAGACAAATGCATAAACGAGAGTAAGAAGAGGGAACCCCAAAAACCTGGAGAAGCCAGGGGTCTGTGTGAAGTTGAAAAGTCAGTTGAGCCATCTTGAAGGATCAACAGGAGATACCCAGATGACCGGGACACTTTAGGAAAAGGAACAGCATGAGAAAAGTATATTCCGCATGGCTGGACTGAAAAGAGGCAAGGAGTCACACAGTAAGAACCCAGTCCAGAAAGGCCAGGCAGATAGGGACTGAGCTTTGGGTAACGAGTGGTCCACTGGCTATGTACAAGGCTCCATTTTGTTAAGCATCGCAGAAGACACAAAAACACATAAAATCCAACCGTCCTGTAAGAAACACACTGGCCCACCTCAGTTCAGAGGTGAGGCTGCCTTTACTTCACATAGGAGGCTTCACTCAGTAGGCTTCTCAATGTCCCTACAAGAATCCTACTAGTAAAAGCCTCTGGCCCCACATGTCTACTCGTGCTACAAGATATCTGTAAAACAAATGCTTTAGGAAGAGTAATCAAACCCCTTGTGAACTAATTCTCACCTGAGTGAAATCCCACTCATGGAGAATGGGTTGAAGATGTGCAGTCTCTCCAAACCTTTGGAGTTGAGACACTCTAAATCATACATAGCCTGATGTTCTGGCCTCTTAGAAGACCGCCTTAACTGCTTTCTCATTCTCCTGTCAGCCAATGTGGCTGGACGCCCTCAGGCTATGTGGGACATTTAACATAAAGACGCAGTAAGGGGGCGCCTGGGTGGCACAGTGGTTAAGCGTCTGCCTTCGGCTCAGGGCGTGATCCCGGCGTTATGGGATCGAGCCCCACATCAGGCTCCTCCGCTATGAGCCTGCTTCTTCCTCTCCCACTCCCCCTGCTTGTGTTCCCTCTCTCACTGGCTGTCTCTATCTCTGTCGAATAAATAAATAAAATATTTAAAAAAAAAAAAAAAAAGACGCAGTAAGGACACTGGTCACAACAGTGTACAATGTCCTCTGTGAGGAACCACAGGAGAGCCTGCTCTCAAGTCCTTCAGAAACGGTCATACTTTTTCTGAGCACATGATTTGCTTTCATCTTACAGATCTTGTCACTGATACCATTCAGCTTCCCTCTAGAAAAGATGCCAGAAAGCTCAGAGCCAATTTGTGGACCCGTATTTCATAGGAACATAGAACCTTATATAGTTTGTGTATTAACCTTATAACACATATTTTGTATACCAACCTCACAACCTTATTTACCCTTTAATTCTCTAATACTGTGGTGCTGCTGTCATTGTAGCATACATACTTACGTCGGCCACTTTAAATCTTCATGGGAACATAGCAGGGTATAAAAATACAACAGCCAGTTAGCTAATGGGTTCAAGAAATTTAGAGAGGATTATATGCTAGGCCTATGCTGAAGCCTGGAGATAAAAATGGTCAATGAGACAGACTGGATTCTAAAGGTCAGGAAACTGAAAGTTAATAGATGAAAGAGACAATTAAACAAGAATAAGACAGTAGCGAAAATATTTATACAGGGCAAGTATAGAAGGGAAAGCACTCATATGGGGAACACAGAAGTCTAAGACAGCTGGGGGAAGGCTTCCTAACTGAAATGCCGCCTAAGCTGTGACCTACAGTCTAGTAGGAGGAGCTATGCCCTCGTAGGGAAGGTTCCAGAGTACTGTATACTCTGGGAGTAGTGGGAGCAGTTCAGGAAGGCAAGGACAAAAGGGATGCAACAAAGGAGATGAGAGGCCAGAAGCAGTAAGCAAGGGCCAGGTCATGAAGGCCTGGTAAACCACGTTAAAGAAAGTAAATTTAACCTTGGAGCATTGTGGAACCCGGGATGAGTTGCAGCCAGAAGCTGACACAATCAGATCTGCACTATAACATTTACTGAGTGCTTGCTCTTTTCCAGGCACTGTGCTAAGCGCCCTATATACTGCACTGAATCCTTACAAGAGTCCTGTAAAGTTAAGCACTGTTGTTATACCATTTTATAGATGATGAAACTAAGGCTCACTGAGGGACACACTGCTGATTCTGGTGACGCCAGGATTCTAACCCAGGCCTTTGGACTCCAGAGCCTGAGCAGCTAACTTAACATGCTGCCACCCTCATTTAGAAAAAGGCTTGACATTCCAGTTCAATGTAGAGAAAGGACTGGTTAAAGGCAAGCCCAGAACTAGGAAGACCAGCTGAGCCATTGTATGATAATTCAGGGGAGATACGATGGCAGTGAGAAGGAAAAGAATGAACTTAAGAGACAGTGAAGAGACAGAACTCAAAGGCACTGGTTTGGATTTCACTGTCTGTGAGAAAAACGACAGGGTGATCAAAGAATGACGCCTAGGTTATAACTGGAGTGACTGAGCCAGTAATACATACTGGTTAAGGCAAAGGCTCCACAGCCAGATCCCCAGCTCTGCATTTCAAAGGTGGAAATCCTGGACTATTACTTAACTTCTCTGTATCTCAGTTTCCTCATGCGTAAAATGAAGATGATAATAAAACCTCCTCTAAGAATTAAATGACTGAGTTCATGTGAAGCACTTAGAATACGCCTAGCATAGAAGTACTCCATCTTAGCCATTATTATCATTATCATCAT
This sequence comes from Ursus maritimus, assembly GCF_017311325.1. Classification (NCBI taxonomy): domain Eukaryota; kingdom Metazoa; phylum Chordata; class Mammalia; order Carnivora; family Ursidae; genus Ursus; species Ursus maritimus. Next base: position 23,933,513 of record NW_024426774.1, on the reverse strand, counting down.
AACACCACCAGCATTCTGTGGTGTGGGGAATACAGGAGGAAGAGCAGCTTAGGGGGACATGACAAGTTTAATTTGCAACACTGAAGATGAAGTGCCTACAGCACCTCCAAGGTGACAAAGGTCACTCACATGTATGGCTCTGCACTAAGGAAGGGCTTTATGAATAGAAGATTTAGACTCTGGAGCCATGAGCATATGCTTGGTCATTTCAGCCACCAACCTGAGTAACATGGCCTGGGAGAATGTGTGGAGTGAGAGAACAGAGGAACCCAGGAGAACCTTATGAAGAACACAGACACTGAAGGGACTCATAGGCAGGAAGAACTGCAGAAGAGTCTTGAGAAGTGGCCAGAGATGTAGGAGAAAAAATGAGAAGCCCAGAGGGGGAGAGTATTTCAACAAGAATCAACAGTGTCAGCTGTTAGTAAGAGCGGAAGTAGGTATGGATGGAAAGGTATTCGGTGGATTTAGAAATAAAATCTTTGCCCTAATGGCCTAGGTGACATGGCTACTGCTGCCTTTTTAAGAAGCTAAGAAGTAAAATGTATTAGAGCAGCTATTAGTAAAAGGTCCTCTATGTTGAGCCCTATTAGAGAGGAAAAAGATACCAGTTCAGATGACTGCCAGCCAGGAGAAATAGGAATGGACTCTTAGAAGAAGATCATTAAAGGAAGAAGAGTATTCAGAAAAGAGCAAAGCACTGCAGGTTTTAGCCTGGACAGACTTAACCAGAGGCAAAATTCAGAAAGCATAAGGCATAGTCAAGAATAGTCAATTAATTCAAATAGGTTGGCTCCCATGGCATGAAGGGGGGCCTGAGTAGTAAAATTTAAAAAGTAGATTGGAACCATATTATAGAAGTTTTGACCAAGAAATATGGAAGTAATGCAAATATTTAAATGCCTTGCCTGCCTGGAAAATGCCAATTCTTTAATTCTCTGTTCATATGCCACCTCTTCAGTGTCACTTTAGGTAAAGATACACTAACCTTTCTTTATGTCCTCGAGATACTTTCTATTCGTATCTCTTATGACACCGCACTATGATTGTTTTCTAAACCTTGTGATACTCACAGGAATGGGCTGTGTCTTGGTATCTCAGCAGACCAAATAACATATGTGCCCAAGAAACATTTTCTGAACAAAGAAATACAATACACAGTTACATTAGAGTGGTACTTCATGAAGGCTGACTGAGAGCTGAGTGCAATATGGATTAGCGAAGAAGAAACCAGAGGCAGACCAGTCAGAAAGCCAGGATTTGGGGATCCCATTCATTCAGGCCACTGTGAAAATGGAGGAAGGGGGGATGTCTCTCTCTAAAAGGCAACATCAATAGAATTTGGTGGCCGATTGAAATAGGACAGAATAGGAATAAAATCTTTTAAAACCTTAAAAAAATACATACTCTTTGACTCAGTAATTGGACTTGGAAATATAGCCCAAGGGAAGAATTACAGAGATTTATGCATACTTTGGTATTATTTATAAGGGTTGTAAATTGGATGCGGTTTTAACTTTGAACAATAGAGGACTAGTTTAATAAATAGTGGTCCTTCTATCTGATACATGCTTATATTAACATATACTTATAAAAATTATTTAAGGATAATGAGAAAACATGAACATAAATAAACTTTCTAAAACAAAATATATGATCTGATTTTAATTTTGTTTGCTATATATGAATACATGTGGAAAAACACAAGAAGAGTTTCTGTCAAAAAGTATGCACCAGTATTTCTGAGAAGTAACTGACCAGACTATGGGTACCTTTTTCTTCTTTATAATTAATTTTCCTATCTTTTATTAAAAACATATTGTTTTTATAATAAATATCCCATTTTTATGGGAAGTGAGCTACTGTTGAGAAAAATCAGGTCATCACGCTATTTTTTTGAAACTTGGTGTTAAAAAGGAAAAAAAACGGAACCACAATTTGAAAGGACAGATAGTATGAGTGTCATGTTTCTTTGTTTTGCTTTAAGGATTAGAGAAATGGAGGAGAAGCCAGTAAATATAGGAGCCAGAAAAATAAAGAACGTGCTTTACAAAAAGGAAACCCTTGATATATTTTTCCATTTAAACAAAATGCACAGTATAGCCAAGGATACCAGGGAGAAGTCTTGGAAAGAGAAAAGAAAAAGAAAAAAACCCTACAAAGATTACATTTTTGTAGCACTTGGCATAGAAAAACTGTTAACTTACTACATACTGGGAAGAACATGGGCTTTGGCATCAAATAGAGCTGAGCTGAAACCATGTATCACTCAGCAGCCGTGTGACCCTGGGCAAGTTGCTAAAGTGAGTCCGTCTCCTCAGGGCTGGCATGGGGCAAAGCGTTGCCTAGCGCAGTCATAAAAATGAAGTGGTCTATAGGACAGTGACTCGTGGGGTAGCTACGAGCTCAGGACCCCACCTTTAGACTTGATTCATTCAGCAGGTCTAAGCCCATACCTGAGCATCTATGTTCTAAATAGCTCCCTGAGTGTTACCACTGCATGGGCAGGGTAGAGAAACACGTGAACGACTCAGTGCCTGGCACATGGTAGGTACTTGTTAGATGGTTGTTTTTATGTACAGAACATAGGGCTTCTGTCACTTTTCATTAGGGCTATCATGACTTTTTTTCATTAACACAATGCCAAGATCTGTCCTAAAAGAGCAGCTCAGATTTGCTATGAGACAGAACTAAATCGAACAAAGAAAACAACAGAAATGCAATTAAAGGTCTAAAGGCATACCATGGCATTCTGAGATTCAACCTGAGAGGCTGCAAAGGTCTTTGACATGTAATCACGTATAATTTTGCTGAGGCAAACTTAAATACTTTTTGCTTCGTAATGTGTGGGACCAAAGCACTTAGTTGATCCATGTGCTTTCCTACTGATCAGTATCCAAATTTAATTTAGGTTTGTTGTATTCTGTTCATCACCATAAACAGATAAAAGCTTCATTCTCTGTAAAACAGTCTCAAAAGAGAGTCAACTCCTATGCTACAGAGATATTTGCAAATTTGGAGAAACAGAAAAGATTTCAGAAAATGTTCTAGCAAATGTCAGAGAGCTACTGTATAATTACATTTTTTTAACATAAGGGAAAGGTCTTATCCTTTTTCATAGTTTTCGGCAATAAAAAGTCACATGAAAAAGTCAGAGTGCATGGCATTTAATGCACCCAATATTTCAATAGTTTGTCTGTCTGCCTTTTTTCCTGGCCTCCTAGAATATGCTAGCTGTTAGGAAGGGCAATCCTGGGGAGGCTCATCAACTAGGACAAATGCAATGTGAGCCACAGAGAGTGATGGCTCCTGCTGGCCATCTTTGGTCCCTCACATATAACATTCGCTACAGACGAGTCATGCTTGATTGTGCACTAAGCAAGAAGTCAAGAAATTAAAACAGTCTGAAAACACTGACAACTGAGCCATCTATGATTGGTATACTGCTTTTACTTTCTAGGCAACTGCCAACTTTCTTGGAGCAAATGAGTACTGTAGACCAAAATGAGGGAGCCAAACACAGGTCTACCAGATACTATATAGGTATCTGGGGGTTCAGTAAGCAATTCTCTCTCCCTGAATACAGACTGAAAAGTTTGATCAGATGTGCTGATCCAAATTACCTAGTGGGAGTTTATTTTTTCCTTAGTAACTAACCCTGTATCCCCTAGATTAGTAGAAAGAAAGCATCTTTCATATTCAGAATTTAGGTATACGAGCTAAACATAAATTAAAATATGGATTATTTTAGGGGCGCCTAGGTGGCTGAGTCAGTTAAGCATCTGCCTTTGGCTCAGGTCATGATTTCAGGGTCCTGGGATTGAGCCCTGCATCAGGCTCCCCACTCAGCGGGGAGTCTATTTTTCCCTCTGCCTCTCCCCCTGGCTTGTACTCTCTCTCTCTCTCTAATAAATAAATAAAATCCTTAAAAAATAAATAAATAAAAATACAATATGGATTATTTTACTTGGAATTAAAAAACCCAAAACTTAAATATATCTATATGATGTTTCAGAGCCTTAACATATGAGGTAATTTGCCCGAATGACTTCAGCTAGAAATGTATGACAAAAACATGATTATTTGGGGGCAGAAAGTTTTCAACAATGGTCCAAACAGCCTTCTTAACTATTGTCTGTTATTCTACAGGACAGGTCTTCAGCTCAATCACATTCATTGTGCCTAGTTGACTGCTCAGCCTCCTACTGGCCCAAAGTCCATGCCCTCTTTTGCACTCTTCCTATCCTGCCCTCAGCCATCCTTGTTTCTGCCTATCCAAATCACACACAGTCTACAAGGTCTAAGGAGGATGAAGCTTCTTAGAGAAGTGAAGTGTTTCAACACTATATGATCTCTCTTTACGGAACACCCCTACAATTATTCAGCAAAGTATTTACATACAATATACTATAAAATGTAGCATGTAATTGTATAACTATATAATACTGGGGTTTTTTTTAGATTTTTCCATGTATGTTCTTATCTACCCATGAAGACTGTAAACTTCTTGTAGGCAAGGTCATATTTTAAACAAGACATACCCTCAAACAAATAGGAAGTGTTTTATTCTCACCCCCGACTACTTCAACCTAACTTCAAGTTGTTTCAAATGTACACATTTGTGCCGCCTAATGGTGAAAGTAATTATTGCATGATTATAGCTCAGTAATTGCTTATAAAACATTTAACAAAATCAAGTAATGGTGGGACCAAATCTTTATTTATTTAAAATCAAAGAAGAGTAGGGGCGCCTGGGTGGCATAGCGGTTAAGCGTCTGCCTTCGGCTCAGGGCGTGATCCTGGCGTTATGGGATCGAGCCCCACATCAGGCTCCTCCGCTATGAGCCTGCTTCTTCCTCTCCCACTCCCCCTGCTTGTGTTCCCTCTCTCGCTGGCTGTCTCTATCTCTGTCGAATAAATAAATAAAATCTTTTAATAAATAAATAAATAAATAAATAAATAAACAAATAAATAAAATCAAAGAAGAGTAAAGCTATAGTTAAAAATGATGAAGCACCAGAGATGATGATAATATAACTAATTTTGGGTGAGAATGAATTACAAGTTTAAAATGATGTGATTAATTTATAACCATCAATTTAAAAAAAAACTTACTAATGTAAAAGCCTTTTTTCCTTTAAGTTAGAAAATTCCTTTTGGGGGGCACCTGGATGGCTCAGTCAGTTAAGCATCTGCCTTTGGTTTAGGTCATGATGCCAAGGTCCTGGCATCGAGCCCTGCATCAGGCTCCCTGCTCAGCAGGGAGTCTCCTTCTCCCTCTGCCTCTCCCCCTGGCTTGTGTCTCTCGCTCTCTCTCTCACTCTCTCTCAAATAAACAAAATCTTTAAAAAAGAAAAAAAAGAAAAAAAGAGAAAAAGAAAAAGAAAATTCCTTTTGGGTTTGGGATAATCTAGTACTGAAAAAATTTACATAATCATACTGAAAGGTTGTGATTAGAGAGGTACACCTGAAATCATCCATGACCGAGATCTATCAGTGTAATATACACTGAGAAAAACATGCTAGGACACTATGCTTGTCTTATTTTTCAGATAAAAGAAAAAAATATTTAACTCAACTAATACTGATTGAGTCACTAAGTACAGAACATTCCATACCCTCAAAAAGGTTATGATCTAATAAAAGTATAAAGTAAGCACATTAATGGTGAAATTTAAGGTACCCAGGGTAAATTTCTTGCAGTTACTACTATAGGAACGAAACATCTGTATAACATTATATAATGGGTGCTATGTTTCAGGATAAGTATGTGTTTTCTAAATGTTCTTAATCTCAGTGAAATATATTCTGAACAGAAGCGCAGAAGCTATTTTCCTCATTTTACATTTTCATTTATTCAGTCCTTCTTGGTAAGACTTCATCCTTAGCTTCTTGATGTCCTAAACGTCTCATGCGCCCATTAGCGCTGATTGCCAAACAGATGTCAGCAACGCTGAATTTAGTTATATGTGTGAGCACTGAAAATGTTACTTTATGATAATTCATTTTAATACATGGTCTCTAGGATTCCACTGGAATAATTTATTTATAATGGTCATTTGTTTTAACAGAGAGCTTCTTTCCCCCCATAACTGATTATCAAAAGCAGATCTCAGGGACCTAAATATCAGAAAATTGGGTTCAGCCCTTTCTGAGGCTTTGATTTCTTTTCTAGGAAGGGTACTCCGGACTAGATGATTTCTAAGGTCCTTTTCACCTCTGATCCTTGATGAAACTTTTTATGTTTGCTTGGCACCACCTCCTGCTCCCTTAGAGTGGAGCTGACCTTGACTCTCCACCTGAGGCCTCCTAGGTTTGCCTGCTCCCCTTATCTTAGGCAGAACCATAACCTCCTCCTTTGCAACCACCATCCCTCCATGATCTGACCATTTAGCTTCTCTTTTTTCTTTCTTTTTAAAACTCTATTTTGAGGAAAACCATCCAGTTCACTATTGTTACAAAAGTGCTTTATGATTATATCATACTACAAATACAAGAGGCACTAAGTTATAGTGAGAAAGAGCACAGGATATTCAGTCAGAGGAACCAGATTCCAATAACTCTGACAAGCTTCTTCACCTCAGTTTCTGCTTCAGTTTTGCCCTACAAGTTGAATATTAATAACAGTACCTACCATGTATGGTTACTGTCAGGATTAATTTACCTTATGCATATAAAATACTTAACACCTTGCCTGGTACTTAGTAAATGCTCAATAAATGTTAGCTGCTATTACTATTATAATCACATTTCTTTTTTTAGTATTATAGTGTATAATATATTCTTTTCTAAGTGAAGTAAATAGAATCATCTAACTGTGGTTCTCTCTTCTTTTTTTTTTTTTTTTTACTAATATGGGGGGGCGGGGTGGAATCAGTTGCCAGTTCTAGCAGGAAAAATTACACACTGTGGTTGTTGACTGGTACTTTGAGTGATGACTAAATAACACACATTCCCCAAAGTTATAAATCAGCTTACTACTAAAATATCTTCCAGATTTCAGAACAGAGAGCTCTACAGATACATCCTTATCCACTATAAGATAATCTATTATCCTGTCTACATTTAGGAAGATCTTTATTAGTAAAAGATGTATTCCAATAGCATGCTTGTGTTTACAGAGAAATCTAGGAGATGAATGTGTTCCATGATGTCAGAAATACCTTTAAAGAAATCATTAAATACTATAAGCTATCAGATTAGTGAGGAAATAGAAAACATACTGTTGAATGAGAAGGGTGAGCCTAAGCTGGATGCCACAGTTAAGCGGTACCACATTTGGAAAAAAAAAAAAAAGTCACCACTTGAATGTCTCGGTGCCTCCCTGTCCCATTCCATAGGCATGAAGAACTGTGTTCTGCAGAGACTTCATTGGGTAGATGGACACTCACTACTCATGTGCAATAAGACCATCAAGCTCACAAGTCCATTTCATATTAGTTATGACCACAGAATTTCAAGAGCAAGCCAAACTAACAGGGACAACATTTTTAGTTTACTCTACCAATGTAATTTTGTATTGACTACACATTTTTTAAAAAATCATAGGTACTTAGTTGTAAAGGTGCTTCATCCTGGTAGAGTTCATTAACTGAGGTTATACTTTGTATCTTAAAGTACATTTAACCCTAAAGGAACAACAGTGATGCTATTAGGGAAAGAAGAAAGAACTTTATACCTTTTCTTATATAATGGGGTTCAACATCTTTCATGTTAACCACAAGCAGTTTTATGACAATGCAGCAATCATTACATGAGGGTGATAATTTGTCATAGATGTCATCATCATACAACATGGCTTGGTAGAAATCAGAGTGGAGAGGAGAGACATGCAAACAAAATATCTCTTGCACTAGGTGACTCTGGGCTTTAAATCGTTCTTGTAAAATTAGTAATACTTCAGCATGTTTCTGGATAGTTCCTTTTCCATATATATTCATATGTGTTATTTGTCTCAAGACATCTATATATCAATATATAACCTACAAATATAATGTATAATTGGTTTTTTACATAAAAAGTATGAAAACGTACAGATTTAAATGGATATGATACCATCAGTGGAATCACTTTGTCCTGAGATGCCCATCGGTAAACATGGCTCTTGAGGAAGTGTGAGGTGGTAGTATGAGCTACAAACTAGGAAGCAGAAGAATGCCGTTCTACCCTTCACCTACAGAAATTTACTAACCTCCCTGGACGCCAGTTCTACTTAACTATAAAATGGAGGTAGTATTTGCCTTCCTACTAACCAGAATCATTTGTTGGAGTGAGTGGAATAATAAACGCAAAAATACTTTTTAAGCTCCAAAGAACAATAGTGTAAGTGTTAAGATACTTTCAAGACAGTTTTGGTGCTTTGAAAAAAATTTAAAAATGGAATGACAGTCTAATTATATTATTTTCTGTCTATTAGAGGAGAAAAAAATTTTTATAAAGATATCTCTGATATTTCTAAAGAATACATAATAAGACATATTAGCACATGGGGTCAACTTAGTATAAAAACACAGTATCTTATATCTGGAGAAAAAGCATGAAAAATTGCTTTGTAAATTCTGAAGGGCTACATACAAAGTTTAACAATTCTTGCCACTTACATAAAAACGTAGCCTTTTGAGATGGGTGCTTACCTTCTCTTAGACGGTCTACCACAAAAGTAAAGCCTGTAGTTCTTGGGTGTAGGACATACTCGTATTTCTGAAGTCCATTCTTTTCAGCGAAATCATTACTTCGAGCCTTGCTGTTTTCTAAACAAAACAAAAGACTATTAGAAGCCATAAAATAAGGGAATATAAGTGAGATAAGGAAATAGTGGATGATTTTTTTGATAAAATGGCAGTTAATTCATCTGTAATTACTGAATATAGTATATATGAGTCGAATGAGAAAATATAAACACTTTAGTCCCTAACAAAGATCGTAGAGTTTTAGGAATTTTGAAATTTTTATAAGGTATTAATAGGACTTTTTATAACTGTTTCCTGAAATTCATATTGAAATCTTTACAACTATTTAAGGGATTTCATAAGGTAGTCAATGTACAATGAAAACTAAAATACAAATAAAACACAAATAAACCAAAATTTTCATAGTCTTTACATAATAAAAGCTGAAATACTAAAAGATGCTAATAAAACGAAGATACTTATAAAATATAAGGACCGAGACACCCAGAAAAAAACAAGTAGCCATTATACCAAATATATCAACTCCACATTTTTTTTTTAACCCAGTAATTTAGGGCTTCAATGCAAAGTGAAATGTCTGCCTTGCTCAGGCACAGAGCATGCTAATATTACTAACCAAAACCACTCCCCAACAGAATGGGCACATGATTAGCACATCATGTACAAACATCTGAACATGGTTTGGCTGAATATAGTTACAGAGTCAAGTATATGTTCCAATCGTTGGCAAAAACTTCTTTTTCCATTCCATGAGGTAACTTTATAAGTTCCAAGAAGAACCAAACCCATTATTCAGCAAATATATTTGGAAAAAGTAGTGTTCAGAAATTTGGCCTCAAGTGCTGGGAGAGATCATGAAATACCTTCTGATGACAGCAGATGTTAGAATCTGCAACTCTCAGCTGCATCCTGAAATTTACAACTATTCCAAGTCACAAGAAAAAAAACTTTCTCTATATAAACCCAACCTTCTCAGGAATAAATTTAAGATCACGGAGTCCTCAAACCTCAAAAAACCATATATGGATTCCACAACACTAAAATATTCCAAGAATATGCCTCTAAAAGGTGTCACACTACATTTTAATTGAAGAACCGAATTAAAGAAATATTCACAGTCCCCAGCAAGGCAAAAGTTCAGGCCATAAACATGAAAAGGAATAAGATCCTCTCACATTCATTTGAGGAGAATATCCTGGGCATGGGACTCCAAAACAGTATTTGACAGACAGCGAGAAGGCCCTTCCATGGAATGAGGAATCCTAGGGACACTAAAAGATGAGTAGTTAACTACTCTTCAGTTTCCTCTTCCAGTTCATCACAGCCTTTGGGGATCTGAAGACAAAAATGAACTCTGTTGTAGAATGGGAACACAAGTAGTTCTAAAAACATATGGTCACAATGTGGGGAGGTAGAGATAATAATCAGAAGAGACACAAAGAGATACAGATTTTTCCTTCTATCCCCACTTTGTCTACTTACCCCTGGACTCTGATTATTAGTAACTGCACTAGCCTCCCTCTTTCTGATCACAGCCCCCTGTCTTGTCAGCTCACTGTTGGTAACCCTCCAGTGCCAACACTCCTTCCACCCTAAAGAGAGTACTGGCCATTCTGTGTTCTCGAACCAGCTGGGCATGTTTTCACTTCAGGGTCTGTGCAGATGTTCTTTCCCCTACCCAGAATGCCTTGTACCAACACACTTGCAACATTTTCGGCTTTGTTCAGTTAGTCTTTACTTACACAGAAATTTAACGGGCTTCTTTTAACCACCTTACACAAGAGTACTTTGTGCCCTATCTACTCCCCTCCCTGTCCTTATCTTGCTTTATTTCTCTGCACAGCATTTATGAATATTTGATGTATTTTTGTTAACTGATTGGTTTTTTATTCTGTCTTTCCTCAAAGAATGTAAGCTTCATGAAAGTAGGGGCTTTGTTTTGTATATAAAGCTTCAGGGCACTGATTTATTAAATGAAGTTTTATGTACAAGAGTGTTTAATTACATGTAATGTAATTGTTAAAACCTAGAAAAGCTTTCCTTTCCAAATCACGGGAACAGAACTCAACATTACAGTATACCAATTGTTATGATAAAGTTTATGTATCAAACTGGCATAGCCAGAGTACCCAGAGAGTCAGCCAAACATTATTCTAGATGTTTTGTGAAGGTATTTTTCAATGAGATTATTTAAATCAGAAGACTTTATATAAACAGATTACTCTCCATTATGTGAGTGACCCATATCTGATCACTTGAAGGCTTTAACAGAAAAAGACTAACCACCTCAAGCAAGAAAGAACTCTGTCAGCAGACTGCCTCAGGACTCAAACTGCAACCCTTCCCTGGGTCTCAGCCTGCTAACTTACCCTGCAGATTTCTAACTTGCCAAGCCTCCACAACCATGTGAGCCAACTCCTTAAAATAAATCCCCAACTCCCATCTCAATTTCTCTCAATCTCAATCTCTCCACACATACATACACATATATATGCACACACATCTCATTCTGTTTTTCTGGACAACCATACCTATAATAAACCCATATAATATAAAACTGCCCACCCTTTGTAACACGTTTTCAAAGAATAAATAATGATAGGAGAGATAATATAACATTAACTGCAAAGAAATGTGTGATTCCCTTTTTACAATTATTTAAAACTATACATGTGTGCTTATGCACATACGTGTGTGTGCGTGCATGCATGCCTGCATTTGTGACCAAATGATCCAAAAGCAATGGACCAAAATTACAATAGTGTTTGTTTATGGGCAGTGGGATTATAGCAACTTTTGTGCTCTTTTCTGTTTCTAAGTTTCCCAAGTTCACATATATGGCTAGGCAAAAAAAAAGTTACAACCAACAATAGCATGTGAAGATAAAATATACGTAAAGTTATATTTAAACACACTTAATTTGAAAATGTGCAAGCAAGCTGGACTCAGAACTTGAGGATTATAGAACATTCCCCTTGGGCTTAAAAATCCCAAGTTTCAAGTTAACTGTGGTAACTAAAAACACCCTTGAATTAACAGACACTTTTTCAAAGATAACATTTATCCCAGATCAAAACTACCTGTATAATCCCGTTTAAAAAAGAAAAAAGAAAGAAAGAACCTTTTGAAGGCTTCAGGATCTGTTTTCTCTATTTGGCAAACAGTCTAACTTTTGAAAGTTGGCTTTAAAATGTAAATACCATTTTAACTTAAAAAAATATGCGACTACATCATGTAATGATGAGTACTCTGGACCCTGAAAATATACCACTAGATGTTAAGTTCATCAAAGACACTTGAGAAAAAAAATACAGACTGAAAAAAGTTTTAAATATATATTTTATAGGCTCTGAAGATCGAATACATAAACATTTCAACACTGATATACCATAAAGTAGCAGCAATCCCAGAGCTTTTTTTCCATTAGCTTTTAATTACTAAATAACTTCCAAAGTTGACATTCTTTAGTGTCCGCTTTGGCATTCACAAATATCAATCCATCTATCATCCCAGTAAATTATTTTCTATAATACAGCTGGTATTTCAACACCCAAATTTGAAGTATTATACATTCTTAAATAAGATTTAAATACAGCTGTCTGTCCATCAGAACTTCTTAATGATAGTTTAGCTCTGGGAATCAATTAATTTACAACCTATAATATATTTTCAAGCTTAAACAATATGCAGCCAATATTATCCTCAGTATTATCTTCTGTGATCCCACTACTTTTAGAATCTTCACTATAAAAATCAAACCTATATAGTAAGCATATATTTTAATACATAATACTATTCAATAAAAATTGCCATTGTTCATTTAGTTCAGTTCCATCTGTAACAGATAAGTCAAAGAGCTCTTCCTTGGTGTCAATGGTAAATGTTTCCCAAAATACCTGAATCTCCCTTAGTAGCATAGTATGGCTCAGTTACCCATTCACTTAAATAGTTGTGTAGTTTGTATTTTTCATCTTGAACTCTTTGTAGGTACTGGGTTCCATAAATTATTATGTCCACATAGTGAAATGGTATGTTCTCCCCTCTAAAGCTCTAAGGGTTGTCCTTCTCAGTAGCTCTCAGTTGCCACCATCTGGTATTGAGAATTCGGAAGACAAGTTCTGTTCTGGCCCTCCATACTATTTGTGATTTTTAGTCTTCAGTTCTACCCTGCTTCAGTCTGTCTTCTCTTGTATAGCAGACCTTTATCTACCAGATCCTTCTCAGATTCTGCTGTATCTTTCTTGAAGTAACCAGGGAATTAACAGTTTTCAGATTTTGCTCTTTTGAGCTGGATTCTGCAGAACTGCTTCCTGTCCAAGCTTATCCCACCCTGCCAATATTCAACCACAACACTTCTTCAATCTGTCTTAAATCCCACACTGCAAAAGGCAGCTTCATCTGCAAAAGTGACCTGTGTTTTAAAAAAAGTGTGAGAACCACTGATTTAGTAAGGATAAAAGACTATTTTGTTTTTAATCTTTTAAAGAATTCCTTGAGATGCACTGGCATTCTTGGCCTACATATGTAGTTTAAAATCTGGGAAGGCAGGGGGCGCCTGGGTAGCTCAGTCGTTAAGCGTCTGCCTTCAGCTGGGTCATGATCCCAGCATACTGGGGCATCCAGCACTGCATTGGGCTCCCTGCTCCTCCCTCCCCGGAAGGCAGAAAAGTCCTAAATATGTCCTCCTGTGTCCCCTCCACAACTCAGTGGTGGCTGAATTTTCTTGAGGATAGGACAAAGCCTTTCCTGCTTAATTAGGGATAAGCCTTTAAAATACTCAGAGAAAGGCAACATATTAACTTAAAACAACAATAAATGAAATCAGTTACTATCCTATCCTTTTCTTATAAAAAAGAAGTTGAGAAAAAAGGGCCTAATGGATAAATATGTATCTTGAAAGAGGACAGAGAATATACAAAACAGTTAGGGGATTTTAAAATTGGGTTTTGTTCTTAAGATTTCACTTGCTATTTGGGGGTTTTTATTTTGTGATTCCATAAAAATTATTTAAAAATTATATAAAAGTAAAAGGCTGATATTTAAAATATATAATGCAACTTAAAATATAAAGCTCTAGGATGGCAAGTGTGAAAAATAATGACCTCTTGGGGTTGCCCCTCAGAAATGCTATGGTCTGGAAACCAGGAATTCTAGGTTCTGACGTGCTACTCATCACTGAGTAAATGACCTTAGTGGTGGGCCATTAATCTTACTGGTGTTCAGTGATTTCATCTGAAGTATAAAAGTTTAGACTAAGTGATTTCTAAGTTCCTTCATGTTTTAAAATTCTGTGATCCAATCCCAGGCTACCTACCTGTGAGATCAGTCCCTTCTGGGAATATGAGGAGTTGAAGTGGTTCACGGATATCACAAAAATAATCAATTATGTCTTCAAAATGGCTCTGGTCATCCTTCCATTTCCTATGAATGAAGATATAGGCAGCAGCCTGCATGGCCCAACCTAGAATCAATTTAACAAGCATTTACATACAACTTTATTGCTAATATCCATATATTATTGAATATTTCAATTTTTTATCATGAATTATTTACTACCCTAATAAGCATCTCATGATATACCTTAAATTCAAAACCGATCTTGGGTTACATAACGCATATAGCAGAGAATATTCTTAAAGGAGTTTGCTAAATTCATGGGTTTGCAAAATTCTCAAAAACCTCTTTTCAAGTCAAACCTAGCTATTAAAATAGGGGAAAAAAACTTCCCTACTATTTATCAGTAACTCCTCCAAAGTTTTAATAATCCGCACAGGACATTTTAAACAAGCTACCTACAAGAGATATACAACATGTTATCAGGCTTACAAAACAGTAAGCAAGGGATTGTTCTCAAGTCATGTATACAAGCATTCCCTTCAGTATTTCCTCTTCTGTACTACTCAATCTCTAAATTCAACTGTTATTTTCAAAGCTAGCCACTTCTTTAGATTTTATTTAAAAGGGAAAGGGTGTGATGGGTACTAAGCACTTGAACAGAATATATATACTGTGATCACATTTCCTTTATGTTTAGGGCAAATCAGCCTTGCTACTGAAGGAGGTAGCTTTAGATGAGCCATGTTTTACCTAACCAGCCATCCCTCCCTGGCCAGAAATGACTAGAACTATTGTGGTAAAACTGACTCAGCCAATCTGTACTCTGTTCAATAGTCTATAAAGCATGAAACACTTGGCCCAAACACAATAACTACCATGGCCAATCAAATGTTCTGTCAGAAACTTTACCTGGGACCATGGAGAAAATATGCTGGCAAAATAAGGTGAATAGATAGACAAAAAGGCAGAGAATATGACAGCAGCAGTTGCGGGAAGATAAAAACAGCACATTGTAGTAAAGATCTAAAATCTTGCTGCTGAGATGCCTATAGATGATTTTAATCTGGAACAGAAGACATTTTTAGTCTCCACAAATGCTGGCCAGTCAATGGATCCACCTCTTGGATACCCACAGGCGTCCATCTCCCTTATGGCCATGTGTGTCTTTACAATATACTTTCACTATTTCAACTAGAGGGAATAAGTGATAGCTCCTTGCAAACAAAGAACACAACTAAAACAATAGCTATCATCATTTGGTAAATACGATGGCACCCTGGGAATATATAAAATTATCACTAAATCATTTGTTAATGACTTAAAAAATTATGACTATTTGGTTTGAATAAGTCCAAACTAGAATACTGTAGTCTACAAATATAAATGAATGTACACTCAACAATCTACTTCATTATAGGTCCTTTGCTCCTATACACCCGATTACTACTCACCCACTGTACTGCCAGTCATACCCATCAGTGCTAGACTTGATCCCACACTTGGCCTTCCTACATGTCTCTCCTCCTTCACCTGAGGACACGTAGGCCCACAGCATAGTATTTGTAGGTAGTGTAGCTCTGGAGTGAGATTGCCTGGGTTAGAATCATAGCTCTGCCACAGAACAGCTGTTCAGTCTTTGTCCCTCACTGACCCCGAACATAAAAATGGGCGTAATGCTGTGATTGTATTTACCTGATAGGGATTGTTGTATAAGAAATAAGATTGCTTAGCACAAAGTGCCAATAAATAATAACTATTGTTACTGAGATTAAGAAGTTATAATAATACTATTACATCAAGGAACATAAAAATGTAACAAAAAAAGTTCCCATTCACAGTAGCAAAACAAAAATGTACAAAAATAAAAATAACCTGTAGGAGTCACATGAAGACAACTACAGAACTGGGAGAAAATGGTGAGAAACACAATGTTTCTGAACTTTGACCCACATACCAATGATCTCCAAATTTATAATTTATTAGTTTCATGTAATTACAATAAAAATTCCAGTGGCATGAGAGTGTGTGAGAATTTGGCTATGTGATTCCAAAAATTATCTGTAATAATAAAGAAGTGAAAATATCCAAGATAATTTTGAAGTAGAAGAATGAATAGGAAAGACTCACACCACTAAACATTAAGTGTATTATAAAGGAACAATGATTAAAAGAGAACAATGCATCTACAAAAATAGACAAATGTAAAAGAATATAAGACCTAGAAAAAAAGCCCTTGAATATGTTAAAAATTTGGCATATGATAATGACACAATTTCATATCAGAAGGTAAAACATGAGCTGGGATTTTCTTAAACATTTTTTAAAAAGATTTATTTATTTATTTGAGAGAAGGAGAGAGAATTCCAAACAGACTCCCCATTGACTGTGAAGCCTGGCGTGGGGCTCGATTCCGTGACCCTAAGATCATGACCTGAGCCAAAATGAGGACTTGGACACTTAACCGACTGAGCCACCCAGGCGTCCCTTTTTTAAACATTCTTACTGAGTTATAACTTATAAAGTGTACAGATATTAAGTGTGTAGGTACAGAGCTTAATGATATGTGGCCACTATCCAGATTAAGGTGTTGAACATTTCCAGCATCCCAGAATATTCCCATTTGCCCCCCTGCCAGTTACTACCTCCTCCCCGCCAAGGAAACCATTTTGACTTCTTTCACCATAAAGCATATAAATGAAATCACACAGTAGGTATTCTTCCGTCTTTGGGTCCTTTTGCTCAATTCTGAGTCAATGAGATTAATCCACGTAGTTATAGGTAGCAGTATTTTCTTTGTGCTCCTGTACAACAGTCAACTAGATGAATATACCACAACTTATACTCTTGATGGAGAGATTTCTTAGCTATTAGGAATACAGTTAATATGGGTATTCTTCTATCTTTTGTTGAACATAAGCACCCAGTTCTCTAAAGTGAATACTCAGGAGTGAAGCGGCTACAGCACAGGATTTATACATGCCCAGCCTTAGTACACAGCTTTTTTTTTTTTTTTTTTTTTTGAAGTGATTATACCAATTGACAACCCCACCAGCAACAGGGGAGTTTCTAACTGATCTATCTATGCCTTGCCAACACTAGGTCTTGTGGGTCCTTTTAATTTTAGCCATTCATTTTTTTTTTTTTAAGATTTTATTTATTCATTTGTTAGAGAGCACAAGCAGGGTGAGCAGCAGGCAAACGGAACAGGAGAAGCAGGCTCTCAGCTGAGGAAGGAGCCTGATTCAGGGCTCGATCCTGGGATCATGACCTGAGCCTAAGCAGCCTCCTAACTAGGTGAGCCACCCAGGCACCCCAATTTTAGCCATTCTAATCCAGGTATAATAATGTGAGTTTGCATTTCTCTTGTGATTAATGATGTTGACTGAAAGCCTTTTCATATGCAAAACAGCCACTGATGTCTCCAAACTTTCTGCACACACAGACACAGAAAATATATATAATTTTGGGTTTCAAAGACATAATTATGTCAAATACCGTCTCTCAGTCTGTAGCTTGCATTTTCTCTCCCTTAATAGTGTCTTGTTATGAACCTAACATTTAATACTAATGAAGCCCAATTTACAAGTCTTGTCCTTGTGGCTGGTGCTTTTTGTGTCTTGTTTAAGAAATTTTTGCCTAGGGAAGGATGCCTTGGTGGCTCAGTTGGTTAAGTGTCTACCTTCAGGTCATGATCCTGGGGTCCTGGGATCGAGGCCAGCATCGGGTTCCTTACTCAGCGGGGAGCCTGCTTCTTCCTCTGCCTGTAGCTCCCCCTGCTTCGCACACGTGCTCTCTCTCTCTGACAAATAAATAAAAACTTAAAAAAAAAGAAAAAAAGAAATTTTTGCCTACTCCTAAGTTCTGAAGACATTATTCCATGTATTCTTCTAGAAGCTTTACTATTTTAACTTTCACATTTTGGTTTCTAATCCATCCAAAAATAATTTTTGTATATCGTGTGAGGTAGAGGTTAAAGATCCTTGTTTTCCGTATGGATTGCCAAGTATTGAAAGGACCATGAGACCGTTAATTTAAATAATAAAATATTTTTTAAAAATTACACAATAAACGAAAACATACTGTTGTAAAAAAAAAAGGTTAAACAATACAAAAGTATGTAGAGTCAAACAAGAAAATACTCCACGTTTTAATTTCTAAGCCATTATTGACTAACAGTTTTGTAAAATGCAATCAGTGAATTACTAGAACAATGATCACACACTTGGAAGCTATAACAATGTTACAACACTCTAAAAGTGTCCAAGTACTCTTCTTCCCTGCTCCCTTATCTCAAGGTGGTCGGGTCACAGTTTGGTAACTGGCACTGTTCTGTACAATATACCATGACTTATTATCATTTAGGATGTACCCAATCTGAGAATCTGCCTTTACTGGAGAACTGTTGTTTCCTTTACTGACATCATTTATGTTTCGTGTTTGTTAGACTTCATGATTTCTGCCTACCTCTTTCCCCTTATTAAAGTTTTCTCCACCCCCTTCCTTTGTTCTCTAATGCAGAGGTCAACAAATTAAGGACCAAACCCAGCCCACCGTCTTTGAATGGCCCACAAGTCAAGAAGAGTATTTTATAATTTATGAAAATTACATGAAATTCAAATTTCATGTTTATAAACAAAGTTTGATTGGAGCTCAGCCACACCTATCTGTTTACAGAGACTGTCTATGGCTGCTTCCGTGCTGCAGGGGCAGAGTGGCGCAGAGGCAGCCGAGAGACAGTATTGCCCACAAAGCCGAAAATATTTACTACCTAGTCCTTATGGAGCAGTTTGCTAACTCCTACTCCAGTGGTTTGGAAATTATATTCCCTATTTTGTTCTTTTAATGGTCATCCTTAACATTTTTTTCAACTTTCCATTTCTGGCAAACATTTAAACTTATATAATTATATCGACACTGAGTTAAATAATCCTCCCCCCCAAAAAAACACTATGCTTTCCTCTTGTGCTTTTTCAAAATTTGTATAAATCATCCAATAGTTCCCCAAAGTTGCTGTTAGTATTACTAACACATTCCTTATGCTTCACAGAAACAATTCAATTGCTTAGACTTGACTCTAAGTTCACTGGCTTCCTTATCACTGTTTCTTTTATCGTATGTCCTTCTGTTAGTCCTCCTGAAGGAATTCCTTCCAAAACATGTTTGAGTCTTTGCATTCCTAAAATGTATTTATTTGTTCTCAATCTTTTGGAGGATAGTTTGGCTAAAAACAAAACTTGAAATTCCAAGTCATTTTCCCCTTGAGAATTTCCAAGCTTTTTTTCCACGGTCTTCCATCATCTAATATGGCTGCTAAGACAGCGGACATCAATCTGATCTGTGTAGATAACCTAATCCCCCCCCTCCCACCACCCCTGCTCTGGAAGCTTTCATGGTTTGCTCTTTACTCTTGGTTTCATGGAATGTTCCCTGTGTGAGTCTAGGTATGGGATTTTTTCATTAATTCTGCTCAGCAGTTGCTACATTCTTCCAATATGAGTCTTTCTTTAACACAGAATAGTCCTTCCATTAGTTAAGAAAATGCATTATTCTCCTCTTCATTCTGTGTTTCCACCTGGAACTTACATTAGCTAGCTAGCTGTTAACTTCTGGACTGTTCTCTCATACTTTTCACCTCCTTTCAAATGACATTGTGCTCAAGGAAAATCCACTGGTTTGATCATCCACCTCACTAATTTGATTCTCAGTATGGTCTACTAAAAGAGTTTATTTCAGCAATCGTCTCTTTAATTTTTAGGATTGGTTATTTTTAAGATTTATTTATTTCAGAGAATGAAGAAGAGCGCACACGTGGGGGGGGGGGAAGGGCAGAAGGAGAGAATCTCATGCAGACGCCCCGCTGAGTGCAGAACCCAATGCGGGGCTCCAACTCACAACCCTGAGATCATGACCTGAACGAAAATCAACAGTCAGACACTCAACCGACTGAGCCATGCAGGCATCCCCAATTGGTTCTTTTTATAGCAGCCAACTGTTATGGACAAACAACAAAAAAATATAAGTGACGACAAATGCGAAGAGTAACAATTTCAATAAAAATGCTTACTGAATGGTTGCTATGTGCCCGATATTATTCTAACCATTTTTCATTAATTCAGTGAATTCTCAAGACAACCTTATGAATTAGGTAAATTATTTTATGAATGAGGAAACTGAGGCACACTGAGACTCAAAGAGCTAATCAGTGGTAAAACCCAGTTTCAGACACAAGCAGTTTGGCTCCAAAGCTGATGTTTTTAACCAGTTCACTAGACAGCCTCTCTGCAATGTGTACTTGAATCTCTCTAAAAGTAGTAGGTAAACATAGTTTAAGTTCTCCTAGAGGAATTATATATTCCTTGGAGGTTAGACTTTCCATTTTTTAGTATTAGACTCTCTTTAAAGCAGTGCATTTTCCACAAATTTAATTCTAGATTGTCTCTTTATGTATAAAGAATGTTTTAGACTGAACAATACTGACAGGTAGAAGGTATTTCTCCATTCCAAGTGAGAACATCTGTTGCTCCTGTGGGGGAAGGGAGCTACAGTAGCAAGACCTCTGGTGTTGTGCCATGAAACTTTAACAAATAGTCTGTATGTTTCAGAAATCGCAGAAAGGGAAGTATAATGGCTGCATCAGTCTAGCTCTTGGACCTCTCCTCCGAAGATGATTCTTCCCCTCTGTGCCTCTGTCTTCTCATATCCATTTATGTATCACTTAATGCTTCTGAATCTTTTCTACTCCCTTGAGCTTAAACATTTTTCTCCCTTTCATAAAAATCACAGGAACAAATTCACAGTGAATTTCTTTTTCCATGTCATTCATCAATGCATACTTTGTGTTTAAAGCAATACCCAGAGTTTTCTTAACATTCTGGAGATCTTCAAACATACATTTTTGTGACATTTATTTCATACATCTATGGCTGGATAAATAACTGTGCAACTGATCCTGTCCTCTAAAATTCATCTGTATTACTTGTCTTTTTCAAACTTTTCCACTGGAGGACACTGCATCTATCACCTGAATTTCTCAGACAAGGGCTGGGCGTCTGGGAGGTTTATAAGAGAGATCCTGTGGATGCTGGAATGGCTCTGTTACCACTTTCAAAAACCCCACTGAAGTTATCAGCATCACCTTCTTCTCAAAGCAGACGGGAGTAATCTCTAAGCATACTCTGTTGTTGAAAACTACTGCATAATTTTAGAACCTGGTTTTCCTTGGCTTAAATTCTCTTTTATCAAGTTTTTGAGTTTTCTAAAAAGACTGAGTGTATTTTTGACATTATGCATTCTTTCTAATTAAAAAAAAGTAGGCTCTGGGGTGCCTGGGTGGCTGAGTTGGTTAAGCGTCTACCTTTGGGTCAGGTCATGATCCTGCAGTCCTGGGATTGAGCCCCATGTTAGGCTCCCTGCTCAGCAGGGAGCCTGCTTCTCCCTCTCCCTCTGCCACTCCCCTCTGCTTGTGCTTTCTTGCTCTTTCTGTCAAATTAATAAAATCTTTAAAAAATAAAAGTAAGTAAGCTCTTGGGGCACCTGGGTGGTACAGTCAGTTACGCATCTGACTCTTGGTTTTGGCTCAGGTCTGCTCTCAGGGTCATGAGATCAAGCCCTGTGGGGGGCTCTGTGCTCAGCTAAGAGTCTACTTGGGTTTCTCTCTACCTCTCCTTCTGCACCCCATGCCCGCCGCAAATAAAATCTTAAAGAAAAGTAAGCTCTTTACACAATTTTTTTCCTTTTTTCATTTTGGTGTAGATGGATATAGTTAAGGGAATCATAAAAATATCTGTACTACTCACCTAGTGCCCTAAAAACTGGACTTCAAAGATAAATTGATCTGATGTATCACTGTTGTCCATGTACTCATTAATTCATTAAGGTATCTCCCATGGGACTATAAATGCAACAGCAGAAACCAAATGCAACATGGAATAGAAAATTGTTCTCTTTATTTTATTTTCAATCCTGAATAGAAGGTATGGATGCAATCAAGGAAATGCTATCCATAGGCCTCTATTAAATGAGAATGAGTGATATAAACAGATGCAAATTTTTGTATAAACTTAAATCACAGCACTCATGAGCAAATACTGTATTTACTGAGGGTGTAGTTATGCATAACAATAATTTACATATAAATCCTGGACAAGTAGTTATTCCTCAGAATTTCAACCTCGGTCAGGGTGCTAAACACTACACAAAGTTAGGGAAGCCCTATCTTCTTTGAACTCAATATTTTATATTATGTAATGCTGTCTACATCCCTCTTCTAAGTTGATTAGCTTCCAAGATAAAAACTACCCTCACTGCAAATTTCATAGACTCCACAAAGACATTATCATACCTACCTGCAGAGAGTAGAAAGTCCTGCTTGACACTGAAGAAATACCTAATTACTGATGGCTCTTGTTGGCAAGATAAGGCTCACACTATTGTAGGACTAAAATCTTTCACACTGTGCAAGATTTGCCATTTATTCAATTTTCCAGATGAACTGCCATCTAAGAAATCCCTTCCTATGGAAAATGAATTCCTAAGCTAAGTACATTACTAGTTCTGTACACTGAGAAGACCGGTAGCAACTAGCAGGTGGTAGGCAGAATAATGTCCCACACAAAAGAGATCAACATCCTAATTCCCAAAACTATGAATATGTGACACAGCAAAAAAAAATCAGCTGAATTTAAGGCAGAAGATTATCTTAGATTAGTCTACAGGGCCCAACGTAATCATAGGGGTCCTTAAAGGAAGAAAAGGTAGCAGAAAAAGACTCATGTTAAAGCGAGAAGGACTCAACTGGTCCTTGCTGGCTTTAAAAATGGAGGAAGGAGGCCAAGAGCCAAGGACTGAGCATCCAGTTGAAGCTGGAAAAGTCTAGGAAAGAGATTCTATACAGAGCCTACAGAAAGAAACCAGTCCTGCCAATGTCTTGATTTTAGCCCAATGGGTGCCACCTCAGACTTGTGACCTCCGGAACTGCAAGACAATAAATGTGTACTGTTTAAGCCACTCCATTCATGGTACAAGCACTGACAGGAAACTACTACAGAGCATCATCAGTGCTGAGATTTTAGTTTTTAATAGCATTCTTTAAGAAATGGAACTAGGATTCCTTAGAGAGACTCAGAAATTCCCTGAGTCCAGGGCTGCAGTAGGGAAAATACAAGAATCTTGTACCACTAGAAAGTTAAAAGGGAAAAAAAAAAAAAAAAAAAGATGGAGGCCCAAAAGGACACAGGCACCAACCTGCAAGATATCCCACTGGCCAAAGTCACACAATGTCAAAATAAAATAAATAATACTGAATTATGACCCAAAGAAAAAATATCAACCAGTTCATATTGGTATAATAATTAAGTGAATAAATAAATGAGAAGGGACAAATCTCCTTTACAGAATTACAGATAAAATATGTAGATAGGTCTCATTCCAGGAGGTAAAGCTTAGTGCCCCCTTCCCAGCCATTGTATGTAGGCAGTTGTTAGTGAATAAAAAATATATAAAAAGGAAAAATAGCAACTGTATAGTGGAGAAACCTGGCAGGCACCACCTTAAAACAAATGATTACAGTTAACATCACCAGTGATAAGCCATGTTGATAGCATGGACTTCCCTGATGAGAGGAGAAGAGCACTTCATTTCTGTGGTGCTTTTCCCTAAAACCCATAACCCCCATCTAATCATCAGAAAATATACAAACTCAAATTGAAGAACATTCTATGAACTATCCAACCAGTACTCTTCAAAAGCATCAAAATAAGGAGACTGTCACAGAATGAAGACTAAGGAAACATGGTGACTAAAATAATTTACAGGATCCTCAATTGGATCCTGGAACAGAAAAAGGGCATCGGAAATCTGAATGAGGTCTGTAGTCAATCGTACCCATGTTAATCTCTTGTTTTAACACGTGTCCCACAGAATCTGGGTGAAGAATTTGCAAACTTTCTAGAAATCTAAAATTATTTCATACAAAAAGGTATTTAAGAATCAACTATTTGTTGATCCAAACTTTTGCTACTTTTAAGACATATATATATATATATATATATATA
>NW_024426774.1:23850044-23909424 GCF_017311325.1 Ursus maritimus | reverse complement strand
TACTTTTAAGACATATATATATATATATATATATATATATATATATATAAAATGGACACTTTGCATTCTAAACTCAAAGACCTTAAGATTCTTAGTTGAGATTCACTTACTATACCATAAATAGTTAAAAGATTATCAGTAACAACATTTCTAAGATATGGTTTTGGCATTCTTTTTATTGTGGAAGAACATTTCTAATTCTTGGCTACATCATATGTCCCTGCCTGGTGTTCATTACACAATAGTATAACACTCAGAAATACCTGACTTCAAGCACAAAGAAAATATTTTCTATATGATTTATGATAAGGAATAAACAAGAGAAAAACCAGTTTTTTTTAACTCTCTTAATGATGACATATATAATAAGTCTAACAGCCAATTCATTTTTTCCTCAGTATTGCAAAGTTGCCTTTCTCTATAAAAAGCAAAAAACAAAAAACAGACATTTTCAATTGAGGGGTACCTAATTTAGCCACAAGTGAAAGGACAACTGAAGGCACTGGAGTCAAATTATCTATTGACATTAAGGTTAAAAAACAAACTACAGGGTACACTGGGTCCATCTCTCCTATCTTTTTACCATTATTATAAAGTACCCTTTTCAAAGTTGGCTCAAACTGATCACTGAAAGATTTATTTTGTTTGTGCTTCTCCACGAAATGCAAAACAGACACAAAGCCCTAAGGCTCCCCCCACTTTTACTGGTCTCTCCTAAAAATCACTGTCATAAAAGCATTCTTTTTAGATAATTTTTAAAGCCTCCTTATTAATTTAAGCAAAAGAATGCCTTCATTTTCAGTAGACGTAGGGTACTAAGAGGTCTAGAATCAAAATATGCTTCCTGGCTTACATCTGGGATGCCAAGCTGCCTGAGGCAATGCAAATCTGATTGGGGTGTCAGAGATAGTGCACAGCAATGGGATATTCAATTTAGGTAATTGATTGTGTTAATAACTTCAGTAAGTGATTGAGTGGATGACCTTAGATCCCAGAGCAATTTCTTCCGCCCAAAGAAACTGTAAACTTCCAGAGAGCACAGGGCTTGAGTTCTGTTAAGAAGTCAGCTAACAAATTCAAAACAAAAGCTTCATTTAAATTACTTAGATCTCAATGCAATCCTAAAAAATGACTTAGTTCAGTGTAATCCTAGAAAGAAGTATAATCCTAGTATACTGCCTGGCACATGATTTAACTGAACTGAACTTTTGTTCCCAATGGGTTTCCCTCCCTCCCCAACAACAAAAAAAGCATCAAAACTCATCTCAGCCAAGCAACTCTGGCAACTGAAACTATAAAATCAACAACTACAAGAACTTATTTTGCAACTAGCAGAATTGCTAAGATGAAACTGATCTTCGCTTTCTATCTGAAAATACACAGATATGAATGTGATATCTAGCCACAGAACTAAAACACGTTCAACGTACTCTATTTCATTTGATGGTTTTCATAAAGATCTTGATTTATGATAAGCATTTAATAAAATTTACTGAATGAGTAAATCAATCACTGGATACTTTAAGAGCTTGGTGAAATGAGGAAAGCAAGTTTTTGGCTATAAATAACAGAATACTAATCTGGAAATCATATAAACAATCTGGATTTATGTTTCTCACATAAAATAAAGCTGGCCTCAAGGCTGGTTCAGAGGCCAGGCTCTCACATTCTACTCCGCCATCCTCTTGGACACAAGACAGTTGCAGCAGCTCCAAGTATGATGTGCTCTAACAGTAATGTCCCAAGTAGGAAAGGGCAGTTCCATCCTCCTTTCATCAACTCTTGCCCTTTCATGAAGGAGGAAATTTTCCCCAGAACCTCTTGATAGACCCTCTCCCTTTGGTCTTGAGATTGGCTATTAGGAGGCAGAGAAAGCCAGTATCAGGTACTTTTATCCTGTCACAGGATGTGTAAATAAAAAACGGTTCTCTGTCAAAATTAGTGAAATCATCTCTGGCCTTTAGGTGTTTAGTAATAAATGCAACAACACAGGGAAGAAAGTTGCTGCTATAAAATCTTTTATCATTTAGATACAACAGGAAGCCAGACACTAATCAATTTCTTGCACTAAGCCATAAGAAAGTTTGCTATGAGAGTAACAGCTACATTATAGTTATTAAGTAGCTAGGAATCCTTGACTAGAGGCCCCTTTTGAAGAAAGGGTCACAGAGGGAGCTTCAAATGTGTTCATTGAAGAGATTTCTTCCAGGAAGGCCCAAGCAGTTGTTAACTTGGATGATGAGTACACTTATCTAATATAGGTTATAAAACTGATGTCTTAGTTGTGCCAAAGAAACTAATGGGATTGGAGTGTTAGTGATACCAAGTCTTGCAAGAGATTTCTCCAATTAGAAATTTATTCCTCTTTTGAGTCATGAAGTGACATTAATAATTTTGTTAAGTATAGCTGACACACATTGTTACACAAGTTTCACAGCAATTTAACAATTCTATATATTATGCTGTGCTCACAAGTATAGCTACCATCTGTCACCATACAGTACTATTACAATACAATTAACAATTTTACCTATGTTGTACCTTTCATCCCTATGACTTATTCATTCCATAACTGGAAACCTATACCTCCCACTCCTTTTACCCACTGTACCCAACTTCCACCCTTCTCATCTCTGGCAACCACCAGTTTGTTCTATTTATGGGTCTGTTTCTCCTTTATCCATTTGTTTTGTTTTTTAGATTCCACATACAAGTAAAATCATACGGTGTTTATCTTTCTCTGTCTGACCTATTTCACTTAGCATTATACCCTCTAAATCCATCCATGTTGTCATGAATGGCAAGATTGCCATTTTTATGGGTGAGTAATGTTCTATCATATATATACAACATCTTCATCTATGGATGGGCAGTTGGGTTGCCTTCCTATGTTGGCTATTATAAGTAATGTTTCCATGAACATAGGGTTGCATATATTTTTAACATAGGGTTGCATATACTGTTTTCAAATTAGTGGTTTTGGTTTCTTTGGGTTAATACCCAGTACTGGAATTACTGGATCATACTTCTTTTTTAACTTCGGGGGGAAGCCCCATATTGTTTTCCTCAGTGGCTATACCAATTTGCACTCCCACCAACAGGGCATAAGGGTTCTTTTTTTGGTTCTTTTTTTTCCCACGCCCTTGCCAACACTTGTTATTTCTTATCTCTTTGATACCAGCCCTTCTGACTAATAGAAGGTGATATCTCTGGGGTTTTGATCTGCATTTCCCTCATGATTAGTAATATTGAGCATCTTTTCATGTGTCTGTTAGCCATCTGTGTGTCTTCTTTGGAGAAATGTCTGCTTGTGTCTTCTGCCCATTTTTAAACTGGATTTTTTTTTTTTTTTTTTTGGTGTTGAGTTATATAAGCTCTTTATATATTTTGGATATGAACCCCTTATCAGTTATATCACTTACAAATATCTTCTGCCTTTCATTAGGTTGCTTTTTCATTTTGTTGATAATTTCCTTCAGTGTACAAAAGCTTTTTATTTTGGTATAGTCCCAACAGTTTCTTTTTGCTTTTGTTTACCTTGCCTAAGGAGACATATGTAGAAAAGTGTTGCAAAGGCCATGTCAAAGAGATTCTTGTCTGTGTTTTCCTCTACGAGTTTTAGTTTCAGGTCTCACAATTAGGTCTTTAATCTATTTTAAGTTTATGTTTTGTGTATGGTGTAAAAAAGCGATCCTGTTTTCCCAGCACCATTTATCTGTCTTTTCCCTACCGTATACTCTACTCTTGCCTTCTCTGTCATAGATTAGTTGACTATACACATGGGTTTATTTCCGGGCTCTCTAATCTCTTTCATTAATCTATGTGCCTGTTTTTGTGCCAGTACCATGCTGTTTTAATACAGCTGTGTAATATATCTTGAAATCTGGGATTATGATCCCTTCAGCTTTAAGAATTTGGGATGGGGGGCTATTTGGGATCTTCTGTGGTTCCATACAAATTTTAGTATATTTTATTCTAGTTCCATGAAAAATGCTCTTGGTAATTTGATAAGATTGCACTGAATCTGTGATTTGCTTTGGCCAGTATGGACATTTTAACAACATAAATTCTCCCAATCCATGAGCATAAAATATCTATTTGTTATCATCTTCAGTTTCTTCATCAATGTTTTATAGTTTTTAGAGTACAGGTCTTTCACCTCCTTGGTTAGGTTTATTCCAGGTATTTTATTCTTTTTGGTGCAACTGTAAATGGAATTGTTTCCTTAATTTCTCTTTCTGCTACTCATTAGTGTATAGAAATGCAACAGATGGGGCTCTTGGGTAGCACAGTCGTTAAGAATCTGCCTTCGGCTCAGGGCATGAGCCCGGCGTTCCGGGATCGAGCCCCACATCGGGCTCCTCCGCTGGGAGCCTGCTTCTTCCTCTCCACTCCCCCTGCTTGTGTTCCCTCTCTCACTGGCTGTCTGTCACATAAATAAATAAAATCTTTAAATAAATAAATAAAAGAAAGAAATACAACAGATTTTTATATATTAATTTTGTATCCTGTGACTTTACTGAATTCATTTATCAGTTCTCATAGCTTTTTGTTGTAGTCTTTGGGGTTTTCTATATATAGTATCATGTCATCTGCAAGTAGTGACAGTTTTACTTCTTCCTTATCAATCTGGATGCTTTTTATTTCTTTTTCTTATTTGATTGCTGTGGCTAGATTTCCAGTACTATGTTGAATAAAAGTGGTAAGACATCCTTGTCTTGTTCCCAATCTTAAAGGAAAAGCTCTCAGTTTTTCACCATTCAGTATGATGTTATTTGTGGGTTTTTCCTATATGGCCTTTATTATGTTGACCTCTAAACCCACATCGTTCAGAGTTTTTATCATGAATGGGTATTTAATTTTGTCAAGTACTTTTTCTGCATCTATTGAGATGACTGCATGATTTTTATCCCTCATTTTGTTAATGTAGTGTATCACGTTGATTTGTGGATACTGAACCATCCTTGCATCCCTGGAAAAAATCTCACTTGATCATGGCTAATGATACTTTTAATATACAGCATGAAGTTGGTAAAATAAAAATAAGGGTCCACCAAACGGGATGAAGTCGAACACTTTCATGGCTTAAAGATGATTTTAGTTTTAGTGAATGTCAAATTAAAGTAGGAGGAAGCTGGGTAAGAGAAGAAGAATTTTCCCTCTCATAGGAGATAAAGTTCGGTATTAATAAACTATAAAGTTTAGTATTAATAAACTGTATCTCAATAGGAAAATATCCATTCTCTGTGCTTAATACAGAATAGTTACAAAAGCTAAGGTGGCATCAATTTAGTAATTCTTAAAACTGTAGGAGGAACAACATCTTTATTTCAACAAACTATACTCTACTAATCCTTAAAATACATTAATGAAAAACAGTTAAAATGAAAAACTTGGCCACATAAAATGATTATCTTTGCATCACTATAACCCTGTGTTACAGCACTTCCATGTTTACTAATAAGGTACGCTATAATCAATCATTGTTGCCATAGTGCACTGGCAAGGTGTACGATAGATTTTAACCGACTGTTTTTACTCAGGATCTTTTTTTTTTTTTTTAAAGATTTTATTTATTTATTTGACAGAGAGAGACAGCCAGTAAATTTGACAGAGAGAGACAGCCAGCGAGAGAGGGAACACAAGCAGGGGGAGTGGGAGAGGAAGAAGCAGACTCCTAGCGGAGGAGCCTGATGTGGGGCTCGATCCCAGAGCACCAGGATCATGCCCTGAGCCGAAGGCAGACACTTAACAACTGTGCCACCCAGGCACCCCTCAGGATCTTTAAAAACGGAAATGCTTATATAACACCAAAGGCATTTAAAATAAAACTGCAGTTAAAAAAAAAAAAAGACAAAAAAGTAAAGTGCAGTTATTTCTGTAAATCAAATTGAGCAAAAAATATTTAATGTTTTGGCAAATATATTAATACTCTGGGAGGCCAAACTTATGAGTACCCTCCTAACCAGTTTCAATTATTCTGCTAAAGCAGACCACCACAGGCACTTTGGGACATACACTCATGGTCTCTGCATGCCTTTAACAAACAGAATGCACAGAAGCATTCATCAGAGGCCAAGCTGTCACTTCTACTTCTCCCTGATCTCATTCTGAACAATCATATTTCACAACTTCACATTATTTCCTAAAAGTTTATGTCAAAATTGTGATTTTCCTAGTTCTCACCATTCTCTTATGCTGCAGTTTTAGAATTACTGAATTGTATGACAATTTACTTTGAAACGAATGTCAGGTCAGGAAGATTTTAAATTTAATACACAACATGGCCACTTTTTAAATCACTATTTCTTTAATATTTATTCCTCTATATACTTTGGAAAGACCTCAAACTCTTCTGCCACTCAATATAATTAATAACCCAGAAAAATCAAGACCATGAGTTGTGTAGGCACAAATGGAACAAAAAGTCTATTTCCCGGGTGATTCTGTACCAGGCAAAAGGATTTTTTATGACATCTTATGGTTAATATTTCATTAACAGTTACTAAGTGGTTACAAATTTGGCTAAAAATAAAAATCTATGTGTATACCACCATTAGAAAGAGCTGAAATCTAACTACAGGACATTTTTGTTAAAATTTAATTTCTTATATCTTAGCAAACTCTAAACTCTTTAGTTAACTTTACCAAAGCTCTTTATAACCTGACCTGCAATCTAAACACTGTTACTGATTTCTTTCCTAGCCTGTTACATTAGTCTATTACTTTTGTACTCTAGGAAAAGAACTCCCAAATTCCAAACTCTCATTCATTCTCCAACCTGGCACTACATATAGAAAATATCGTTTTTCTTTAGTCATCTGCAAATGAACTAAATAGACGAGAAAATTCTATTCCAAACACCTGGTAAGCAAACATTTATTTTAGAAATAACAGTTATAAAGAGCAATATTAAATACTCCCTGAAGTCATGCCCAACTGTTAACAAGCTAAGTCTAGCATAGTCTGAAGCAGGAGATAGGTGAACACTAAGATGTTTCCATTCTTTTCCCTTTCTTTCATTTTCTTGTGCAAACTCCAGCTTTAATAGCTCATTTGCAAACTGCTCTTGTGAGGGTTTGGTTTGTGTTTTATGTTTTGGTTTGGTTTCTTGTTGCCTACATTTTTGCCTTGCTTAATTTTCTTTGCATTACTTTAAAGGTTCTAAAATCTTTTTCTCTAATCTAAAATCAGTCCTCATTTTGCATTTTCAGGAAATCTTATCAAGTCTACAAATTTTTAAGAGCTAATTTTGTAAAACACCCTCTATTAGGAGCTTATAACTTACGGGGGGTGTACACATGGAAAAGCTAAGAATGAAATATTTTAATAGGAACTGATGACAAGAGAAAGGTTTGTGATGATAAAATGACTATACCAGTGTAGAGTAGGAGGAAATAAAGATTAGTGATGGGAGAAAGTGAAAGTACGGGTCTCTGAGACACTGGAAATATGGACCTCTATAAGGCAAGAGGTGGAAGGGTAGATGACCTGGATGGAACTACAGAAGTAACAAGCAGCAGCAAATAACGCTCTACTGGAACTTAATCCTCAAAACTACCTGATTAAGCAGTACTACTTTTTAAAATTGAAATGTAACTGATATATAACATTAATTTCAGGTATAACAAACTGATTCCATATATATATGTGTGTGTGTGTGTGTGTGTGTGTGTGTGTGTGTGTGTGTGTATGTATTGGGAAATATGTCTAGTTAACATTATTACAAATAGATACAAATGTTTTTCTGATGAGAAGTTTAAGTATCTACTCTCTCAGCAACTTTTCAATGTTCAATACAGTATTATTAACTATAGTCACCATGCTGTACATTTTATCCCCATAACTTATTAATTTTATCACTGGAAGTTTGTGCCTTTTGACCACTTTCACGTATTTTCCTCAATCCCCAATCCCCAGGCTCTGACAAATACAGGCTCTGGCAACCACCAATGTCTTCTCTGTATCTGAGTTCAGTTTTTGCTAGGTTTTTTTGTTGTTTTGTTTTTCGATTCCACATATAAGTGACATCATATAATATTTGTTTTCCTCTGATTTACTTCACTTAGAATAATACCCTCAAGATCCATCCATGTTGGCTCAAAGGCAAGGTCTACTTTATTTATGGCTAAATAATATTCCTCTGTGTGTGTGTAACTCATACCGTTTCATTTTTGTTTGTTTTTTTTTTATTTTAATCCCAGTGTAGTTAACATACAGTATTATCTTCACTTTAGGTGTATGATATAGTGACTCAACAATTCCATATATTACTCAGTGCTCATCATGGTAAATGTACTCTCAATCCCCTTCACCTATTTCACCCCATCCCCACACTACCTCCCCTCTGGTAACCATCTGTTCTCTATAGTTAAGAGTCTGTTTCTTGGTTTGTCTCTCTCTTTTTCCCCCTTTGTTCATTTGGTTTTGTTGTTGTTGTTGTTGTTTTTGTTTGTTTTGTTTTGTTTTTTCATAAATTCAATGTAAGAATGGAATCATATGGTATTTGTCTTTCTCTGGCTGACTTATTTCACTTACATTATACTCTCTAGAATCCATCCATATTGTTGCAAATGCCAAGATTTCATTCTTTTTATGGCTGAATAAATACTCCAATATATACACACACACGCACACATACATATATACAATGGAATATTACTCAGCCATCAAAAGGTAATATATGGAATTGTTGAACAGATTTCTACACATTGATTTTGTATCATGTGACTTCACTGAATTCATTTATCAGTTCTAGTTGTTTTTTGGTGGAATCTTTAGGGTTTTCTATATATAAATAAAAGTGGTGAGAGTGGACATCCCTGTCTTGTTCCTGACCTTAGTGGGAAAGCTCTTAGTTTTTTCCATTCTACACATTTTCATACTATTTTCTTACAGTCCTTTGTATTTTTGTGATATTGGTTGTTATTTCTCCAATTTCATGTCTGCTTTTATTTGAATCCTCTTTTATTTACCTTTTTTTTTTTTTTTTTTGACAAGTCTGGCTAAAGATTTATCAATTTTGTTGATCTTTTCAAAGAACAAACTCCTGGCATCAAGAATTTGTTCTATTGTTCATTTCTACTCTAATCTTTTATTATTGCCTTCCTTCTACTAGTTTTGTGGGGTTGTTTTATTTTTCTAGTTCCTTTAGGTGTCAGGGGTTATGGGTGGTTTTTCTTTTTTTCCCACATTTTTCTTGCTTCTTGAGGTAGGCCCATATTGCAATAAACTTCCCTTTTACAGCCACTTTTGCTATGTCCCAGAGATTCTAGACTGTTGTATTTTCCTTTTCATTTGTCTCCATTCTTTGATTTCTTGGTTGACCCATTCATTATTTAATAGCTTCTAGATATTTTCTTGTGGCTGATTTCTAGTTTTATAGTGTTGTCAGAAAAGACCCATGGTATGATTTCAATTTTTTTGAATTTGTTGAGACTTGAATTTGTTTTGTGGCCTAATATGTGATCTGTTCTGAAGAATGTTCCATGTGCACTTGAAAAGGATGTGCAGGGGGTCACCTGGGTGGCTCAGTCGGTTAAGCGTCTGCCTTCCACTCACGTCATCATCCTAGGGTCCTGGGATCAAGCCCCACATTGGGCTCCCTGCTCAGCAGACAGCCTGCTTCTCTCCCTCCCTCTGCTGTTCCCCTGCTTGTGTGCTCGTTCACTCTCTGTCAAATAAATAAATAAAATCTTAAAAAAAAAAAAAAAAGGCAATGAGAGTCCACTGTTTTAGGAATGGAATGTTCTGAATATATCTGTTAAACTACCTGGTCCAAGATATCATTCAAAGCCACTGGTTCCTTCTTGATATTCGGTTTGGATGATCTGTCCATTGATGTAATTGGGTTTTAAAGTCCCCTATTATTATTGTTTTACTATCAATTAGCTCCTTTATGTTTATTATTAACTGTTTCATATATTTGGGTGCTCCCATGTTGGATGTACAAATATTTACAATTGTTATATCTTCCTAGATTATCCTCTTTATGATTATATAGTGTCTTTGTCTCGTTACACTCTGTTTTAAAGTCTCTTTTGTCTGATATAAGTATTGCTACCCCAACTTTCTTTTCATATCCACTTGCATGACAAATGTTTCTCTATTCCCTCACTTTCAATCTGTATGTGTGTCTGAAATGAGTTTCTTGTAGGCAGCATATAGACCGGTCTTGGTTTATTTTGACCAATCCATCACCCTGTGTCTTTTGACTGGAGCATTTGGTCCATTTACATTCAAAATAATTATTAATAGATATGTATTATATCATTTTGTTACTTGTTTTATGGTTATTTCTTCTCAGATCTTTTCTTCCCTTGCTCTCTTCTCTCATAAATTGGCTTTCTATGATGATATACTTGGATTCCTTTCTCTTTATTTTTGTATATCTATTACTCGTTTTTGATTTGTGATTACCACTAATTTATCAATAACATCTGCATATAGCAGTCTATGTTAATAGTCCCTCAAGTTTGATTCTATTCTTTACTCCTTTTCCCCCTATGTTCTGGGTACATGCTGTCATACTTTACCTCCTTTTTATTTTGTGAGTCACTTGACTAATTTTTTTCAGGCATACTTATTTTTACTGCTTTTGTGCATTCTACTTTTATTACTCTTACTTACAGTCTTTATAAGAGAGTCCCTAAGAGTCCCCTTTAATATTTCTTATATGGCTGGTTTAGTGGTGATGAATTCCTTTAGCTTTTGTTTGTCTGGAAAACTCTCTCTCTCCTTGCATTCTGAATGATAGTCTGGCTGGACAGATTATTCTCAGTTGCAGATTTTTCTCCTTTCAGCACTATGAATATATTATGCCACCTTCTTCTAACCTGCAAAGTTTCTGCTAAAAAAATCCACCGATAACCTTGAGGTTTCCCCTGTAAGTAACTGATTTCTTTTTTCTTGTTCTTTTAAAATTCTTTCTATCTCAGCTTTTTAAATTTTAATTGTTTGTGTCTTGGTGTGGACCTCCTTGGGTTGATTCTGCTGGGGGACCTCTGTACCTCCCGCATCTATATTTCTGTTTCCTACCCCAGATTCACTAAGTTTTCAGCTACAATTTCTTCAAATAAATTTTTTGCTCCCTTTTCTCCTTCTGGGATCCCTATAATGCAAAAGTTACTGCCCTTGGTGGAGTCACTGAGTTCCCCAGGTCTATCCTCTGTTTGCATAAACGTTTTTCTCTCACCTGTTCATCTCGATTACTTTCTATTACTCTGTCCTCCAGGTCACTGATTCATCTGTTTCCTCTAACCTGCTATTTCTTCCATCTAGTGTATTTTTAATTTCATTTACTGTGTTCTTCATCTCTGATTTTTTTTTAATCTTTGTTAAGGGTCTCACTGATGTCCTCCAGTCTTCTCTCAAGTCCAGTAATATCTTTATGACTATTACTTTAAATTCTCTATCTGGCATATTACTTAATCTTCATTTCACATAGGTCTCTTGCTGTGGTTTTGTCCTGTCCTTTCATTTGGGACATATTCCTCTATATCCTCACTTTGTTACCTCTCTGTGTCTGTTTCTATGTGTTAGGAAAGTCAGCTATGTCTCCTGCTCTTGAAAGTAGTGCCCTTATGATGAAGAGGTCCTGTAGTGCCCTGCAGTACAGTGTCCCCTGTTTACTGGAAACTGGAGGCTCAGGGGTGGCTCCTACATGTGGTGTGTGTGCTGTTTTGGATGAGCTGCTTTTTCCTTCAGTTCAAGTCATCTGCAGTGGCTCTCTGCCTGTTTGGTCCCTATGGTGTTGGTGGGCCAGTCTGAGGCTGCCTTGGGCTTGTCAGACTAGGTATTTGTCAGAGATGCAGTGGCACCAAACTGCAGGGTGCTATCCCCATGTTGTCCCCTGAGAAGCTTTTGTTGGTGGGCAGAACCCGCAATCAGACCAGCTGTCGGCCCCCAGCTCACTGCTGGGGCTGCAATCTGAGTGGTACCAGGGAGGGCAGGAGTCACTATGGAGTGGTGGTAGCCCGTTGTGGCTGCTTGCACACTGCCAGGCTTGTGGCCCTGGTTTGAATGGGCTCCAGCCAAGAGTGTATTGGATGGGGTGAATCTGTAATATTCTGGGGGTGGGGCATGCAATTTTAACAAGGTTTATGCATCAGTCCTCCGTGAGCAGGAACCCACTGCTGCTGTGGGTACCGAGGCCCCACAAACTCTGGGCTCAGGAGATGAGGTATTGGCAAGGTCTGTGCTGTCTTCTGAGGGTGGGAACCAGCAGTAAACCTGGGACTGAGGCAAGTCTGGCTGGAAGGGGTGGATCCGCAAAGCAGGAGGAGCAGCTAAGCAAATTAGGTTGTAAATTTCTGCACTGCAGGTGGTCACGTGTTTACGCTGGGAGATGGGAAAGAGAAATAACTCCTGCCCCCTCCTTTGTATCTGGAGGAGTCTCCCAGTGATCTCTGTCCCTCAGGTCAGGGATCCTATCTGAGATTAGTAAATAGTTCTCCATCCCATACAACCAAGGCATTTTTCAAACTGCTGCTTCTACATTGTCTCTCTCCAGGCTGTTATGCTGTCTTTTTAAGGGCATGAACTCTGTTTTCTCTTACCTTCTGTCCTCCCATTTCCCCAAGAGCTGACCCACTGATTTTTAAAATTCCAGGCTTTAAGCCCTGCTGGTTTTAAGAACTCACAAAATTAGGCCCCTCTGGTTTTCAAAGTCAAATGTTTTCAAGTTTCAAAGTTGGGGGGTTTTCAAGCAAATGTTATGGGGATTCATCTTCCCTGTGAGGGCTTCCTGGTGTGACAGTCTGTTTCTCTCCCCTCTCTGTGCCCACAGGTCCCTCCCTCTCTCAGATAGTCCTGTGGGTTTCCCTCTCCACTGTGTCTCCACCGTTCCTACCCTCTTCAATGTAACCTCTTCTCTACATTTAGTTACGGAGTTTGTTCTGTCAGTCTTTGGGTTATTTTCTGGGTTATTTACCCCGATGTGAGAGTTATCCAGTTGTATTAGTGGAGCAAAGTTGGCTTAGGGTCCTCCTACTCCCCCATCTTCCTGGCATTCTCCTATCTCACATCTTTATCCATTCATCCCCTGATGTGGATGGTACGTTGTTTCTGTATTTTGGCTATTATAAATACTGCGGTGAACATGGGGGTGCATATATTTTTTCAAGTTATGTTTTCCTTTCCTTCAGATAAATACCCAAAAGTGGAGTTGCTGGATCATATGGTAGTTCTGTTTTTAATTTTTTGAGTACTCCCCATATGGCTTTCCATAATGGCTGAACAAACTTAAATTTCCACCAAATGTGCACAGGGGTTCCCTTTCTTCCACATCCTTACCAACACTATTTCTCATCTTTTTTACAGTATCTATTCTAACAGGTATATAATGATGTATGATTATGGTTTTGATTTACATTTCCCTGATGATTAGTGATGGTGAGTACCTTTTCACATACCAGTCAGACATCTTTCAAAAAATGTCCACTCAAATCCTCAGCCCATGTTTTAAATCAGATTTGCTGGGGGTTTTTTGGTGTGTTTTTTGTTTGTTTTTACTTTGCTATTGAGTTATAGTTCTTTACATATTTTATATACTAACCCACTATCAGATATATGATATGCAAATATTTTCTCCCGTTTGGTATATTGCCTTTTCATTTTTTGATGTTTTCCATCATCTGTACAGAAGATTTTCAGTTTGATATGATCCTTCTTTATTTTTGCTTTTGTTGTCAAATCCATAAAATCATCACCAAGACTGATGTTCAGGAGCTTACCACCTATGGTTTCTTCTGAAGTTTTTATGATTTCAGGTCTTATATTCAACTTTAATCCACTTTGAGTTGATCTTTGTGTCTGCTGTAAGATAGTGGCCCAGTTTCACTCTTTTGCATGTGGCTGTCCAGTTTTCCCAACATCGTTAATTAATTAATTCAGTAACTTGTATTGTGTATTATATTCTGGGCTCCTCTGTCATAAATTAGTTGACCATATTTGTGTAGATTTAGTTTAGGTTCTTCATTCTGTTCCACTTATCTGTGTCTGTTTTTATGCCAATATTGCTCTGGTAACCATAGACTTGTAATATACATTGAAAGCAGGAAGTGTAATGCCCCCAGGTTTGTTCTTTCTCATGATTTTGCTTTGTCTATATGGGGTCTTTTTTTGGCTCCATACAAATTTTAGAATTGTTTTTTTCTGTGAGAAATACCACTGAAATTCTGATAAGAGATTATATTGAATCCATACATTGCTTTGGGTAGTATGGACACTTTTAACTATTAATTATTCCAATCCAAGAGGACCAAATATCTTTCCATTTGTTTCCATTTCTTTTCACCAATCTTATAATTTTCAGGGTACAGGTTATCTCACCTCCTTAGTTAAATTTATTCCAAACT
The DNA here is from genome assembly GCF_017311325.1 of Ursus maritimus. Lineage (NCBI taxonomy): Eukaryota > Metazoa > Chordata > Mammalia > Carnivora > Ursidae > Ursus > Ursus maritimus. The sequence goes on along the minus strand of NW_024426774.1, from coordinate 23,895,067 downwards.
GTCTTATTCTCTTTAATACAGTTATAAATGGGATTATTTTCTTAATATCTGACAGTTTATTAAATAGAAATGCAACAGATATTTGTATATTGATTGTGTACTACAATTTTACTAAATTCAAGGTTTTCTACATATAATATCATATAATCACCAAATAGTGACAGTTTTCTTCTTCCTCTAATTCGGATACCATCCATGCATCTATCCATCCTGCTGTGACTAGGATTTCCAATAGTGTGTAGAATGAATGCCCACTCTCTGGGCATTCTTGTCTTTTTTTTATATATATATAGTCACCATACAGTACATCCCTGGTTTTTGATGTAAAGTTCCATGATTCATTAGTTGAGTATAACACCCAGTGCACCATGAAATATGAGCCCTCCTTACTACCCATCACCAGCCTATCCCATTCCCCCACCCCCTCCCCTCTGAAGCCCTCAGTTTGTTTCTCAGAGTTCCTACTTCTTTCCATAGATGAGAGAAGCCATATGATAATTAATTCTTTCTTTATCCCTTTCTTCTCCTACCGATCTTCCTACTTCTTATGTTCCATAGATGAGAGAAACCATATGATAATTGTCTTTCTCTGCTTATTTCACTTAGCATTATCTCCTCCAGTCCCGTCCATGTTGTAGCAAATGTTGAAAAATCATACTTTTTGGTAGCTGAGTAATATTCCATTGTATATATGGACCACATCTTCTTAATCCAGTCATCTGTTGAAGGGCATCTCGGTTCCTTCCACGATTTAGCTATTGTGGACAATGCTGCTATGCATTGGGGTGCATATGGCCTTCTCTCTCACCTCACATCTGTATCTTTGAGTAAATACCCAGTAGTGCAATTGCTGGATCATAAGGGTAGCTCAATTTTTAACTTTTTAAGGGACCTCCACTGTTTTCCAGAGGGCTGTACCAACTAACATCCCACCAACAATGTAGGAGGGATCCCCTTTCTCCCATCCTCTCCAACAATTGTTGTTTCTTGCCTTGTCTATTTTTTGCCATACTAACTGGCGTAAAGTGAGTATCTCAGTGTAGTTTTTGATTTGAATTTCCCTGATGGCTAATGATTTTGGAACATGTCATGTGTCTCGTTAGCCATTTGTATGTCTTCATTGGAAAAGTGTCTATTCAGTATCTTCTTTCCCATTTTATGATTTGTTTATTTGTTTCTGTACTGAGTTTGAGAAGTTCTTTGTAGATCTTGGATACCAGTCTTTTATCTGTATGTGTCATTTGAAACTATCTTCTCCCATTCCGTGGGCTGCCTCTAGTTTTTTTAACTGTTTCCTTGGCTGTGCAGAAGCTTTTTATCTTGATGAGAGTACAGGTTCATTTATCTTTTAAGTTTCTCTTGCCTTTGGAGGCGTGTCATGAAAAAGAGTTGCATGGCCGATGTCAAAGAGGTTGTGCCCTATGCTCTCTCTAGATTTTGATCGGATTCCTGTCTCACACGGTCGTCTTCGTCCATTTGGAGTTTATCTTTGTGTATGGATGTGAGAGAGTGGTCAAGTGTCATTCTTTTGCATGTAGCTGTCAATTTTTCCACTACCCATTTATTGAAAAGACTGTCTTTTTTCCACTGGATGTTTTTCCTGCTTTTATCAAAGATTGGCTGCCCAAAGAGCCGAGGTCCATTTCTGGGTTCCATTGGTCTATGTGTCTGTTTTTGTGCAGTACCATGCTGTCTTTGTGATCACAGCTTTATGGAGTACAGCTTGAAATCCGTGCAGTGTGATCCCCACCACTTGTTCCTTTTCAACTTGAGTTCCTTGGTGATTCGGGCCTTTTCTGGTTCCACACAGATTTAAGGACTGTTTGTTCAGTTCTTTGAAAATGTCATTGAGTATTTTGATCGGGATAGCACTGAAAGTGTAGTGTGCTTGGGTAGCATGGGCTTTAATTATGTTAATTCTTCCGATCCATGAGCATGGAATATTTTCCCATCTGTTTGTGTCTTCTTCAATGTCTTTCAAGTGTGATTTGTAGTTTCTAGACTATAGTTCCTTTACGTCTCTGGTTAATTCCAAGATAATGTATGATTTTTGGTGCTATTGTAAATGGGATAGATTCCCTAATTTCTCTTTCTTCAGTCTCATTGTTCGTGTATAGAAATGCAACTGATTTCTGAGCCTTGATTTTGTATCCTGCCACATTACTGAATTGCTCTATAACTTCTAGTAGTTTGGGGGTGGATTCTTTTGGGTTTTCCATATAGAGTATCATGTCATCTGCGAAGAGGCATTCTTGTCTTATTCCTGATTTTAGAGGAAAAGTCTCAAGCTTCCAGCATTTAATCTGATGTTAGGTATGGGCTTCTCATATACAGCCTTTATGATATTGAGATACGTTTCCTCAATACTCACTTTGTTGAGAATTTTTTATCATAAATGGATGTTGAATTCTGTCAAATGCTTTTTGGCATCTATTGAGATGATCTTATGATCTGTATCCCTCATTTCGTTAATGTGGTATTATCACATTGGTTGATTTGCAAATGGTGTACCATCCTTGCATCCCCCAGAATAAATCCTACTTGACCATGGTGTATGAGTTCTTTAATTTTTTTTTTAAATTCTGACTGTGGTATTTATTGAGGACAAAACTCTTATCCAAAGGTGAAATGATCACCAAAGGAATTTATTTTATAAGACTCTTAATGAAAAGTCTAGCGCAACACTGAAGAGAATATTTTGCTTTGAGAAATAAGCAGTGCATTAAAGTAGCCTGAGGGTAAATGCCACTTCCTCCATGCCATGTATTCTTTTAATTTATTTTTAAGTTCAGTTTGCTCATATTTTGTTGAGAATTTTCACATCTGTGTTCATCAGGTATACTGGCATGTCCTTTTCTTAAGGAATCCTATCTCATTTTGGTATGAGGGTAATGCTGGCCTTGTAAAAATGACTTTAGAAGTGTTCCCTCCTATTCTATTGTTTGATTCTATTGTTTGGAAGAGGTGGAGAAGAACTGGTATTCTTTAAATGTTTGGTAGAGTTCACCAGTGAAGCCATCTGGTCCTGAACTTTTGTTTATTGGGAAGTATTGGATGGCTAATGAAATCTTTACTAGTCTGTTCGGATTTTCTATTTCTTCATGATTCAGTCTTGCTAGGTATTACACTTCTAGGAAGTTATTTCTTCTAAGTTGTCCAATTTGTTGACATACAACTGTTCATAGCAGTCTCTTACGATCCTTTGTATTTCTGTGGTATCAGTTTTTACATCTCCTTTCATTTGTATTTGTGATCTCTTTTTCTTGGGTGATTCTAGCTAAAGGTTTCTCGATTTTGATTACATTTTCCAAAAATTTTATTACATTTCTAAATAGTCTTTTTACTCAGTTTCATTATTTGCACCTGATCCTTGTTATTTTCTTTCTGTACTAACTTTCGGCTTCATTTGTTCCTCTTTTTCTAGTTCCTTGAGGTGTAAAGTTAGGTTATTTGACATCTTTATTGTTTCTTGATGTAGGCATTTATCACTATGAACTTCCCTCTTAGAACTGCTCTTGCCACAGCCAGGAAATTTTTTGGTTTTGGTATGTGGTACTTCCATTTGCTTCAAGATACTTTTTTATCTTTTGCTTTCTTCTTTAAACAGCATGTCAGTTTGTCAATCTCCACAAATTCGTGAGTTTTCCAGTTTTCTTTTTATAATGGCTTTTAGTCTCATATTATTGAGATCAGAAAAGATGCTTCATATCATGTCAATCTTAAATTTATTGAGAGGCAAACCAAACGAGACTCTTAACCATACAGAACAAACTGGTTACCAGAGGGGATGTAGGTGGGGGGGGGGGGGGGGGTTGAAATAGGAGATGGGGATTAAGGAGTGCACTTGGGGGAGCACCGGATGTTGTATGGAAGTGTTGAATCACTAAATTGTATACCTGAAACTAATATTATGCTGTGTTGACTAACTGGAATTTAAATAAAAACTTAAAAAAAAAAAGACTTGTTTTGTGGCCTAACAGTTGACATATCTTACAGATTGTTTCCATGTGTTACATGAAAAGAATGTGTATTCTGTTGAATTTGGATGAAATGTTCTGTATATGTCTGTAAAGTCTATCTAGTCTAACATGTGGCAAGAGCAGTTCTAAGAGGGAAGTTCATAGTGATAAATGCCTACATCAAGAAAAAAGAAAGATGTCAAATATGTCTGTATATGTCTGTAAAGTCTATCTAGTCTAAGGCCAATGTCTCCTTATTGATTTTTCTGTCTGGATGATCTATCCATTGATAAAAGTGGGTTTTAAAGTCCTGCACTATTACTGTACTCCTATCTTCTTATTGGATGGACCCCTTTATCATCATATAATGACCTTGTCTCTTAATTAGTCTTTAGCTTTCTTTAGGTTTCCATGTGCATGGATTATCTTCTCCATCCCTTCATTTTCAGTCTATTCTTCAGTCTATTCAGTGTATTCTTACAGCTGAGGTGAATTTCTTATAGGCAATATATAGACGGGTCTTGTTAGCCACTCTGTTTTTTAATTGGAGAATTTAGTCCATTCACATTTAAAGTAAATATTGATAGGAATGCACTCATTGCCATCGTGTTTTCTGGCTATTTTATAGTTCCTTTGCGCCTCTCTTCTTTGGTTCCCTTCCTTTGTGATTTGATGATTTTCTGCACTGATATGCTCAAATTCCTTTCTCTTTTTTGTGTATCTAACTACAAGGTTTTGCTTTGTAGTTACCATGAGACTTACATAGACTGTTACAAATGGAAGTAGTCTTATTTTAAGTTAGCAGCAACTTAAGTTAGAACACATTCTAAAACTCTACATTTTTATTCCTCCCGTTTGCTGTAGTATGACCCACACAGGCTCATCATATTCATTTTTTGTTTATATGGTTTTTTAATATAAGCTCTTAAATAAATGGCAAATCTGTCAAAATAGTCTATATGACAATGAAAGAGAAGATTTAATGGTTCCTAGATCCTGCCTAAACATGTTTGGCTCTAAAGTTAATTTCAAAATAAGAGATAAATATTCTGTATTTAGGTTCGAGTCAAAGTAACACCTAACTGGAGAATGCAAGCTTTAAATATGTTATGTACTATATTAAATGGAAATAAAAGTTTGGCATTAAGTGATTTTCTTGTACTTCAAATTCATTGTTCCTTCATATACAGATGTAAAGTTTTTATTTTACCTGAGATGTCTAGCTTAATTTGCTTTCTTGAAAACCACAGAGCCCAGTCATCATATAATCAATATGAAGTCATTCCAGTGAAGATAGTGAGGACTTGTGGAAGAAAGCCATTCAATGAGGAGCAAGAGAGGGAGGGAGGCCTGTTTTTTTTTTTTTTTTTTGGCTGTATCAGTTTGGAGTGGAGTTTCTGTCTGACTAAACTGGGGGGGAGGGGGGTTTAAAGGGAAAGAAAATGTGTTGTTTCAAACACCACAGATTCTCAATGTTTTTAACAAATCTTGGTAAACTTCCTTCAATAAATGTTCATTTGCTGTACGTCCATCTCCAGAGACTTTAAATGACAGTTGTTTTAGAATTTTCACCATTTCACTGGGCAGTCGGTCTGTGGAGTTACTCATGCTGTTGATCCAGGAAGTGCCTCTCATGTCATCATTTATGCCCAAAATGTTTTCTTGGGTTACACTTTTGATTGTCTTCTTTAGGGGCTCTAATTACATATATGGCAGACCTCCTTTGACTACCTTCCATTTCAACTACTTTCTGACAATTTTTTTCATTTCCATTCTTTGTCTTCCTGTTTTCCTATACATTTCTGGTAGGATTTTGCTTTCTTGTCCTTTTTTTTTTTTTTTTAATTCAATTGAGTCCCTTTACATTTTTTCTTGTTTTCTTGACCATTACTGTTCTGTTTTTCCCCCCCATACTCCCAAATATTTATTTGATGACATTTCGTTCAGTTGAAAGTGTTGTGTTACAGTGTAGATTTTGAATGTTTTAGTTCTTCCCTCCACTTAAGAGGTTTCTTTTATAGATATAAAATTATTTTATGGCAGTTTTTTGTAGTTTTATTGGGGGAGAGGTGAAGAAAGGCTATTATTTTTTGCTACTCTTTTTATTCCTGCAGGATCTTTGTTTTCCTCACTGCCACACCTCTAGGGGGAGCTAACTCTTCTCTTCGTATTGGCTTCTCCTTCAAAAGCAATGCTTCTCTGAGGCTGCCTCTTCAGGTCCCACCGTCTTTCTAATCATTTCCCTATATCATGTGCTATGAACCATTATGTCCTGTGTTCAGTATTCTGGAACTTAGTATTAGGCTTTTTCTTAGTTGTCCATGCCCCTCTACTCTTAAGCCTTTAGAATTTATTTCTCTAGTTAAGGCAACTAGAATGTTATGGTATTCTTTGTCTCCTGTCATTCTGAAGAGATGAGTGATACATGGTTTTACTTCCTCTGACTGATCACTTTTTTAAGGTCTGAGAAAAATCAGGCTGCTGCCATTGTCCTCCAAAAACCTTTTTATTAGACACAAGACCGCTTTTTCTGTAATTTCCTGATTTCATATAAATCTTCAAACTCATCTGCACGAGTTTTTAATATTCTGTTACTATTATTTTATGTAGAATCAGGAACAAGATGTTATCAATCTTGCTACCGGTAACATGTGCCTCCTCTTTTCTTTCTTGATCAGTCCTTTTAGGGAAGTGGTAGTTTTGGAAATACCGGTAAGGTCTTTCTTTGACATTTCTCATCAAGAACTGAGGTCTGTGCTCTCCCCTAGAATCTTTGAAGATAGTGACTGCTTCCACCAATGATATGTTGTGGATGTGACACTATATGAATTCTGAGGCTAGGTCATAGAATGCCTTGCAGTTTCATGCTAGTTTTAGGGGGATGTTAACTCTAAAGGAAGTGAGTTGCCATGTAAGAAATCAGACTGTCCTGAGAGTACAAACCTCCTTACTAGTCCGTCCTGAGGACATCTACCTTTTTGCCCTCACAAATCCTCAACCATTTCCGTACACTGATAAGGGCATAGTTTGGAAGGCAAAGAATTCAAATAATCATGTTAGACTGGAAACCCCAGAAGTAGAGATGTAATAGATACAGCTGTCAGGGAGCTTTCATATACCCATATGTGAACGGCTGGTTTGAATACAGATTTAGTCTGCTCCCCACCCCATTTCACATTAAGTGGAGGAAGGTGATTAAGTTGTAAAATGCAATGCTGAAATATCCCGACTTCTCTACCATGCAACCTGTTGTATTGCTAGGAATTTTAATATCATAGTATACAACAAGCAGAATGAAAACTTAAAAAAAAGCTATGGATTAGGAAAGTTCAGAAAATACCAGCAACTAGTATATTGCTAAGAACCAATCGGTATCCAATTAATATTTGTTAGATGAATGTGAATGAATCAGTTCATTTTTTTCTGGCCTAAATTACAAGCATGATATGCAATAAAGAGTTACTGAACTATTAATTCATATCCTTCAAAGTGTCAGTCTCTCTGGGACCACATCTACTTCCTTGAGAAGAGCTTATTCTCTCAACATGAAATATTTCAAAAAAGAGATTAAAATAATCTGTTTTGATCCACGTTTTTGGGCTACTGAGAAAAAAATGGAAATGACTTTTTAATACTGAAGTGGAGTTTAACAAGTTAGTTATTCTGTAGTTTTAAGGTGGGGGTCAGGGAGTAACATATGAATGAACGAACAACTTAAATTGTGAATAACCTACCAAATCCAGGAACACTTTTGAGACTAGCTTTGAGGCAAATTTTCTCCAATCTGAGGTAGCTATATCTCATCAGACAGTTCCACAGGAACAGCCAGTCCATTCTTGTCCGATGATTCATGATAATGACACTTCTTTCCCCAGGAACAAACGCATCACCTGTTATAATCACTTTTACACCAAACATGGTCTCCAACAATGCCTAAGGAATAAACAAACAATATAGACATGTAACAATTTGAAGTTATGATTTCCCATAGGTAAATTTTATCATGTCCTGTAAATAAATCTGATTCCTAATAAGTCAAAGGCATAGTGTTTCTCAAGATTATTGCTTCTATAATATATCTGGAAGAATGAGAATACAAAGGCACTGGTTTTATTAATTTAGGTTTCCGACAGTTTCCTAATTAAATAAATGCTAACTTTCACTGAAATCTTCAGGATATATTAAAAAAAAGACATGCAAGAAGATTCCACTGTGTAATTTTTTTAAGGCTGTAGATGTATAAGATTATTACTTCCTAGAAAGGATAATCAAGAAATTTAACACTGAGTATAAGACTGAGGGAACAGACAATCAAAATTTTCATTTTATATCTTCTGTATTATCTTTTTAAACACATACACACATCTGTTTAACAATATATAAAGAATAAAATAACTACATGTTTATAAAGTTCTGCAGCCCCACCACCTGCCACAGTGCCTGGCACCTAGAAGATACTCAAATTAGTTGAATGTGTTTAAGGAACTTTTCTGATAACCAGGGATATAATATATACAAAATATTTAGAAGAAAATATATTACATACTGGTTTTATGGAGGATAAAAACCAGAAAATATGAGAATTGATTACTTGTTTCAACTGATTTCAACGCCTTATTTAAATTTTCAAATATACTGTATGGTGACTAACATAATAAAAAATCATTATAAAAAAATAAATTTTCAAATAATTTTTAGGTAATAAAGTTAGTTACTAGTTAAAATATGACTTCACTATTAATGGAGAGGAAATCTGGTCCAAGGCAGAGAAAAGACATCATGAAAACCTTATAGAAGTATATAGCACATACATAAACTGTAGTATAGCCGTATAATGGAATATGAAGCAACAATGAAAGTAAATAAACTACAGGTATCTACAACAACATGGATGGCACACAAGCATAATGCTGAGAGAAGCAAAACAAAAAGTGTCAGATTATCTTAGGAAAAATTTGGAGCTGGTAAAATTATAAAGAGCAAGGAAATGACTATCTTACAGGTCAGATTAGTGACTACTTCTATCAAATAGGAGACGGTTGTTACTTCTCAGCCCTCCAGGAAACCACCTACCTTCAATACTCTAGTTCTTGACCTGGTTAATAGTAAAACATAAATGCACACTTTAAAAGGATTTATTAAAGTATAACTAACTTTGGATATGTTTGTTACATTTCACAAAAACGTTTTAAAGAATATGACACAGATGAATAGGACTTCAAAACAAACACGGGACCAAAAAAAAAAATAAAAGGAATATTAGTTAAGGAAAAGTCAGAAATGTTTTATGTTCAAGAATTATGGACTCAGAGTGTTAACATCTTAACAGAGTAAAACAGATAACCCACAGATCCCATTAAGTTACTTTCCCAGAGCTGAGATTACCTTAGGGCATGGGTGTTTAACCTAACATCGAGTCCTAGAAGGATGGCCTTCAAGGGGTAAATAAAAAAGAACCTGCCTTGAGGTACTTTGCTAAATGCCTGTAGTTTTCATCAGATTTTCAAAAGGGTTCATAACCGCTCAAATAATTATAACCCCCATTCCAAAGTCTCGGGAAGTCAAATCTCTATGTAGAAGACTTCATGATGGAGAGGATCATGGGAGAGTCCTCTGGGCTTGGACCCGCAGGAGGAAAGGTCTCTCTTTCTAAGTATATAGGACCATCAACTCCCAAAATGAATCACTGAATTACAGGTCTCAGCCCAGAGGACACGTGTGAAGTCACCATCTATGACTTACTAATTTGGATCTGCTCCACTCTGCTTTCCAAATGATACTTTACAGTTTTTACAAAGAACTAAAATGCAGGATGCCCTTCCCTCAACTGGTAGAAAGATGAAGCTGACTGCTAATTGTGTGTTGTATCACAGAAAAGAGTCAAAAATCTTAAAGCCTATAAATCCCAAACCTCAACCCTCACCTTTTAAGTGCAATTTCTTATACATGTATCCTGTGAATCCAAATGTCAAAATAAATCCAGACTGTTTGTCCAGGAGCATATCGTATGGCATTCTCTCCCTTGCCATCCAGCACTTCATCAGAATGTGCCTGAAAGTTATATATAACCTTTTGGACAGCCTAGATCTCAAACTCACATTAATCATTCGTAATACCAGACAAGACCTATCTAGTCAATGTTATTTACAGCTCCTGCAAAGGCAGAACTACAAATATTTACTACACAGAGATAAGGTTGTAACATCTCTAAACTGCAGAATTCAAATCAGATTAAAACTGATTAATCAAATAACAGATTAGTGTCTTTTTATTCTAGTCTAGAATAGAAACTAGTATAGAAGAAAAAGTAATCTTATAAAATTTAATAATGCTTTACGGAAGCAATTTCTGAGGATCTTTTATAGACCACTAATTACTACCTCCAAGTGTTCCACAGTGTCTGAAAACACACAGATGAGAGGTTCCCCCTCATGATCACAGAGAATCAGTTTTGCCAGAGAGCCCCAAGCTCTCATTTATCATTCCAATGAATCTTTATTTAGTCTGAGGTAAAACCAACTCTGTGGCACTCCCCATCTTCCAGGGCTTTTCAGACTCCGCTTAGGCCCAGCTCCTCAAACCCTTAGCTATTTAAGGTCTTGCAATCCCAAGTCATTCATCAAACACAGTAGCCCTTCTCTTAGCAGCAGTCTAGGCAGAAATTATACCCTGTATCTGTTGAACACCTGTTTTGTTCTAGGATTGGACTGGAACCCGCAGGCTGTGAAAAAGACTTGTGCCCTAGGTGGGGAGTTAGCAAATGATCTCTAAATTCCTAAGTCATGACTTAGAACAGGACTCCAAATAATTTTCATAATCCCAGGTTATTAGCTAACAATTGGACTGTTGGAAAGACTCTGAATTTTGAGAAGCAAAAAGTGCTCTGGGCATATGCAAAGTCTGACCTTGACAATATTGATCATGCTGAACAGAGCTGTCCAAAAATAAATGAAATGAATAAAGACCTACACTCCCCAGTATGTACCAAGAGAGAATGGTCACTCTACAGACCGTTCTGGAAGGAACTGTTACGTACACGCAGGTTAGACTAGGTGACCTCTAAGATTCTAGAAGATTTTACTGAGGTACCTCATTTAACACACAAAATGTGCTCCTTAAAAATGGTAAAAGAAGAAAAATCTTGCCAATGAAATAATTTTAATGCACAAGAGATGCTTACAAAAGAGAAGATCACCTTATGATTATTTCTGTGAAGCAATAATTAGTGACCATTTTTTTAACTGTTTGGGGTTGCTTAAAATTAGGAGAGAAAAGACTAAATTCTCTGAGTAAGAAAAATGCTATATTTGCTTCAAAATAAAAACTTCTTTAGCACCTTGTAAAAATATGAAATAAAAGGTCATAAAAGACACCCTGACAATTTTTTGTAACCTAGCTATAAGACATTGAAATTCTATAAATTCCTGAGCTGAAAAACTCTAATTGATATGCCCTTACTCATAAGCAAGGCAGTGAGTTAAACAGGTAATAGAATTTTTTTCAAATATATACTAATTTAACACTACAGTGATGGTTGAATTTGGCCTATGGGTTAAGTTCTGAACTCAGGTAATAAAGCAAAAGTCAGGAATAGCTGAAACTAACTCTTGAAAATCTCACAGAAAGGTACCTCACAGGAGACCAGTACACTACCAATAAATCCAGCTCAGCCACTTTTTTCTGAAGAATGTTGGAACAGCTTTCTCCAGCTGACCATCAGATGAAGTGATTGGTCTACATGCTGTTTGAAACATAAGAATGATAGCCAATACAGCACCACTCACATTTCCCATTTCCTCTCATTTTCAGTGGGGGCAACCCTAGATTTAAAAAAACAAAAAACATGCATTCTCATCTTTCCACTCTTCCCTCATCCATCCTAGTGCTTGTAATTGGAGTTGTATGGTGTAATGCTGTGTGACAGGAACAATACACAATACTAAGAGTCATAGCAGAAGCGACTATGGCAGAATTTGTCCAATGAAGTCCAGCTCTTCCAGAGTAATAGAGTTTAGTTATGTACCTAGCTGCCGAGAGGAAAGACGTTATTTCCCGGATGTTATGATAGCCATTAGCTGTTCCCTCCAATGGGGTGAGCAAGAGAGAGAGGTGCTATTTGTAATTCACTAATTTAAAGGAAAGCGCTTGCTCTGGACTTCTTCCCAGACCCAGTTCCTGCAGAGTGGGGCAAAAAAGTGCTAGTGACCAGTCCTGACCATATAAAAGAGTATTAGCCAGGCTGGGTGGAAGGAATCCGAGTCCCTGAATGACATCAGGGAGCAGAGCTGCCCTGCCAACGTGGTCCTGAGGATGAATAAAGTTCTACCTTACTCAAGCCACTGTATTCTGAAAAGGCTATATTCACTACCTCATTTAGTCATCAGAATAACTGTCTGAGGTAAGCAGGTAATATCAGAACTTCCGTTTTGCAAATGAAAAGAGCAGCTTAGGGAGGCTAAATAGCTCCACCAAGTTCAAATGACTAGAAAGTGGTAAGGCCAATAGTGAAATCAAATGTCTGTACCAATAAGCACTCTACTTACATTGGCTCTCCAAGGAAAATAGACTGATTGGTAGGAATCACTGCAGTGCTTTGGTGTCCAAAGTAGTAACTACAAGAAAATTTTCAAAACCCTTCAGGTTTTGGTAAAGAGATAGAGTCAAAAATGTGATTCATATTCAAGAGATTATATACTGGAAAATTTAAGACATTAAATAAAAGGAAATGCAAAACAATGTATGATTATTATCAAAAAATCATTTACCTGTAAATGTTTGTTTTAGAATCAGATACACAATGCTGAATCTGGAATGGCTCTCAAAAGATCATCTACTCCAATTTCCTTATTTTACAGATAAAAATCTTAAAAGTTTTCAAAATGAAATGTCTCTGGCTTTATAATGACTACAAATGGAATTAGTTAACATTTAGATAGCTTGTAGAGGACTTTTTAGAAATAACTACTTATGACGGTTAACCTTATGTGAACTGGGCATTATGTGCTTACTTTATTTAATATAAATATATTTTATGGAAAAATACTCATTTTGTAAATAAGTGAGTACTAGTGGGTAAGCAACAATACAAAATGAATATTCCATATTAAATGGTCTGTTCGAAGGCTGCAATGGAACAATGGACTTCATATCTTTAAAGCTAATTTAAAAATCTACCTCTAAAAAGTTCATGGTCTGAGAAGTCACCTTCTGTCCTCTAACAAAGGAGGTAGTCGCTCAGGTGAATGAAAGAGACTAGTCAACCTGTGTATATCTACAACTTGGCAAGATAGCTTAGGTAGAACACTATTACCTCCATGAGGCCACGGGTCCTATCTGTCCTGTTCATCATTACCTTCTAGCAATATGCTTTGGCACATGGTGGACACTTAAGAAATAGTTGCTGGATGAACGTTCTAGGATCCTGCTGATTACTTTTACATAAGTAACAGTTAACAACACTTACCAAAAAAAAAAAAAAATCCTTCCTTCTATTATGAAAGGAAAAGGAATTTTTGCATAAATGTATAAGGAGGATCCATACTGATAACGTAAGAATATTACAAATATTCAATGCAAAGTACATCCTACAGGGGGGAAAAAAAACTGACCGAAGAGATATTAGACTCACTGCTCAGCTGAGTTACAGGAAAATAAGGTTATGATGAATTAAACAGATGAGAAAGCTCAGAACATAAACCAACAAAGAACCCAATATAAATTCTAGAACTTGAAAGTATGGTATTTTAAATAGAGGTAGAAGAAGAGGAGGTCAGGGAACCTGGTGACTTGTGCAGCAACATAAGCAATCTACCACACCCACAAAACTGCAGTCCCAGGAGGAGAGGGGATGGAGCAGAAAAAAAAACTATGAGGGAATAAGAGCCTCAAACATTCCAATGTGGAAAAAACAAAGCTACAGCTCTAAGAAGCCCAATGAAATAGAGCAAAATAAACAAAGAAAACTAGACCTATGCATATCATAATCAAACTGCTAAAAAAAAAAAAGAAAGAAATCTTGAAAGCAACCAGAGAAAAATGGCTGCAATAATATATAGGATAGCTAACTTTTCATCAAAAAACAGGGAGACCACAAGACTATGGAAAGTATGGAAAGAAGAAAAAAAATGTCATCCCATAAATTTCACAGCCAGCAAACAGTATTTCAAGAACAAAAGTAAAGAAATTTTCAATTAAAACAGAATTAATCTACAAGAGCCCTCACTGCAAGACAAGCTGAAGGAAGTTCTTCAGGATGAGGGGAAATGATATTAGACAGAAACTCTAATATACAGGAAGGATAAAGAATACTATAAATGGAAAATATTCAGATAAATACAAGAGACTATATTCTCTTTAACTAGTCCCATGTCTTTTGAAGAAATAGTATAAGGGCAAAGTTGTAACACTGCATCCTAGAGTTTATTGTGCAAGTGGAAGCACAGGACAGAAGCAGCAGCACCAAGGAGGGGAGCATGAAAGCCCTACCGTATTACAAGTCTTAGATTTTACACAAGGTGGCAAATCAGAACTTCAACTGGACTGTGACATACTAAGGATACATTATGTGATCCCTAGATTGTGACTAAATTATGTTCACAATACATATCTAACATATACACACATATCATTTTCTTTCAAAAACAGAAGAGGAGGGAATACTGCACAACTCATTTTATGTACCTAATTCCAGGTACTTCAGCAACCTTGGTCTTTGGCTTCTCGAAGGCTTTGTAGGACTACTTCTTACCATCTTTTCCTCTTTCACTGCAAGAAACCATCATGGCACTGAGACTGATTTTATTAGTAGTTATCAAATTCTTTTCCCTCGAGGCATTCCCTAGCTTGAAAGAACTCCAGACCTTCTTCTTTTGAAACAATGAGATCTCAGTGAACCTCTTGCCACTGTAAGTTAAAGGCCATGTGACGATGACCAATCCTTCAAGGTTTTCCTATCACCTAAGGCTCTAATGGCAGCACACAGGGTTTAATCTCAGCTCTGCTTAAATAATTTGCTTATGCGTGTGACCTTCAGCAAATTATTTAATTTCTCAAAGCTTCTACTTCTTCTGTAAATTGAGGATAATGGTGGTGCCTGGAATGAAGGCATCCTAAAGTACTTATTAGCACATAATTGCTTAACAACTACGACCATCATTACCCTTTAACAAAATCTTGTAATTCTTCTCCTTAATCTGGATTAAATATGCAACCCTACCAGTTACTCTATAGTCCCTTTCTTTGTGCTTATAGATTAAGTGCAAATACAGAAAAGAAAGGGGGAAGAG
This sequence comes from Ursus maritimus, assembly GCF_017311325.1. Lineage (NCBI taxonomy): Eukaryota > Metazoa > Chordata > Mammalia > Carnivora > Ursidae > Ursus > Ursus maritimus. Next base: position 23,879,823 of record NW_024426774.1, on the reverse strand, counting down.
GAGAGGAGGGAGGGACAGAAAGAGATAGGGGACTACTTTTAGTTTAACGTTATCACATTTCATAAAGCAGGTATCTGAATAATTTCTTTAAAAATTAACCTTTGACAAAGGACAAATGCAATTCTTAAAATTAGTCACCATAGGAATCCTTTTTAAAATATGAAAAGGGTGCCCTGTAAACAGCTCCCCATCAACCCCCACCTGAGGAGTCCACAGCACTAGTGTATTTTCCTCTCTGCAGATATAACAAGGGCAGGCTGCCTGAGGAGAAACATGGCACACAGTTCAAAAGACACAGGGGGAAAAAGATCCTTCAGCAACTGAAAGAAGAGGATTCCCTCCTTGTTTTCCTGGTCAGGAATATCCTCATCACCCCCACCACGACTGTCCATAAACCGAGTAACATTAAGTTCTAGCTGTTGTTCAGGAAAAAGAAAGAACAGAGCAGTCTCAGGAAACAGAGCCTCTTCTAGGTAAAGGCAGTGCATGGGTGTCACTCCCTTTCTGGAGAAAGCACTACTGACTTAGCAGCAACAGGGAAGGGCCAAAGCAGCTTTAGTCCAGACGAGGGAGGAGGCTGGGCTGGAATCCTACAGGGCGCTGCCAGCTCAGAATCAGGGAGATATGCTCAAAGCTGTATGCACTGACCTTGCAGACAATACCTGTCTGTTCCAAGAATCTACTACACATTTTGTCCGTACTTTCACCTTACAGATGTTGTCACTCTAGCCCACAGATGGGAAACCACTTTATCCTAAATTCTATGGTTACTGGGAAGAATTAAATCAATCACAACAATATCCACAGTTCAAAAAAAATAATAGTTTATCTGATTAATTTTTGTCATTATCTTGTAAAATAAATGGAAATAGAAATTAATGATGTAAAAATTCTTCAAAGTATACCTCGATGAAGGAAAAAAATAAACTTCATGAGGAATATAAAACTCTTAATTTTGGAATATAACTCTTAGATATTTTACTTCAAGGACATGAATTCTATTTAATTCTCTCTAGTTCCTACATTTCCTCCAGAAAGGATTTATATGATGTTTCTTCTAACATTTGTCTAAATCTGACTCTAACAAAATAAAAATTCGTCACCTGAGCCACTTTGGTCGTCTCCTTATCTGGTGTGTAACTTACCACGGGCAGAGTAAGCCAGGTTGCCACAAGGCGGTTGTTGATCCAGCGATACCAAGATGGGCTTACAAACATCAAAGGTAAAAAGGGGCCCAGCATGAAAATGCTTCCGAAAAAGCTTCCGCAAAACAGAGTGAGTATAAAGTAAATCCCTTTCCATGACACCATGATTCTGAAAGATATAAAAAATGTACATATATATATATATTGTTACTATACAAATACTGCCCAAATTGAAAATGTATAAAACAATCTTTGATTACAGGGCTACAGAAAGGCTTGGATAAAGAATATAAGAGCCTGAATACCATAAAGGTGGCCCTCTTACATGTCCTACAGGACTAACAAACTTCCTATACATTAGAAATCAATATTTTCAGAATAAATGTCTAACCAAAAAAAAAAGTCTGTCTCGTTTAAGAAGCCTTTGTTTTTTTAACTGGTTATTAGTATTAACATAAACCTGTAGAAGTTGCCCAATACAAAACCTTAAAATATTCCAGAGCTTTTTTTATATCCTACCATAAAAAGCAGGCTTAATGGACCAAGAATTACAGAACAGCTTCTTAAGAGTGACTATGCCTGAAAGTGCTGGTAATTTTAGAGTGCACTAAACTTTTTAAAAAAAAAAAACTAGAAATGTTAATTCTTCACGTTAGAACCTGAAAGTAATATCTTTGGGCAACTCGTCTTAAACTGGCTTTTTCTTTATGAGCTGAAAGATGAAGTGTAAGTCAGACTCCTCACTTTCCTAAACTATTTGCCAAAAGATTACTTTCAGGGTCCTCATAACCAGAAACACTTAATATTGACATTTTAAAATAAACTGTTGGAAACACAGTTTAAAAAGAATAATTAAACATTTGATTTTATAACCTAAACTACAGTAGAGCAAAAATATGGTTTGCCTCAGGATAATAAAACTGTCAGAATCATTAAAATCCTGAAAACAATAATGGCCTTAAAATTTTTATATTACAAAAGGTATTCCAGTGATCAAGACCTGTGATTCTTTTTAAATATTCAGAACAGGAAACAAATACAATTTCAAATGTCAAAGTGCTTTAATAAATGTCAGACAAACAATAAAATGTCAAATCCCTTACACAGATTCGTTTATCTGGGTATGGAGTAGGTTTTTAAATCTCCACCAGTACTTGACAGTATGTGTACAAAATCCTTCCAAAGTACAAAGACAATGAATATTTGAGACCTGGTTTTTTGCTAACTCTCAATCTGAACTTCGAAGTGAGGGTGGACAGAAAGACCACTGAAGAGCATTGGCCGAACACTTGGCTCGCCCGGAGCCTAGGGCCCAGGATGGTGTTTGTCCCTCCGTGCCCTCAGCCTCACTTTCTGAGGCCCAAGCTCTCCTCTTTGCACTGAAATTAGACACTTAGGCAGCTTCTCTCCAGTCTTTACAGGTAAGCTTTTTTTTTAAGCATGAGAAAGAAAAAGACAAGCCTCAGCGCTGCTCCTCTGCCTGACACCCTACCAGGACCTCTGTTGCTCTGTTTCTGCTGATGAGCCGTTCGCTAGCTGTTTAGACACTAGCCCTAAACTCCCTGAAGAGCTGGGCTTCACACTATCTGTACACACCCATCAAAGCCTCGGACATGCTTTTCCCTCGCTTATTAAACTATTTCTCATTTGATGTGATTAAGCTCCTTTAACTATGTATATTTTTTCTTTTAGATATTGGTATCATCTAGTGAAATCTTTTCATTTTACAGTGACGAAGCTGAGAACCAGAAGAGTTACGATGACTTACTTTCCTAAGTCCCCATAACCAGCTGGTAGCACCAAGTCTTTTCTGCCTTCCACTTCCTTCCATGATATTATGCCACCTCCCTCCCATGGAGGGGCTGGGATTCAGAGACCCAAGTCAGCTTCTAAACATGTTTGCAAACACAGACTCAGATATAAAAGGATGTGTCCCATGAACATACGGGGGTTACTCAGGCTAAGTCTAATCTAAAATTACTTTTCCATCCAGTTCCTGCCTTTCCCCTAACCTCTCAATCATTTGTTCCATGATTCGATAAACATACAAAAAGATCCCTACTCTGTGTGCACAAGGCCTTGTGCTAGTTGCTAGGGGAAACCATAGTGAGTATGACTGACATACCAAGCTCTTGCAAATCTCAGGGCCTCTCTATCACCTCCTCAGGAACTCCTCCCCGGCTCTGTATTTAATCCAGCACCATTCTGCCTACTTCCAAGTCTCACAGACAAACATGGTTAACAATTATGACCGCTACACACCTATTAGAATGGCTAAAATTGAAAAAGAAAAAAACGAAAAAACCGGACGATACCAAGTACTGATGAGGACGCAGAAGAGTAAGAACTCACATATACTGGTGGTGGCGAGGCAAAGTACTATGTGTGCTTACCATTTAACCCAGCAATCCTACTACTGAATATCCAAGACAAATGAAAATTAACGACAACACAAAAACCAGAATACCACTGTTCATAGCAGCATTATTCATAACTGCCAAAGACTAGAAGCACCCCAAATGGGGAGGGGGGAGGTTGGGGTAAACAAATTCATAGACCAGATACCTATAGTTTCTTGTTCTGGAAGGAAACCTCTTTTCCTTCATAAAATGTCCTTATTTAATCACCTCACAATTGAAATGTTAACTAGCATTGTTCCCATAGTCTAATAGCTATACTAAGAAATCACTGCAATTCAATGTGACCCATGCTACAATAGACGGTACAATGAAGCATGCGGCATGCATTAAGGACAGATCAGAGTAAGGCAGGATGAACTCTGCTAAAAGGGATTTAAAAAGGCATTAGACTCTTGGGAGGATGTGAGTGAGGTTGGCGGAGGGAAAGATTATTCCATGTGGTAAAACAAAACATGCAGAGTCACAGAAATTTGAAACAGCATCACTTAAGCAGGGAACTGTAACTCATCAGATATTAGTGTACACACTGGGGAGCTGCAAGAACCACAGGAGCGCAGGTCCTAGGAACAAAGTGCACACACCCAGGCCAGGATAGCCAAGAATACCATCTTTGCCATGTCACCAAGAAAAAACATAAAGCATATGACTCATATTTGGGGGTAAGTGAAAATGGTGCATATAAGCATCGATGCAATGAGCGAATGGATTGGTTTTGTTAAAAACCTTAAGAGCAAAGAGCTTCTCTTCCCTTTAAAACTGGCCATACATGGAATCTGTTGGCAAAAATCCTAGCATTGACAGATGCTGGTATCAGAGCAGTCTGTGAGCCAAGAGCATCTGACCCAGCTCCACAACGCAAGTAACGCACATCACTTAACCTTGGACGCTTACAGATGGGGAGGTTCAAGAATATTCTCAAAGGCCTACCTTTGGAGCACCTAGTATTTGTCAGGCACTTTACAGAAGGCTCTTGGTAGTCACATATTCAACACCTACAGATTCAACTCTTCGTGAGCAACTAAAAGGTCCTTAACAAGTAAATACTCCAAAAATTTTGCTGAAACTCAATATTTGATTTCTCCAAGGCTGGTGTCAAAAAACAAATCATTTGGGTCAACTGTCCAGTATCCTCATCTCAATGGCCCTTTATTCTGTTTTACTTACCTCATAAGCACCTGGTGGAGCAAGTTAGATGCATAGTGGATTTGTAAATTTGAGATTTTAAAAGGACCTTACTCTCTACTTTGATAATGTCAAGTGTGTCTTAAAATAGGCACTTTACATTCTCATCTAATCCAAACAAGAGCCTCAAAAGTGAGGTATCAATAATATCAGTGGTATTTCCAGCTAAAGAAATAAGGGACTTGGTTCCCTAACACTGTTCATACTGACAGAGGTGAGATAAAGAACCTCCAACCAGGGGCACTCGCAGAAAACGCAGAGTTTGGAATCGGTACCAGAAAGATTTAAAGGCCAAAAAGTAAATAATGAGCAATAAAAGTAACAAAGAGTTAAGCCTTGTCTTCTCTGAAAAAGTAAAACTAGGCTTCTGGACTAGGGGATACACAGTGGGATTAAGTAACCATACACACAGAGAATCCTGAATCTGAGACCTCGTCTTTCCTCACTGAGCTGTCCGGTGGCTGGGAACAAGATTATAGTCTACTCCAGAGCTCTCCAATAAAACTGCCTCAGTGATGGAAATTTCAGTAGCTGTGCTGTCCAGTATGACAGCCACACTATATGTGGCTATCGTGCACTCGAAATGGGGCTAACTCAACCAAAGAACCATTCACTTGCCGTGGTGAGTGGCTACCGGACTGAACAGCATGGCTCTAGGCAGACCACTGGAGCTCACTTCTCTGGGGAATGACCAGACTGTGAAGAAAGATGAAATGCAGAAGCACTGAGGGCTCCTTAATAAACGGTCCACCTAAATCACCATACAGTGAGGCCCAGAGTTCATGGAAGCCTCACCTACATGCAAGCTCCTAATTGGCTTTTTAAGTCCCCTATTTTTATTGTGAGCAGATAACGAGCCATCTGAGAAAAGCCTTTAACATGACATTAAAGACTAAGACAGAAAAAAAGTATACTTGAGGGAAACAAACTATTCAAGAAGAAGAATATCTTTAACATTTCAGAAAGACAAACACTGCATCTAGTAACAAAACCATGTTCTTTCTTAAATAAAGCAAGAAAGGAAACATTCAAAGAATAAATGAGCTATTGGAAGTTGACAACATAGCAATGTTCAGCAAAAATTTAACACTCAAGAGTTGGAAAATAAAGCTAAGGAAATCCCCCTAAAAGTCAAGAAGATAAAGAGCTGTAAAGTAGAAAGAGTATTAGAGGACCAAGATAGGAGGTCCCATATGCAAATCATATGAGTGCTAAAAAGAGAGGAGCGAGGAATTGAAGAAATCAGCAATAAAATAATTCAAAAAATTTCTATGAAACTGGTGAACATGACATTCCACATTAACGGGGCCTGCTGGAAACTGGGACAATGGACGAAAACAGATGCTCACCAAGGCACAGCACTGTCACTTTCAGGACAGGAGAGACAAAAGGACATTCTACAAAACTTCTAGGGAGGATATAAACAGGTCACAAAGGATAAAAAATTAGATTGGCTTTGGACTTCTCAGTTGAAACAGATCTCAACAGTAATACCAGAAGCAAGATGAAAACAGAACAATGCCTACAAAATTCTCAAGAAAATTATTCCATCTGGTCATCTATCAATCAAGTGTAAGGATAGAACATCATCATCATATATGCAGGATGTCAAAATAACCTCCCATACATTCTTTTTTCAAGAAACTACTTAAAAATGGGCTTCCTAAAACAAAGGACTAAACAAAGACTAATGGAGATGCAACATGGGAAATAAGAGATCCCACACAGGTGAGAGGTCAAGGGAATCTCCAAGATGATCATGAAGGAAGATCCTAGGATGATAGTCATGCACAAGACAGAGACAGTGTCCAGTCCAAATCAAGGATGGGTGACTCAAAAGAAAGACCCTTTGAAAGCTGTATCACCAAATCCCTTGCTCCTAAACAAACTACCTTTTTGACCCAAGGACCAGAATGCCCATATGAACCTTGGCACAGATTCTAATCTGCACTTGGCTTCTTGAACATATTGTGATAAAATTCTCACAGGCCAGCTGATGACACTTAGTTTATCTATTGTAAGTACTCTGCTTTGACCTACTCCTGAGAGATGGAGGGAGGGCATGCAGAATTTAGGAGCAGAAATTATACTCCTACCAGAGAGCCAGAACCTGCAGAGTCCCACCAGATGCCGTGACCGTGGTGAGCCATGGACTGTGGTTTCTCAGGACTCATTTATGCATGAATTTGCCCACAACCTTCCCCAGAAATGGATCTGGTCAATGCTCTGGGACACTCAGGTCAGACTATCAGCCAGGGATTCTGCACCTCTAGGACCCTTCATCCAGTGATGGATTACGTTTACTTCTCAAGTTTTCAAGTATATGTATATATATACACACACACACACATATACATACACACACACGCACGTACATATATATTGAGGAACATATATGTAGGTGATAAAATTTTAAAGAAAAATAATGACTAACATAAAAGAATAATAGTTGTCATGGGGGAGCAGGAGACTTCTAATAATGGCAATATTCTATTTTCTTAAGCATGGTGGCTCCTTATATGTTCACCAACAATGACATTCAGAATCACGTTCTTTATGCACTACTCTTACAAGCTAGATGAATAAATACTTCACACCCAGACACAATCACACTGATTTAGTTCTTTCATAAACATAAGTGAAATATGTATGAGCTGATTAATTTCTTTTAAATCCAACAAAATTTTTAAATCCCTGGATGCCTGTAATTTGCATGACCTGATTCTGATGAACATTTCTGCATTTTTCAGAATTTAGTAACATACACACATCTGTCTTGCCTGATGAAATGGTTTGCTGCTTAATTCCCCAAAGAGAACCATATTTGTTCTCTTTTCGAGTCTCAAAAGACAGAGGCTCATGGCTAAATTTAACATTCAATTCTAGAAGCAAAGATTTGTGTTATTATTATCTCTTTCTCCTCTTATAATCTTTTTATTCTTACTGGTATTATCGTGTATGTCTTTTTTTGTAAGTCACTTTAAATTCTTTTAGGAAGCAGACTACTAATTAAAAATAAATTTAGGGGGGCGCCTGGGTAGCACAGCGGTTAAGCGTCTGCCTTTGGCTCAGGGCGTGATCCTGGCATTATGGGATCGAGCCCCACATCAGGCTCTTCCGCTATGAGCCTGCTTCTTCCTCTCCCACTCCCCCTGCTTGTGTTCCCTCTCTCGCTGGCTGTCTCTATCTCTGTCGAATAAATAAATAAAATCTTAAAAAAAAAAAAAACCTTAATTAAAAAAATAAATTTAAAAGACTGTCCACCATTGGTAACCTTATTCACATTTATTTTTCTTTAAAAAAACAGTGTCTACGATAGTGTCAAGAAATCACTAGAAAATTTAAGAATTTATGTTCAAGATATTCTGAAGACAAAAAGGTATACTCCTTTAATAAGCAAATTGCCAAAAGACACAAATTAACAAAAATAAGCCAAAGCAACAGAACGTAAAACACCTTTCCGTATCACCTAAGCATTCATGAGGCAGGCAGAGGAAGCTGAAAGGATAACGTATAAAGTTTGCTTTGGCACCTTACCCTGTTTGGGAAAAGGACACAGACGGTAACAAGAAAGAGGCAAACTACAGTTTCATTCTTCCTAAAGTAGCTCAAGACAATAATACTCTCCCAGATAACTGAAGAAGGTGCAAGGTGAGCAGGCATTCTAGTTAAGATCATTTAGTTAGATGAAATAAAACCACTTCACCAATTCTGAGAAACACAACAGACAGTGCAAGAGCAGAATGGGATCAAACCTTAGTTGGATCCACCCAAAATGAACAACAATCAACTGGATTTCAGTAAACAAGTCTGCTAACTCTCTTTGGTGGGGAGAGGGTCCATTGAGAGTTCTTAGCACTGTACAAGGACATCTAGGGTTATGTTAAAATGGCACAATTTTCTCTTATTAAAGTTTAGGGAGAAGAAATTATCTGTGCAAATACTCATAGTTCTCTAAATCCTGATGCAATTCTTTTACTTAAAATGTATTTAAAAGTTAGTACCTAGAAAGAAGCAGAGTATATACTGTATGATTCTATTTGTCTAAAGTTCAAAAACAGAAAAAATAATTTATAGGATTAGAAGTAACATTAATGGTTATCTGGGAGGTGTGGAGCAGGAGTAGTGACTGGAAGGGGCACCAGGAGGCTTCAAGAATTTTAGTACTACTCTGTCTCTTGATTTGGGTGCTGATTACATGTGATGTATTCACTTTAGAAATATTCAGTGAGATATACATTTGTGACATACACTTTTCTGTATGTATATTTTAATAATATTTACCAAGAAATATTTACCAAAAAATGTTATATATGCAGTAATTTAACTAGATACCTTGTAAGTAATCTTTTATATGTATGCAGTCCTCAGGAAGAAAATACGAATGGTCAATACACATAAAGAAATGCTCTGGGCCCTGGATGGTTCAGTCAGGTGAGCATCGTACTCTTGGTTTCAGCTGCGATCATGATCTCAGGGTGGTGGGATCAAACCCCACGTGGTGGGGCGGGGGTCCATGCTCAGCAGAGTCTGCTTGAGATTCTCCCTCCCTCAGCTTGTGCATGCGCACATGTGCTCTCTCTCTAAAATAAATTTTAAAATACTGTTCAATCTATTCTCAGGAAAACGCAAATTAAACAAAACACCATTTTTTCTCACCAGATTGGCAAAAATGTCTAAGTTTTGCCTTTGATATTTTAAAAATCATTTGTTGGTGTCTTTGCTCTCACAGCTAGAAGAAGTATAAATTTTAGAGGGCAAACTGATGAGTTATAATACATATAAGCTATAATAATTTTGAATACGCCTGCCATCATGAATTCCTTCTCAGTGTTTACCCCAGAGAAATACTCAGCTACACGTACAAAGATGCTTCACCACATACCTGTAACCAAAATATCAGAAACATAAATGTCCACTGATGGGGGAAGGGCTAAACCGTATCACAGCCAATATTATGAAACACTATGCAGCAGGTAGAAAGAATGAGTCCAAGCTGTATTTTCTTTTTTTTTTTTTTTTTAAAGATTTATTTATTTATTTGCCAGAGACAGAGACAGCCAGCGAGAGAGGGAACACAAGCAGGGGGAGTGGGAGAGGAAGAAGCAGGCTCATAGCGGAGGAGCCTGATGTGGGGCTCGATCCCAGAATGCCGGGATCACGCCCTGAGCCGAAGGCAGACGCTTAACCGCTGTGTCACCCAGGCGCCCCCCAAGCTGTATTTTCTAAAATGAACAGTTCTCAGATGTATTGCTAAGTGAAAAAGAGTGTGATACCATTTTTGAAAGGGGGGAACCATGCCCCTAGGAAAAAAAAACCCTAGGCTACATGGTTTATATAAATAAATGTAAATACACATAAATCTGTCTATAAGGACACAACATTTCCATGGCCATCTCCATAAAGATGGAAGACGCTGCGACTAAGGATGGTAGCCAAAGAGAAATAGACCTTTCTGTAACGTTTTAAAAAGAGACATTTCCATTTGATACTTACATACAAAAAGGGAAGAAGGGGGAAAGGGACACAGAAGAGGAGGAAGGAAAAAGGCAGCAGCTTCAACGTCCTTGTAGCCAAAGTAAGTCAGCTTGTGAGTAATGTCAGTAATGCCTGTTGCTCCATGATCCCGTTATCAAAGTAAAAATGAATAAATGTTGAGGTAGAAATACCTCTTAGCATTACTGCTTGTCATACTTCAACTCAAATTTTCACAAATTAAAAGCCACAATGAAAAACATACATTGAGACAGGAATGAAAAAGTATCCCGGGTAAACTAAAACAACACGGGCACCCTCAAAGGTCACTTGAAACCACCATTCAATTTATTTTATAGCATTTATCTGTGTTACCTTGAAGTTTAAGCTCCTGTTTTGTTTTTCTCTTCATGACACACAGGGCTAACCAGTAAAATGTGCAAAGAACTAAGCAATGGAGGTACAAGACTGTCAGAAAGCAAGCAAGGAGTTTCCTGAAACTCTATATGCACAAAATATAACCCCATGAATGTATGTGTATAAAAGTCTCATAAGGTTAAAGTTCTAGCAGAAAACAGCTATTTTAGAAGTTTCTAAAAACAGAATGTTCATTTCTGACTCTCCCCATGGCTACTTTAATCAAAAGCATACTCTTAAAAAGACAGAAAAAGGAAAAAGTTAAAATAGCTGTCTAAACTTACCAAGTTACTTTGATCATTTAATTCTGATCATTTAAACAGAGAAAAAGTACCAATTAGAGTCATTCCACAGTCATTAAAAAACTCATATAATAATATCTGCACTATTAAACACTAACCATCTTCAAGCAAGGTAGTACAAAGAATGGAGTCTTTACCCTCCTCGGCCATATCATGTAGGTTGAGAGAAAACACATTTGAAAAGGAGGGAGGGAAGCAATACGAGGAAATATATATTAAATGCCAAATTCATGAAAAATCAGTAAGTTTAACAACCAGTTTGTAAAATCTTAGAAGTCTAGAGCTAGACTTAAGATCACTGAGGCTTAAAGATCTTTCAATTTCACAGATGATTCTCTCATTATACCGATGAAGAAAGTGGGGAGCAGAAAGGTTGAGGGGCCTGACTTGTGCTTATAGTGGCACAGCCGGTGGTGTTGGAGCTAGGCTAAGACCTTCCATCTCCAGTTACCAGCCTAGTGTTCTTTCCATTAGAAGAGAATCATAGATGGCTAAGGCAACCAACTAAAACATGAAGAAGGAATTAAGATGCAAATGAGGTCTGGGCTTAAAGGCAGGATAGTGGTCAGTCAAGCCAGGACAAAAAGAAAGGCAAAAGGAGTACCTCTCAACAATACTCTTCATGGTGCATACTGTGCAGTGACTGGGTTAGCCATGAGAAAGTTTCTCCAAAGTCTCAGGATTTCTGTTGGGTTTTGTTTCTTCCAAATTGTTTCAAACAAAATGAATTATTAACAGCAAGCTTTTTTTTTTTTTAATGAAAATGTCACTAATTCTTTTTCTGCATAAATGGCAAGCACACTCACTATATCTCGACAATTTCCTGTTGTTATATAAAGTTTCCTTATACAATGTAAAAGTTAAAACCACATACACCCACACTAAGTGGAACACTACTATATGAAACCATTTCAGAAAGACTGGTTAGTACACCTCTCTTATACCTCCTACCTATTACTCAAGAGACTAACTTCCTTGCTCAAATTACTTATTATAGTCCTCAGAATGTTAGAGTACCACATAACCCAGCAACTCCACTCCTAGATTAGACAGACAGATAGATAGATAGATAGATGCAATGAAAATACATGTCCACATAAAAACATATGCAAGAATGTTCATAGCAGTGCCATTCATAAGTCAAAAAGCAGAAACAACCCAAATGTGTCCTTCATTTGATAAAGGGATAAAAAGGGGTTAGCCATCAGTGGCCATCACTCAACAAGAAAAGAAATAAAGTACTTGATACATGCTACAACACAGACAACTTCAAAAATATTAATGCTCAGTGAAAGAAGCCAGTCACAAAAGTCCACATATTGTATGATTTCATTTATATGAAATGTTCAGAAGAGGCAAATCTATAGAGATAAAATGTAGATTAGTGGTTCCCTAGGGCTGGAGGCAGATGGAATGGGAGTGACTGCTAATAAGGATGAAGTTTGTTTGGGGGGTAAAAGAATGTTCTGAAATTAGACAGTGGTGATGGCTGCACAACTGAACAGTCTAAAACCACTGCCTTGCATGCTACTCTTTAAATGGGTGAACTGTATGGTGTATGGATTGTATGTTTAAACAAAAAAAGTTCATTAGCTGGGAGATTACCAAGACATGAATAACTCTAACCATTTTACCCTGGTGGCCATGAATGCTGAAGGAAAAGAGAAATTATAACTACCACCTAAGAAACTGGAAAAAAAGAGCATATACAAGCAAAGCCAGAGTACAAAAGGGAACCAAAATCTAGACAGAGGGCACGCAATCACTGAACAGAAAAAAGCCTCGGCAGATACACAACAAAACGTAACCAACAACTACTTTGTGTAGTGAGACTTTGATTTTTCTTCCAAATTGTGCACAAAAAGTCTTATTTTCACACTATGAGAAAAAAATCCCAGTAACACTTATTTCAAAAGGAAAAATGAGCCAGGATTTCTTACATTAAGGGACTGGAGAAGTCCCATTAATAATACACCATCGAAGACAGAGTCAGCCACTAATAAAAAGCATCAAATGGGGATTTCATAATATTGAAACACTGGCCCAGTGCTTTTCATATGTAAAAGATGCTGATATTCTGACAACAGTAACTTGTCTTTTCTAATGTAAATTACTGGTATTCACTAGAAGGTATAAAACACCACTGTTTCAGGGGCGCCTGGGTGGCACAGCGGTTAAGCATCTGCCTTCAGCTCAGGGCGTGATCCCGGCCCTTCAGCTCAGGGCGTGATCCCGGCGTTATGAGATCGAGCCCCACGTCAGGCTCCTCCACTGGGAGCCTGCTTCTTCCTCTCCCACTCCCCCTGCTTGTGTTCCCTCTCTCACTGGCTGTCTCTATCTCTGTCAAATAAATAAATAAAATCTTTAAAAAAAAAAAAAAAACACCACTGTTTCAGGGCAGCATCTAACAAGTGCTTCGACTGGACAAGGAATAAGATGTTTTTCTTCCTGTTCCACACATTACAGTTCTTCAACACAAACTGATCACATTATTTTTAAAATGTGCAGTTACATTATTTTTAATAAAAGACTTTCTACAAATTAATATAAACTGAATAAAAACCCTACCATTTTGTCAAAGTCAACTATGATTCACAGTAATTTTCTTTTAATAGATACAAGCAAAATAAAAAAAAATTGTTGCCTTTCTACAATTTATTCTCCACACAACAAAGGGTAGTTTACCCACAGATGGTCATGGAATGCATTCAAAAGTTCATAAACCCCCTAAAATTGTATGCTGACTTACATATTTGTGTTTTTCTTCAGAGAGGATCCCTAATTTGTATTAGAGGGGTTTGTAATTCAAAGAAAATTACGACACTACTGTTTTAGAGAAACAACTGAACAGCTGCCTAAAATGGTCTTCTGTTGTAAAGGAATTTCACTCTCAAGAAACTATACTGTGTAATTTTAGTTCAAGAAACACATTTATCAAGTATTTGGGCAATGAGGCAGAATCAAAGATAAATCATATAACAACACTACTTTAGAAAAAACTTTTAAGTTGTGAAGTCAAAAAACCCACAAAATACTGTAAGCAAAGGCAGAATTATTACATATCATAGTACTATTTTATTTGTATTTATATATATCAGGCTTTGTTGTAAAAATATTTGAGATATCTTTATTATTTAATACCTTATAATATGAATGAAATCAAATAGTACTGATTCAAAGTATTTCAGACTGAATTTCATAAACACGGCTGTTATTCATATGTCATGGAATTGAGTGAATGCTACAAATGTATAACACATTTTTTTCTAACTTCTTCTGAAAGAAAATGACTGAGATTTGGTCCATGTGTAAAAGTCTATTTTGTACAAATAACAACAGGGTTAATATCTGGAACATCTGTTTTGCTATTAAAACATTACTTCTATGACCTTTTTTCCCCCTAGTCTTGAAAAAATCAAAATAAATAACAGATGGAGAATGACCCCGGAACTCTCTCCATGTATTTTAAAGTGTTTCATGTAGCATGTTCTTACCATTAATAAAAACACAGGTGGAGAAATTAATATGAATGCCAATAAAAATATTTGATAACAGAAGCTCATGAAGACTTAAGATCAGCAATTAATATTTATAGGATTTTTAAAATTATTTCTAGAACTTACAAAGGTAACTACTCTATTTGATGAACAAGGAGGTAGTTTTCAGAACGTATGATGCATAAAATAATACTGAAAAACATCTCTGAAAACTCAATTTAAAAACCACACTGCCTATAAAATCACCTATCATGAAACGTCAGAGTTGTGAGAGGCTTGAGAGATCATTTAGTACACTGGTTTAGAAACCTTTTTGGCCATAGGACCCTTCATTGAAAAATCTCACCAAAAAGTCTCGTGTAAAACACAGCAGACCAGCTGTGGTTCAGGGCTGTCCCCACCCCCAGACCTCACTCCTCACGTTCACCTGGACCTCTCTGCTCTAAAGGATGTTAAAGAACATCATTTGGAACCAGTGGCCCAAGCAAATCCTTATCTCAGATGAGGCAACAGAGATCCAGATCACTTTTCCTTAGCGCTAAGAGAACTACCCATCTATACTGTCTAGTTGTTTGTTTTCTCTTCAGATGACCTTAAGTCAGTCACAAACTCACATAATCTTTGAGACAGAAGGGGCCTCAGGCCAGGACTTCTCATTCTCAGTTTGGTCTCCCCTCTATTCCACTCTGCCTCTTTTTTCGGAGACTGTTCAAAGACACAGAAGAGGGGTGCCTGGGTGGCTCAGTCACTGGGCGGCTGCCTTCGGCTTGGGTGGTGATCCTGGGGTCATGGGATCAAGCCCCACATGGGGCTCCCTGCTCAGTGGGGAGTCTGCTTTTCCCTCTCCCACTCCCCCTGCTTGTGTTCCCTCTCTTGCAGTCTCTCTCTGTCAAATAAATAAACTCTTTAAAAATAAAAAAATTAAAAAATTAAAACACACAGGAGAGAAATACTCTATCAAATGCTTTACATACAATGTTCCTAATCTCACAATTCTGAAAAGTAGGTAAAAGTATACCCTAAAATTTTTACAGTTGAAGAATGAGCTCAGGAACATTCAAACATATCCAAATTTAACTGGCAGGCAGCAGAGCTAGGATTTAAACCTGCATCCATTTAACCCTAAAGTGTGTGCTCTTTCCAATTCCAATTAATCACTTTATATTTGCATAGGACAAATGCCAGACTATAAAAGAAAGGGAAAATCTACAGTCCAGGCAGAGGAAAACACCTATATAGTCTCCAAAATAGTATCAAGGTAATAGATATCCACTAACATGAGCACCCTAAGTTAGCAGCATTGAAATGGGGTTGTGAAGAATATGGCTTTAAGAAAAAGAAGAAACAAAATCAGCGTAAGAGCAACAAAACAAAGCCAGATTTAAATTAATGAGGCATAGCTGCTGAGTGTAAGGAAAGATTCTCGAACACATATTCAGGAAATCAACAATAAGAAATGAAATTGTTGCACTTAAGCACAAGCATGCAGTACAAAAAAGAAAAAGAAAAAAATTACAGTCAGAAGGCTGCCAGAAAAGAGTAAGTTACACTCTACTTAAAACAAAACATGTACAGAAGAGTAATATGCCTTTCAGATACTAACAAAATTCTACTGAAGTATTAGTTCTTAATGCAAAGCCTACCACTAAATAAACAAAATCTCAGTTTTTCTTCTGTAACATAATTACCCTTGATTACCTGGAATCTTGATGAAAAAAGAACTCAGTGTATAGTCTAAAGTATCAGCTTAGTTACTACAGAATTCCACATAAAACTTCAGAAGCAACATTCTAGAAGTTACAGGGGACACTGTTCCCTCAAGAAATTAAGCGACACAGGGGTGCCTGGATGGTTCAGTTGGTTAAGCATCCAACTCTTGATTTCTGCTCAAGAGATCAAGCTCTGCGCTCAGCAGGGATTCTGCTTGAGATTTTCTCTCTCTTCCTCTGTCTCTGCCCCTACCTCCGCTCATGCTCTCTCTCTGTGTCTCATAAATAAATAAATAAATAAATAAATAAATAAATAAATAAATAAATAAATAAAATTACATCTCTCTTCCTCTGTCTCTGCCCCTACCTCCGCTCATGCTCTCTCTCTGTGTCTCATAAATAAATAAATAAATAAATAAATAAATAAATAAATAAATAAAATTACAAAGAAGCTTGAACTAGCTGGTGCTGGGACTGCTTCCTACTGTGTTCTACTACAAGCACCTCCGGAAACACCGGATTATTTGAGAGAGGGTTGAGACTGGAGGATAAAGGCAACACATCTTCCCTGGGTGTCAATTTGACGATGTTTTGGAAATATCACTTTTACCTACAACACAAGCACATAGGGTAGAATGCAAAATTCTCATGGAACCTACCATCCAGCAGGGGAATCAATACTCAAAAAAGTAAACCATGATAGTGTAATAAAGGTTATGAACCCTTTGGTTTTAGCCTGTGTGTGTGTGTGTGTGTGTGTGTGTGTGTGTACTAGGGATGAGCAGGTAGAGACAGGAGCTGGAGAGGCACATGTGTGGCATCCCAGGTCTCACAGGCAGGTGGGTGCTTGTTGGGTTCAAGGAACTGAAATAAGATTCAGATCAGACTATTATGGTAATATACCAACTGCAGAGTATTAAAAAAAAGACCGTATTCTCTTTATAATCTTGAAGAAGGAGGATGCAAGGCTTTTAGTTAGCATGGATCCACTGCATCTGCTATACAGTTTACCACTTTCCTTGACACCCTTTCATTTGGGGACAACCTGTTTAAAAGGCAGGAATTTTACAGATGAAAAAACAGGTTTGTGCCCAAGGCCAGAAAGCCAGAAAACGAGAGCTCTGGCAGTATCTCTGAACCTACAGGATGTTCTCTGGGTACTACACACAAGTCTGTATGTCTATTACCTACATGGTGTCCAGAAGAAAGACCCCGAGAAGCATCATTAAGGAGAGGCTGCTCCGTGCCGGGGGCGGGGCCAGAGGTTAAAGGTAGACTGCGCTGTCACTCCACCACAGAGCTTCCCTTAGCCAACCCATTAATTCAGAAAGAGTAACCCCCCCCAAGATTTTATTTATTTATTCAACAGAGATAGAGACAGCCAGCGAGAGAGGGAACACAAGCAGGGGAGTGGGAGAGGAAGAAGCAGGCTCATAGCGAGAAGGTCCGATGTGCTCGATCCCACTATGCAGGATCACGCCCTGAGCCGAGAGGCAGGCGGCTTAACCCGCTGGCCACCCAGGCGCCCGAGGGTTACTCTTTCTGAATTAATGGGTTGGCTAAGGGAAGCTCTGTGGTGGAGTGACAGCGCAGTCTACACCTTTAACCTCTGGCCCCGCCCGGCACGCGGAGGCAGCCTCTCCTTAATGATGCTCGGGTCTTTCTTCTGGACACCATGTGGTAATAGACATACAGACTTGTGTGTATACAGAAGAGAACATCCTGTAGGTTCAGAGATACTGCCAGAGCTCTCGTTTTTGGCTTTCATGCTTGGGCACAAACCTGTTTTTCATCTGTAAAATTCCTGCCTTTTAAACAGGTTGTCCCCAAATGAAAGGGTGTCAAGGAAGTGGGTAAACTGTATAGCAGATGCAGTGGATCCATGCTAACTAAAAGCCTTGCATCCTCCTTCTTCAAGATTATAAAGAGAATACGGCTTTTTAATACTCGCAGTTGGTATATTACCATAATAGTCTGATCTGAATCTTATTTCAGTTCCTTGAACCCAACAAGCACCCACCTGCCTGTGAGACCTGGGATGCCACACATGTGCCTCTCAGCTCCTGTCTCTACCTGCTCATCCCTAGTACACACACACACACACACACACGGCTAAAACCAAAGGGTTCAAACCTTTATTACACTATCATGGTTTACTTTTTGAGTATTGATTCCCCTGTGATGGTAGGTTCCAGAGAGATTTTGCATTCTACCCTATGTGCTTGTGTTGTGGTAAAAGTGATATTTCCAAAACATCGTCAAATTGACACCCAGGGAAGATGTGTTGCCTTTTATCCTCCAGTCTCAACCCTTCTCAAATAATCCGTGTTTCCGGAGGTGCTGTAGTAGAACACAGTAGGAAGCAGTCCCAGCACCAGCTAGTTCAAGCTTCTTTGTAATTTTATTTTTATTTATTTATTTATTTATTTATTTATTTATTTATTTATTTATGAGACACAGAGAGAGAGCATGAAGGCGGAGGTAGGGCAGAGACAGAGGAAGAGAAAATCTCAAGCAGAATCCCTCTGAGCGCAGAGCTTGATCTCTTGAGCAGAAATCAAGAGTTGGATGCTTAACCAACTGAACCATCCAGGCACCCCTGTGTCGCTTAATTTCTTAGGGGAACAGTGTCCCCTGTAACTTCTAGAATGTTGCTTCTGAAGTTTTATGTGGAATTCTGTAGTAACTAAGCTGATACTTTAGACTATACACTGAGTTCTTTTTCATCAAGATTCCAGGTAATCAAGAGTAATTATGTTACAGAAGAAAAACTGAGATTTTGTTTATTTAGTGGTAGGCTTTGCATTAAGAACTAATACTTCAGTAGAATTTTGTTAGTATCTGAAAGGCATACTCTTCTGTACATGTTTTGTTTTAAGTAGAGTGTAACTTACTCTTTTCTGGCACCTTCTGACTGTAATTTTTTTCTTTTTCTTTTTTTGTACTGCATGCTTGTGCTAAGTGCAACAATTTCATTTCTTATTGTTGATTTCCTGAATATGTGTTCGAGAATCTTTCCTTACACTCAGCAGCTATGCCTCATTAATTTAAATCTGGCTTTGTTTTGTTGCTCTTACGCTGATTTTGTTTCTTCTTTTTCTTAAAGCCATATTCTTCACAACCCCATTTCAATGCTGCTAACTTAGGGTGCTCATGTTGAGTGGATATCTATTACCTTGATACTATTTTGGAGACTATAGGTGTTTTCCTCTGCCTGACTGTAGATTTTCCCTTTCTTTTATAGTCTGGCATTTGTCCTATCACAAATATAAAGTGATTAATGGAATTGGAAAGAGCACACACTTTAGGGGTTAAATGGATGCAGGTTTAAATCTAGCTCTGCTGCCTGCCAGTTAAATTTGGATATGTTTGAATGTTCCTGAGCTCATTCTTCAACTGTAAAAATTTTAGGGGTATACTTTTACCTACTTTTCAGAATTGTGAGATTAGGAACATTGTATGTAAAGCATTTGATAGAGTATTTCTCTCTGTGTGTTTTAATTTTTTAATTTTTATTTTTTAAAGAGTTTATTTATTTGACAGAGAGAGACTGCAAGAGAGGGAACACAAGCAGGGGAGTGGGAGAGGGAAAAGCAGACTCCCCACTGAGCAGGGAGCCCCATGTGGGGCTTGATCCCATGACCCCAGGATCACCACACCGCCGAAGGCAGCCGCCCAGTGACTGAGCCACCCAGGCACCCCTCTTCTGTGTCTTTGAACAGTCTCCGAAAAAAGAGGCAGAGTGGAATAGAGGGAGACCAAACTGAGAATGAGAAGTCCTGGCCTGAGGCCCCTTCTGTCTCAAAGATTATGTGAGTTTGTGACTGACTTAAGGTCATCTGAAGAGAAAACAAACAACTAGACAGTATAGATGGGTAGTTCTCTTAGCGCTAAGGAAAAGTGATCTGGATTCTGTTGCCTCATCTGAGATAAGGATTTGCTTGGGCCACTGGTTCCAAATGATGTTCTTTAACATCCTTTAGAGAGAGAGAGGTCCAGGTGAAGCGTGGAGTGAGGTCTGGGGGTGGGGACAGCCCTGAACCACAGCTGGTCTGCTGTGTTTTACACGAGACTTTTTGGTGAGATTTTTCAATGAAGGGTCCTATGGCCAAAAAGGTTTCTAAACCAGTGTACTAAATGATCTCTCAAGCCTCTCACAACTCTGACGTTTCATGATAGGTGATTTTATAGGCAGTGTGGTTTTTAAATTGAGTTTTCAGAGATGTTTTCAGTATTATTTTATGCATCATACGTTCTGAAAAACTACCTCCTTGTTCATCAAATAGAGTAAAGTTTTTGTAAGTTCTAGAAATAATTTTAAAAATCCTATAAATATTAATTGCTGATCTTAAGTCTTCATGAGCTTCTGTTATCAAATATTTTTATTGGCATTCATATTAATTTCTCCACCTGTTTTTTATTAAGTAAGAACATGCTTACATGAAACACTTTAAAATACATGGAGAGAGTTCCGGGTCATTCTCCATCTGTTATTTATTTTGATTTTTCAAGACTAGGGAAAAAAGGTCATAGAAGTAATGTTTTAATAGCAAAACAGATGTTCCAGATATTAACCCTGTTGTTATTTGTACAAAATAGACTTTACACATGGACAAATCTCAGTCATTTTCTTTCAGAAGAAGTTAGAAAAAAATGTGTTATACATTTGTGCAGCATTCACTCAATTCCATGACATATGAATAACAGCTGCTGTTTATGAAATTCAGTCTGAAATACTTTGAATCAGTACTATTTGATTTCATTCATATTATAAGGTATTAAATAATAAAGATATCTCAAATATTTTTACAACAAAGCCTGATATATATAAATACAAATAAAATAGTACTATGATATGTAATAATTCTGCCTTTGCTTACAGTATTTTGTGGGTTTTTTGACTTCACAACTTAAAGTTTTTCTAAAGTAGTGTTGTTATATGATTTATCTTTGTATTGCTTCAAATACTTGATAAATGTGTTTTGAACTAAAATTACACAGTATAGTTTCTTGAGAGTGAAATTCCTTACAACAGAAGACCATTTTAGGCAGCTGTTCAGTTGTTTCTCTAAAACAGTAGTGTCGTAATTTTCTTTGAATTACAAACCCCCTCTAATACAAATTAGGGATCCTCTCTGAAGAGAAAACACAAATATGTAAGTCCAGCATAATTTTAGGGGGTTTATGAACTTTTGAATGCATTCCATGACCATCTGTGGGTAAACTACCCTTTGTTGTGTGGAGAATAAATTGTAGAAAGGCAACAATTTTTTTATTTTGCTTGTATCTATTAAAAGAAAATTACTGTGAATCATAGTTGACTTTGACAAAATGGTAGGGTTTTTATTCAGTTTATATTAATTTGTAGAAAGTCTTTTATTAAAAATAATGTAACTGCACATTTTAAAAATAATGTGATCAGTTTGTGCTGAAGAACTGTAATGTGTGGAACAGGAAGAAAACATCTGTACTTGTCCAGTCGAAGCACTTGTTAGATGCTGCCCTGAAACAGTGGTGTTTTTTTTTTTTTTTTTAAAGATTTTATTTATTTATTTGACAGAGATAGAGACAGCCAGTGAGAGGGGAACACAAGCAGGGGAGTGGGAGAGGAAGAAGCAGGCTCCCAGTGGAGGAGCCTGACGTGCTCGATCTCATAACGCCCGGGATCACGCCCTGAGCTGAAGGGCCGGGGATCACGCCCTGAGCTGAAGGCAGATGCTTAACCGCTGTGCGGCGCCCCTGAAACAGTGGTGTTTTATACCTTCTAGTGAATACCAGTAATTTACATTAGAAAAGACAAGTTACTGTTGTCAGAATATCAGCATCTTTTACATATGAAAAGCACTGGGCCAGTGTTTCAATATTATGAAATCCCCATTTGATCTTTTTATTAGTGGCTGACTCTGTCTTCGATGGTGTATTATTAATGGGACTCTCTCCAGTCCCTTAATGTAAGAAAATCTGGCTCATTTTTCCTTTTGAAATAAGTGTTACTGGGATTTTTCTCATAGTGTGAAAATAAGACTTTTTGTGCACAATTTGGAAGAAAATCAAAAAACTACACAAAGTAGTTGTTGGTTACGTTTATTTGTGTATCTGCCGAGGCTTTTTTCTGTTCAGTGATTGCGTGCCCTCGTCTAGATTTGGTTCCCTTTTGTACTCTGGCTTTGCTTGTATATGCTCTTTTTCCAGTTTCTTAGGTAGTAGTTATAATTTCTCTTTTCCTTCAGCATTCATGGCCACCAGGGTAAAATGGTTAGAGTTATTCATGTCTTGGTAATCTCCCAGCTAATGAACTTTTTGTTTAACTACAATCCATACACCATACAGTTCACCCATTTAAAAGAGTAGCATGCAAGGCAGTGGTTTTAGACTGTTCAGTTGTGCAGCCATCACCACTGTCTAATTTCAGAACATTCTTTTACCCCCAAACAAACTTCATCCTTATTAGCAGTCACATCCATTCCATCTGCCTCCAGCCCTAGGAACCACTTAATCTACATTTTATCTCTATAGATTTGCCTCTTCTGAACATTTCATATAAATGAAATCATACAATATGTGGACTTTTTTGTGACTGGCTTCTTTCACTGAGCATTAATATTTTGAGGTGTCTGTGTTGTAGCATGTATCAAGTACTTTATTTCTTTTCTTGTTGAGTGATGGCCACTGATGGCTAACCCCTTTTATCCCTTTATCAAATGAAGGACACATTTGGGTTGTTTCTGCTTTTTGACTTATGAAGGCACTGCTATGAACATTCTTGCATATGTTTTTATGTGGAAGTGTATTTTCATTGCATCTATCTATCTATCTATCTTTCTATCTGTCTAATCTAGGAGTGGAGTTGCTGGGTTATGTGGTACTCTAACATTCTGAGGACTATAATAAGTAATTTGAGCAAGGAAGTTAGTCTCTTGAGTAATAGGTAGGAGGTATAAGAGAGAGTGTACTAACCAGTCTTTCTGAAATGGTTTCATATAGTAGTGTTCCACTTAGTGTGGGATGGTATGTGGTTTTAACTTTACATTGTATAAGGAAACTTTATATAACAACAGGAAATTGTCAGATTAGTGAGTGTGCTTGCCATTTATGCAGAAAAGAATTAGTGACATTTTCATTAAAAAAAAAAAAAGCTTGCTGTTAATAATTCATTTTGTTTGAAACAGATTTGGAAGAAACAAACCCAACGAAAATCCTGAGACTTTGGAGAAACTTTCTCATGGCTAACCTCAGTCACTGCACAGTATGCACCATGAAGAGTATTGTTGAGAGGTACTCCTTTTGCCTTTCTTTTTGTCCTGGCTTGACTGACCACTATCCTGCCTTTAGCCCAGACCTCATTTGCATCTTAATTCCTTCTTCATGTTTTAGTTGGTTGCCTTAGCCATCTATGATTCTCTTCTAATGGAAAGAACACTAGGCTGGTAACTGGAGATGGAAAGGTCTTAGCCTAGCTCAACACCACGGCTGTGCCACTATAGCAAAGTCAGGCCCCTCAACCTTTCTGCTCCCCCCACTTTCTTCATATAATGAGAGAATCATCTGTGAAATTGAAAGATCTTTAAGCCTCAGTGATCTTAAGTCTAGCTCTAGACTTCAAGATTTTTTACAAACTGGTTGTTAAACTTACTGATTTTCATGAATTTGGCATTTAATATATATTTCCTCGTATTGCTTCCCTCCTCCTTTTCAAATGTGTTTTTCTCTCAACCTACATGATATATGGCGGGAGGGTAAAGACTCCATTCTTTGTACTACCTTGCTTGAAGATGGTTGAGTGTTTAATAGTGCAGATATTATTATATGAGTTTTTTAATGACTGTGGAATGACTCTAGTTGATACTTTTTCTCTGTATTTAAATGATCAGAATTAAATGATCAAAGTAACTTAGAAGTAAGTTTAGACAGCTATTTAACTTTTCCTTTTTCTGTCTTTTTAAGAGTATGCTTTTGATTAAAGTAGCCATGGGGTAGAGTCAGAAATAGACATTCTGTTTTTAGAAAACTTCTAAAATAGCTGTTTTCTGCTAGAACTTTTAACCTTATGAGACTTTTATACACATACATTCATGGGGTTATATTTTAGTGCATATAGAGTTTCAGGAAACTCCTTGCTTGCTTTCTGACAGTCTTTTACCTCCATTGTAGTTCTTTGCACATTTTACTGGTTAGCCCTGTGTGTCATGAAGAGAAAAACAAAACAGGAGCTTAAACTTCAAGTAACACAGATAAATGCTATAAAATAAATTGAATGGTGGTTTCAAGAGTGACCTTTGAGGGTGCCAGTGTTGTTTTAGTTTACCCGGGATACTTTTTCATTCCTGTCTCAATGTATGTTTTTCATTGTGGCTTTTAATTTGTGAAAATTTAGTTAAGTATGACAAGCAGTAATGCTAAGAGGTATTTCTACCTCAACATTTATTCATTTTTACTTTGATAAGGGATCATGGAGCAACAGGCATTACTGACATTACTCACAAGCTGACTTACTTTGGCTACAAAGGACGTTGAAGCTGCTGCCTTTTCCTTCCTCCTCTTCTGTGTCCCTTTCCCCTTCTTCCCTTTTTGTATGTAAGTGGCATCAAATGGAAATGTCTCTTTTAAAACGTTACAGAAAGGTCTATTTCTCTTTCGGCCAATGCATCCTAGTTAGCGTCTTCCATCTTATGGAGATGGCCATGGAAATGCTTAGTCTATAGACAGATTTATGTTATTTATATTTCATTTGATATAAAACCATGTAGTCCTAGGGGTTTTTTTTCCAGTGGGAGTTCCCCTTTTCAAAAATGTATGTCAACTCTTTTCACTTAGAATACATCTTGAGAACTGTTCGGATTTTAGGGAAAAATTAAGCGAGGGGGCTGGAAGACGTGTTAGCGCTGCCTTCGGCTCAGGCGTGATCCCGGGCATTCGGATCGATGCCCCCATCAGGCTCCTCCGCTTATGAGCCAAGCCTCTTCCTCTCCTCTCCCTGCTTGTGTTCCCTCTCTGCCGGCTGGTTCTGGTTCTCTGGTACAAAAATAAATATCTTAAAAAAAAAACAAAGAAAATATCAGCTGTGGACTCACTCTTCACTGCCATAGTGCTCTGTATATATTGTTGATACGAGTTTAGCCTTCCCCCATCAGTGGATGCATTTAGGCTTCTGATACTCATGGTTAGGTATGTGCGAGAGCATCTTTAATCGTGTGCATAGTATTTCTTGGGGGTAAACACTGAGGAAGGAATTCATGATGGCAGGCGATTCAAAATTATTATAGTTTATATGTATTATAACTCACTCGAGTTGCCCCCTAAAACTTTATACTTCTTCTAGCCTGTGAGAGCAAAAAGACACCAACAAATGATTTTTAAATATCAAAGCAAACTTAGAGACATTTTTGCCAATCTGGTAGAAAAATGGTGCTTGTTTAATATTGCTTTCCTGAGAGAATAGATTGGCAACAGGATATTTTAAATTTATTTTAGAGAGAGACACACTGTGCTGTCACAGTTCGAGGAGGGAGATCCCAGCCAGGACTCTGCTGAGCATGTGGACTCCCCGCCCCACCACGTGGGTTTGATCCCACCACCCTGAGATCTGATCAGCGACGCTGAAACGTATGCGAGCAATTCACTCGACTGGCAACCATCACCAGGGCCTATTTCTCTTATATGCGCACATATTGACCATTCGTATTTTCTTCCCTAGGAGGACTGCATACATATAAAAAAGATTATTACATGGTACTAGTTGCACCACGTTATGCTATATAAGAATTTTTGGTGATACTTTCCTGGTAAATATTATTAGTGATACATACAGCAGAAAGTGTATGTCACAAATGTATATCTTCACTGATTATTTAGTGAACACACGACATGAAATTAGTACACAGGAATCGCAAGAGACTAGATAGTATAAGAAGTATCGTTACCTCCTGGGCCTCCTCATTCCAGTCCAACTACTCCTGCCTCCTCCCAGCACCTGCAACCAATAACCAGTTAATGTTCTTCTACATCCTATAAATTTCGATGCTTTTCTCTCTGCCTTTGTAACTTTGTGAGCACAAATAGAATCATACGTATATCCTCTGCTTCGTTCTAGGCAATATAACTCTTTAAACAGATACCATTTAAGCAAAAAGAATCTAGGACAGAGAAACCATATATTGAGCTATGGCATGACATTATAATTTCTTCTCCCTAAACTTCCAATGAAAGGAGAAAATTCAGGCCATTAAATGAACCCTAGTAATGTCCTTACAGAAAAATAAAGCTAAGAACTTCTAACAATTGACCTCTCCCACATCCAAAGAGAGGCAGATTAGTTTCCACGAACAGCCAGTTGACTTGTTGTTCATTTTTTGTGGTGGATCAACTTCGGAAGGTGTGATCCCATCTCGCCTCTACCCGCCTGTCAGCTTGGTTCCCTGCAGAATCAGGTAAGTGGTTTTATCATCTCAAATGATCTTAACGAATGCCAGTGTCTACCTAACCTTCTTCAGCTCTGGATTGGGCAAGTGTGTCTATTATCTTGAGGCTAGCTTAGGGATGAAACCAGCCTAGCTCTCTGCCTGCTTGTTGGTGTACGTCTCGTTCCTTTTCCCAAAATAGGCATGCCAAAAGCAAACTTTAGTTGATCCCTTTCGCCAGCCTCTCCTGAATGCTGCCACAGAATGCATTGCGGTGCCTATACGCGCAGGCGTTCGTTCTGTGCTCTCTGAGTGTTATTGTGTCTTGGCAATCTGCTATAAGGAGTATACCTTTAATCTTCAGAATATCTTGAACAAATTTTAAAATTTCTAGTGATTTTTGGACATTCATCGTAGACATTTTTTTGAAAGAAAACAAACATGTGAATTAAGTTATAAGCAATTGGTGACAGTCTCTTTAAATCTCATTTTTCTCAATTATTTTTTTTTTTAAAGATCCTATATTTCTGAGTTTAATATGCGACAAGATAGTTCAGTTTACATGCACAGAGAGAACACAGCTTAGGGGACGGAGAGGAAGAAGCAGCGCTGCATGCGAAGAAGCCACGGGCTCGGATCCTACAAACCTGAGGATCACGCTGGCCAGGCAGACGCGCTTACCGCTTACTTTTCCCAGCGCCTCGCTTCTTAGAACTTTATTTCTTAAATAGTAGTCTGCTTCCATAAAAAATCTATAAAGATAAGATAAAAATTGCATACACATATACCAGTAAGAATAAAAAGATTGAAAGGAGGGGAGAAAGAGATAATAACAACAACGCTTAACTAGAATGAATGTTAGAATTTGAAGCCTATGAGCCTCTGCCTCTTTGGAGACTCCGAGAAGAGATAATAACTATGGTTCTCATGGACGTAAAGGAGAAACATTTCATAGCAAAAGTGCTTAGATGTGTAGCATAAATTTGTAACTGCAGAAATGTTCATCAGAATCCAGGTCATGAAATTACAGGCAATCTCAGGATTTAAAATTTTATGTTGGATTGGCTAAAAATTAATCAGCTCATACATATTTCACTTATGTTTATGAAAGAACTAAATCAGTGTGATTGTGTCTGGGTGTGAAGTATTTATTCATCTAGCTTGTAAGAGTAGTGCATAAAGAGCGCGTGATTCTGAATGTCATTGTTGGCGAGTGAACATATAAGGAGCCACCATGCTTAAGAAAATAGAATATTGCCATTATTAGAAGTCTCCTGCTCCCCCATGACAACTATTATTCTTTTATGTTAGTCATTATTTTCTTTAAAATTTTATCACCTACATATATGTTCCTCAATATATATGTGCGTGCGTGTGTGTGTGTATGTATATGTGTGTGTGTGTGTATATATACATATACTTGAAAAACTTAATCCGCCCGTAATCCATCACTGGATGAAGGGTCCACAGAGTGCAGAATCCCTGGCTGATAGTCTGACCTGAGTGTCCCAGAGCATTGACCAGATCCATTTCTAGGGGAAGGTTGTGGGCAAATTCATGCATAAATGAGTCCTGAGAAACCACAGTCCATGGCTCACCACGGTCACGGCATCTGGTGGGACTCTGCAGGTTCTGGCTCTCTGGTAGAATTATAATTTCTGCTCCTAAATTCTGCATGCCCTCCCTCCATCTCTCAGGAGTAGGTCAAAGCAGAGTACTTACAATAGATAAACTAAGTGTCATCAGCTGGCCTGTGAAATTTTATCACAATATGTTCAAGCCAAGTGCAGATTAGAATCTGTGCCAAGGTTCCATATGGGCATTCTGGTCCTTGGGTCAAAAGGTAGTTTGTTTAGGAGCAAAGGGATTTGGTGATACAGCTTTCAAAGGGTCTTTCTTTTGAGTCACCCATCCTTGATTTGGACTGGACACTGTCTCTGTCTTGTGCATGACTATCATCCTAGGATCTTCCTTCATGATCATCTTGGAGATTCCCTTGACCTCTCTCACCTGTGTGGGATCTCTTATTTCCCATGTTGCATCTCCATTAGTCTTTGTTTAGTCCTTTGTTTTAGGAAGCCCATTTTTAAGTAGTTTCTTGAAAAAAAGAATGTATGAGGTTATTTTGACATCCTGCATATATGATGATGATATGTTTCTATCCCTTACACTTGATTGATAGATGACCAGATGGAATAATTTTCTTGAGAATTTTTGTAGGCATTGTTCTGTTTTTCATCTTGCTTCTGGTATTACTGTTGAGATCTGTTTCAACTAGAGGAAGTCCAAAGCCAATCTAATTTTTATCCTTTTGTGACCTGTTTATATCCTCCCTAGAAGTTTTTGTAGAATGTCCTTTTGTCTCTCCTGTCCTGAAAGTGACAGTGCTGTGCCTTGGTGAGCATCTGTTTTCGTCCATTATTGTCCCCACGAGTTTCCAGCAGGCCCGTTAATGTGGAATGTCATGTTCACCAGTTTCATAGAAATTTTTTGAATTATTTTATTGCTGATTTCTTCAGAATTCCTCGCTCCTCTCTTTTAGCACTCATATGATTTGCATATGGGACCTCCTATCTTGGTCCTCTAATACTCTTTCTACTTTACAGCTCTTTATCTTCTTGACTTTTAGGGGATTTCCTTAGCTTTATTTTCCAACTCTTGAGTGTTAAATTTTTGCTGAACATTGCTATGTTGTCAACTTCAATAAGCTCATTTATTCTTTGAATGTTTTCCTTTCTTGCTTTATTTAAGAAGAACATGGTTTTGTTACTAGATGCAGTGTTTGTCTTTCTGAAATGTTAAAGATATTCTTCTTCTTGAATAGTTTGTTTCCCTCAAAAATGCTACTTTTTCTGTCTTAGTCTTTAATGTCATGTTAAAGAGGCTTTTCCTCAAATGGCTCGTTATCTGCTCACAATAAAAATAGGGGACTTAAAAGCCAATTAGGAGCTTGCATGTAGAGTGAGGCTTCCATGAACTCTGGGCCTCACTGTATGGTGATTTAGGTGGACCGTTTATTAAGGAGCCCTCAGTGCTTCTGCATTTCATCTTTCTTCACAGTCTGGTCATTCCCCAGAGAAGTGAGCTCCAGTGGTCTGCCTAGAGCCATGCTGTTCAGTCCGGTAGCCACTCACCACGACGAAGTGAATGGTTCTTTGGTTGAGTTAGCCCCATTCGAGTGCCGCGATAGCCACATATAGTGTGGCTGTCATGCCTGGACAGCACAGCTACTGAA
>NW_024426774.1:23624730-23850019 GCF_017311325.1 Ursus maritimus | reverse complement strand
AAAAAAAAAAAAAAAAAGAGTAACCCCAGGGGCACCTGGGTGGCTCAGTTATTAAGCGTCTGCCTTCCGCTCAGGTCATGATCCCAGGGTCCTGGGATAGAGCCTCACATCGGGGTCCCTGCTCAGCAGGAACCCTGCTTCTCATTCTCCCACTCCCCCTGCTTGTGTTCCCTCTCTCGCTGTGTGTCTCTCTCTCAAATAAATAAAATCTTTAAAAAAAAAAAAAGTAACCCCAATATATCTGTGTACCTCTACAGCAAGCAACAAGTCAAGAATACTATGCAGTTAGCTACTTCATTTAAAAATGTTTTCATACAAATTTTTAGAAAAACCATGAAACAAAGTTTTTACCTACTATATATATATATACACCGTTGGGCTCCTTCTCCTCTTAGAAGTAATGAGCAACAAGAGCAGCAGAGCAACTCTCAAAACCTGGAACTCCTGTTCAAATTCTACTAGGAACCACACTCTTTGACATTCTGCAAAGGTAACACCAAGCTCTGTCCAACACTGCCCTCTGCCCTTCACTCCGCCCCTCACTTTCTTTACCTATGAGAAGAGAAGACTGGGTCTGGATCGCAATTCTCCCTGGTGCAGTGCACGCCCTTAAGGGCATTTTAGAAATCTGTTGAGCTGTTTTCTGGGGTTTTTTGGTTTTGTCTTGTGACATAATTATACCTCATATATTTTAAATTATTTTCCTTTATATTACAGTTAGGGAATTATATTGATTTATTTTAATTATGTGAGTAAAAAAACTTACATTAACTATTAATTTTATCTCAAGATACTAAAGAGAGAATTACAAAATATTTATTATGAAAAAGGGGGCTTTGGGTTGGATAGAATTAGGAATTAATTGACTAGAAGATCTGAAAGGTTCTTTACAGTTCTATAATTTACTGATTCTATTAATATTTTGAACACTAATAATGAGACAAAAAATAGCAATAAAGACAGCATACATGAGGATTTGTGGGCAAGAACAGAAACTTCTAAATCTGCTTCTGCACTTGATTAGATAATTAAATTTGTAGAAAAGCAATTATATCCTACTGCCTAGGATGTTATATATCAGAATACTATGTAGTTCACTTTTAAGAAAAAGATTAAAACATCTCCAAAAATCACTATTACATTAGGGAATTAGAAATTAAAAGGATGTCCTGGGGTTAGCAAAGATTCAGCCCACACGTCCCAATCATCGATTTCAAAAACCACATTTTATGAAATGGGCATAATGTGAAATGAACCCTGAAATATTATGATAAAGTTAAACAGATTTGGGTACTCCTCCATCCAAACCAAAACAGAGAAATTGTTGACAGATTTCCAAAAAAACTTATCAGAAATTATTAAAACAGAAAGATAATGCTTTGAGAATCAACCTTCCCACTCTAAAAGCTTTGGTTGAGGGCTTGGGGGGAGTATCTAGATATCAAGAAGACATGATATTTCATTACCAAATTATTCCAAAAGTAACTGTGAACTATATTATTTATAAAATATAATCTTAAAAAATTGACAGGAAAACCTACTATGGGCCAAGCCACACACACATACACATGTGCTTATGTATTTATAGTCATATGTATCATCACATTTTATTATTTTAACAACTCTTCAAGGTAGATATTATTGCTCACTTTTTCTCTGAGGAACAGGTTAAAAGACATTAAATAACAGATTTCCAGCTATCAGGATGCTATGGAACAAAGCCTTTCAAAACTAAGCGTAAAAGCCTCTAAGGAGGAAAAAAATTTGTTAAAGATTACACAGAGTTGATTCTATAGAAGACTCCAGTTGAGCCTCACCTATTGACCTAATATTATGTATGAAGCGATTTTTTATTAAGTACCTGACGCCTCTATCTGCCAAGCACTTTCACATATTTTATCTTACTTGATGTTTTTCGTATTTTATCTTAGTTGATATATTTGATAAGTTGATATATATATAGTGATAGCCTCCACTAATCCATCCATTAAGGAAAACATGGAAAAGAGAGCAGTGGTTGCCAGGGGTGAGGAAAAGGATGTGACTATAAAGGGATAGCACAAGGGAGTTTTTTGGAGTGATGGAACTGTTCTGTTTCCTCATTGTGATGGGGGTTACACAAATCTAGACCTATATGAACATCCATATATGTACAACCAAAAGAAAAAAAGGCAACTTAAAAAAAGTTTAACTGCATTTCCTTAACAGCACGATGCAGAAAATGGCTGATAAAGAATACTTCTCCTGAACTGCATTACCTTTCTTTTAATTTTTTTTTTTAAGTAGGCTCCACACTGGGTGTGAAGCCCAACGTGGGGCTTGAACTCATGACCCTGAGATCAAGACCTGAGCTGAGATCAAGAGTCAGAAGCCTGGGGGCGCCTGGGTGGCGCAGTCGTTAAGCGTCTGCCTTCGGCTCAGGGCGTGATCCCGGCATTGTGGGATCAGCCCCACATCAGGCTCCTCCGCTAGGAGCCTGCTTCTTCCTCTCCCACTCCCCCTGCTTGTGTTCCCTCTCTCGCTGGCTGTCTCTCTCTGTCAAATAAATAAATAAAATCTTAAAAAAAAAAAAAAAAAAAGAGTCAGAAGCCTGGGGCGCCTGGGTGGCTCAGTCTTTAAGCATCTGCCTTCGGCTCAGGACATGATCCCGGAGTCCTGGGATAGGGCCCCGCATCAGGCTCTCTGTCCTGCTGGGAGCCTGCTTCTTCCTCTCCCACTCCCCCTGCTTGTGTTCCCTCTCTCGCTGGCTGTCTCTCTCTCTGTCAAATAAAAAAAAGTCAGAAGCCTAAATGACTGAGCCACCCAGGCACCAGGCGCCCCCTTTGGCGGGGGGGGGGGGGCTTTTTTGTTTTTATTCGAATTCCAGTTACTTAACATACAGCGTAATATTAGTTTCAGGTGTACAATGTAGTGACTGAACACCGCCATACAACACCTGGTGCTCCTCACAGCAAGTGCCCTCCTGAATCCCCATCACCTGCATCACCTGGCCCCCATCCACCACCCCTCTGGTGACCATCAGTTTGTTTCTTGGTTTTTCCTTTCTCTTTTCCCTTTACTCATTTGTTTTGTTTCTTAAATTGCCATGTGATTCACTCATACGTGGAATTTAAGATGCATTTCCTTTCAATATCACAGAGTATGCTTTTAGTTCATAAAATAACTTTGTAGAAATACCTTAGTCCTTTGACAGTTCAGGGTTTTACGGAGATTCTAATTAAACAACTACAAATTTATCTTTAATAAAACATCAGTAAGTTCCCTTGGTACATTAACATTTTAAAAATTCAAGTTATTATAGCAAATTTTACAGATTTACAGTCAGATTTTACAAAAGTAAATGCCTTCCAAATTTCTTTGAGTTCTGCTACACAAAGTCTGTATTTAAAGCATATATATAATAAATTAAGTCTCTAGTCACAACCATTTCAAAATCAGGAAGCAGGGAGAGAAAATTTACTAAGTATACACATTCAGTATGTCCAAACATTACTGCATTCTCTTTAAACTGTCTTATCTCACTGAACAATCTCCCCACCCCTGAGAGACAGAGATCTTCCCAATTTTACAAAAAAAAGAACATGGAGTCAGGAGGTTAAAAAAGCAGCCCACAATTGGGCTAATGAGATAATGGAGGCAAGATAAACCAGAGCTTTAAAAACACGCTTTAGTGTGCCTGTAAATAAGGGCATAAATTCACAGCACGTGGAAATTTATAAATGAAATTAACAGTCAGTGCAAAATATTGATTTGTCATCTCTAAAAACAGACAACTGTCAAGTATTTGCCATGTGATACAAAAATCTTCCAACCAGTAAGTCTGAGATGATGCTAACAAGTCAATTTCATACACTGGATTTGACTAGTAACCAAGAAAGCAAGCTCTTCATTATTTCTCAGTACCAACAACTAAAAACATCTAGCATGTTAAGTCAAGAATATAACTTACTAGGGATGTCTATCACATAAGCAGTAACTTAAGGATAAGTGATCACATAGCCAAAGCTTTGTGTCTCCCCTCAAAGCCTGAACTTCTAAAGAAATTCAAATCCTTCCACCAAGAATTCAAGGTCTTTTCCAATCTGGCCCAAATTAATTTTTCGAAATTTCCCTGAATATTCAGCTTCCTAAACACTTCACTTTAGCCTGAACTCTCCCTGTTCCCCTAAGCCCAACATGTACCTCCTCGTGTCTATATTACACCCTCTTCACTCCATGTAAGGAAACTCAACTCACCCTACAAGACCAGCTCGATTCTCTCCTCCTCCAGCAACCCTTCCCAAACTACTAGTTCAAAACAGTTTCTACCCTTCCTCAGAACTCCTATAAAACTTCTTTGTCCATTCATGATATACATAGTGTTATTCTGTTTTTATTTTTTTAAGATTTTATTTATTTACTTGAGAGAGGGAGTGAGCATGAGTGGGGGGAGGGACAGAGAGAGATGAAGAGGGAGAAGCAGGCTCCCCACTGAGCAGGGAGCCCAATGTGGGGCTTGATCCCAGACCCTGGGATCATGACCTGAGCCGAAGGCAGATCCTTAACTGACTGAGCCACCCAGGTGCCCCCATACTGTTATTTTATTGAACTGGATTTACTTCTTTTTTTCATGGGTGTCTTATTTCCACAGGACGGACTTGTGACATCTATGCTTGTATCATACACATCATCTCATATCTAGTTGATAGCCAGAAAAAAAAATATTTCTTTTTTATTTTAGGTTACAAGCTAACTTAGGATGATACTTAAATATATTTATGTGACATATGTGATATAAATACCTAATGTATGTTTAGCCTAGACACAGCATACACTTTTCCCTTGAGAATAAAAACTTTTAAAACATGTTATCTTTCCTAAGGTTAACATCTCAATGATAAAAACCCAAATTTCTGTATTTCCTTTTGATACCACACATTTAAATTATTAAAAGCTTACTTTTTTTTCATTTGGCCATATATGTTTCTCCCCTGAAAGTCCAAGCAGATCTTTTATAATATACAAAATTTATGGAGCACTACCACAAATGCAATTAACAGGCTAAAATTAAGGTTATTATAAATAACCAACCTTGCATGTGGAAAATGTGAACAAAAATTACTCACTTTTAGGAAATTAAAGAACAAATCTACAAAATATAAATACAAGCTGACACTAAGGCCACCTCTTAAGCTGGAAAAAAATTCCAGTGGGTTATCCACGTACACATTACCACACTAAAGCATAAGATTCAAAAATATAGCAAATCATAAGGTTGTATAGCTTAAAGAGGCAATACAAGTTTCCCTCCCATACCTGAAAGTAGAAGTCTCCCATGAAACCTTGCATAAGCCGAAATGGCATAAAGCGAAGAAGTAATTACCATTACCTCATTATGAAAAAATTTTTGAGCATTCTCACAGCCAAAAAATAACCTCTCTCAGGCTTTCCTGATACCTCAAGACACATCTTGCTAACAGATGCACAAAGTAAATCGACAAAAAGCAGATGCTCACAGACACACTTCAAAGCCATGGCAGCTTGAGACTGAGATGCTGAGTGTAGTTCCCCGGGGAAGGAGCTTGGCGGCGCCACACTCACTGCTTGGGGGTGTGCGTGCTGCCTCTGTAAGGGCGTGCTGCCAAAGGCGGAAGGCTAATTTCATTTTCTCCTCTTTTTGACTTTCTTCAACTAGCAAAAACAGGGACTAATGTAGGTCTTTGGTAAAAGTAAGGTGATATAACACGAACTTTCAAAAAGCAGGGGATACCATTGCACCACAACAGTTAAGAGCAGTCTCTGAAGTCCAACGATAGAGACTAGCACTAACGCCTTTTTTTTTTTTTAATGTTTATTATATTATGTTAGTCACCATACAGTACATCCCTGGTTTCTGATGCAAAGTTCGATGATTCATTAGTTGCGTATAACACCCAGTGCACCATGCAATACGTGCCCTCCTTACTACCCATCACCAGTCTATCCCATTCCCCCACCCCCTCCCCTCTGAAGCCCTGTTTGTTTCTCAGAGTCCATAGTCTCTCATGCTTCATTCCCCCTTCTGATTACCCCCCCTTTCTTTATCCCTTTCTTCCCCTACCGATCTTCCTAGTTCTTATGTTCCATAGATGAGAGAAATCACATGATAATTGTCTTTCTCTGCTTGACTTATTTCACTTAGCATTATCTCCTCCAGGAGACTAGCACTAACTCCTTATTCACTCTACTGTGTGGCCTTAAGCAAGTAGCTTAACCTCACGGTGCCTCGGATCAGTAACAACAGTACCTGCCTGGCGGTATTAGTATCGGTATTAACACATGTAAAGCGCTTAGAAGAGCATCTGGTATACTTAAACACTCAGTGGATGTGCTACCGTATTATGCATGGTACAAACACATCTGTTCTTTCCATTCATTTACTTTATCAAACATGTTTAAGTTATTATAACAAATATATATTGATCATCCATGGCTAAGTTGGAGACAATACACTTACCAGTGCACTTAGGTTTACCAGATATGCACTACCACTCCTGTCTACTTCACTAAATTAGTTTCCTACTCACAGTAACCACACCTTCTTTCTCTAGTTTAGGACTCTCTACAATAGTACTGCCTGATAGAAAAATGTGAGCCACGTATGTAGGGGCGCCTGGGTGGCGCAGTTGTTAAGCGTCTGCCTTCGGCTCAGGGCATGATCCCGGCGTTCTGGGATCAAGCCCCACATCGGGCTCCTCCACTATGAGCCTGCTTCTTCCTCTCCCACTCCCCCTGCTTGTGTTCCCTCTCTCACTGGCTGTCGCTCTGTCAAATAAATAAATAAAATCTTTAAAAAAAAATGCGAGCCACATATGTAATCTAAAATATTCTAGTAGTCACACTTAAGAAGTAAAGAAAAACAGACAAAATTAATTTTAATAGATTTAACCCAATATATACATAAATTGTCATTTTAATGTGATCAATCTAAATTATTAAGATACTCTGCATTCATTTTTTCATACTAAGTTTTGAAATCTGCTATGTATCTTAAACCCCACAGCACATCTCCATTCACACGCTGACACAAGTGCTCTACGCCATAGGTGCTGAGTGCACAGTGCAGCTTGGTACAATTCTACGTGCAGGAATGTGTGCGGCATACTGATGACTACAAGGTAAGATCCAATCTATAATGAAATTCTCATGCTGTATTAACACAGTGTTTAGGTACTATAATTTGTGAGTTCAAAATCTTAAGACTTGTCCAACAGGAAGCACTTCAAAGACCTTGTTTCTTGAAACTCTTTATTTCACAGATGAAGAAACTCAGAGAAGTGAAGTAACTTGTTATCTGTAAGGACTCCCTAGAAAATCTCCTTTGTGAGTCCTAGGCCTCCCACAATAAAACTTACTCCTCTTCTGCATCAGGCTTGCCCCTAAATTAACCAAAGCCAGTGGTCAGACAGGCTGCGGCTTTGAATCCCAGCTCTGCCACTTAATAATTATGAAACTTCCAACCTGTTACTTCCGCAGTTGTAAAAATGGGGGTAACAGCAGTACCCACAAGTCAAAGGGATGTTGTTTAAAATCAGGTGAGTTACCACATGTAAAGCGCTCGCAGCAGCAACTGGTGCATAGCACAGACTTAGTAAATACTGGTTGTTACTATTGTTATTAAAAGCTGAGTGATGGCAGCCAGTTTAAGATGCATCGGCATGAATTTAGACACAAATGCTTCATCTGAAAGGTAAGTGTGTGACCAGCTTTTTGCAATGTTTTAAGAGCAACAGTGGGCTTCCCTGTACATAAGCAGCCAGAGCCTTGAATGGCTCTTTCAGACCAGGCTGACATTACAGAGCACTTCCCGCCCCCTCTTAGAAAGACCTGCAGGGCAGAACTGCCCTTTCTTCCTAGAGCCATTTGACACAGCTGGTTCCTTCCCCCACTGCACCGTGCTGCGTGGTAAGAAGCTGTGAAGCGTGCTCCTTCTGGCAGTGGGAATCCCTCCCCTTCTTCCCTCCCTCCACACTGGGTCCTGGGTCCGGGGAGGTAAAACCCGTAACAATTCATTTGTTTTCATTCATTTTACTCACACTTTGAGCTGTATTCTCTGCATAAAATCCCTTCACTTGGGGGGGGGGGGATGTCCTGTTCATCAAATCTACCATTTACCAAATCTACCTCTGAAATATGAATTTTGTCTTTGGGCAGATTCAGCTACTTGCCAAGGTCACAGAGTGGTAGAGCTAGGCCTAGAACTACACAGGAGGTCAGCTGTTCTCAACTCACAACGAAGTGATTTGACAACTTAATCAGCGCAAGGGAAAACTGGTCCTCTGGCAAAGAGTAATTACTGACCGAGAAAAATGATTTTATGGTTTATTTAATAAGATACAAATTTTAAGTCGATAATTGTAAACACTGTACCAGAATCTAAAGAATCTCCTTAGGGTCAACAGGAAGCTGCTTTATGAACATCATTTGTTGATTCCTCATGAAAATACAGTCATGGTATTGGAAAAAGACCTCAAGGACTTTGGAAAAAGGACTCAAGGACTGGTTAGAATCTAATACAAGTTTGCACTGACTACAGTTCTATAACTCTGAACTTTCTAGCTCTAAGATTCTAAGTATCTAAGAGAAAAGATCTAAATCCATGCTGCCTAGGCGGGTGGGATCTAGGTGAACTTGTGATACAAAGGAAACAATATGCTAAAGATTATTTCCAGAGGTGGGGGTGGGGGGGAATGAAAGATAATATCTAAGAGCCAGGATGCGAAAAAGCAAGATCTATGGAGACAGCCTACCACAGTCGGGCTGTTCTGAATATAAACCATCAAAAGCAAACAGAAAGCAAGCATGATTCTAAAGACAGAACTCTCAGGCAACTGCCCTGCGAAGTCAGCACAGTCTCCATCCCAAATCGGTCACTACTGAGCACAAAGCCGGTATTACGTTTTCCCCCAAGTTATTACTAAAGGGACAATAATCACCATTACTTTAGCAGCAAACCATAAAAGTGCACATACATGACCAGATTTTAGTGTTGGGATTTTTAAAAACTTACGGCCAAAATACTCTGATACAAATTTACTAATATTCATGATTATTGTGCTTCACACAGTATCTGGGTCTGACTGGAACGTAATTCATGTGATTTACTGTAGTAACCACTGCTCTACAACTGAACATTTCTAGAGAGAGCAGTAAGGAGAAGGGTTTCCCCCTGAGTTGATGCTGAAGACCTCTAAAGCTCTGGTGTTTTCTTTTTAACCACTTTACTGAGATATAATTCACACAGACAACATTCACGGATTTAAAGCCTACATCTCAGTGGATTTCAGTATGTTCACAGAGCACTACAAAATCACACAATTTTAGAACATTTTCATCACTCTCACCCCAGGCTGAAGAGCACTTGTGGTCTATTTACTCGCTCTTTTTCCTGTTAGCTACATCATTTCTATTCACCTGCTTCAGGTCTTAACCCAAAGGTCACTTTCCCAGAAAGGTCTTCACTGACACCCAATTGAACACTGTAACACCACACCCATGCAGCACACACTTTCAGCATCTTCTCACCCAATGCCCACACCCTCAACCCCTACCTCCCACCCCACCTTATTTTTCTCCAGATACTGATCACATTTAGCATTCCAAATGTTTACTGTTTATTGTCTGTAAACTCCGGGGGGGGGGATGATTTTTGTCTTAGTGCTGTACCGCCAGGGCCTAGAACATGACCCTGCTGCAAAAGTTTAATGATTATAGAGGGAAAAGCGGAGGGAGAGGAGAGCAAAGGAAGTAGCTTCAGTACTACAAATTTCACTAGCTTGTAAGATCTTTGTTTTATTAAATTATGGGTTCTCTGTAACATTTTTCTCCTTTAAAATGAAAGTCTAACTAGAGAAAACTAAAATAAATGAAGTTAACTAAATTTAATACCACTGCAGATGCCAATATCTATGCCACAGTTAAAGATTTATTCTCAAGTTTTCATCCCTTGAGGTCTTTACTGAATGCCTAAACTGTGTACCATGGAGAATACCAAAGAAATATAAGACAGTTGTTTTCTTCCAAAAGCCTACAGTATGTGTGAGCTAGTCGTGCACAAATTAAATACATACTGCCTTTGTTTTTCTCCTTTTGTTTCTCATTAAAAAATACATATATATGAATAGCAAACACCTTCTAAGCACCATAGAATGTGGGGAGAAAAAAACAATAATCTATGTGAACTAGAATAGTCAGAAACTGCCTCCTAGAGGAAGTAGTGTTATCAGAGTCAGTGAAACCACGCTAACAACAGAACCAACGTGCAATGACTTTCCACACTAGTTTATTTCTTGCATATACAGTATTAGCGAGGTAGGGAGGAAGGTTAGGTTGGCAGACAACTCTCTTCCACACAGTCATTCAGGGATCCATGTTGCTTCCACTGTGGCTCTGCATCCCCCTGGTTCCATATTGTGGTACACACTCAGCCAGCAGAGGAGGCAACGCACCCAAGAACTGCAACACATCATTGTACTCACATTCTAGTGGTGAAAACTCAGTCACACGGGAAACAAGAGCTAGCTCCGGGCTCAGGAAGAGGGGAAGAACAAATTCTGGTGGACAGCCAGGACTCTCTGCCACAAGGAGGATTTGAAATGAACCATGAAGGATAAGTGGCATGAAACCGGAAACGAAGGAACCACATGAACAAAAACAAGCAAGTCAAAACTAAGCAACAGTTGGGCCAGAACGAGCGAGAGGACAAGGCTGGCTATTTCTGAAAGAGTGCTGAGAGAAGATGAGGTTGGTGGCATCAGCGGCTCCCAAACGTAAACTGAAGACAAATCCCAATATATGTCAAAGTTTCTACCAGTCTACAGTGAAGTGAAAAAAAACAAGTACAAGCAGACAACCTGTCAATAATGTTAAATTAATTACAGCATGTTTCTAATACAATTTTACATAAAATGTGATATCAAAATTTCATGGTTTTTTATATTAAAAAATGTTTTTATTTTATTTTTTTTTAAGATTTTATTTATTTATTTGACAGAGATAGAGACAGCCAGCGAGAGAGGGAACACAAGCAGGGGGAGTGGGAGAGGAAGAAGCAGGCTCATAGCGGAGGAGCCTGACGTGGGGCTCGATCCCATTAACGCAGGGATCACGCCCTGAGCCAAAGGCAGACGCTTAACCGCTGTGCCACCCAGGCGCCCCTAAAAAATGTTTTTAAATATGACACTTAAGGCTATCAACAGTTCTAAGATAATGCCCTTTCCTGACTATAACAAATTCAGTCTCTGCCTTGTGGGCAATGGGGATTTATTTGCACTTTCTAGTTCATTATATAATTTTAATGCTTAATATCTTCTAACAAACCTTTACTCCTTTGCAAATTAGAAAAGACTTATTACTCCTAAATAGCCATAAGAGATTAAATATGAAAAACAAGAGTTACCTGAGAGTAGGGAGAAAGTATTACATATATAAAATGTACTCAAAACATATGCCCCAAAGATTGAAAAAAAAAAAATAGTTGCCTCTTCTGGACCCAATTTCAAACTCTTACATAAACATAAAACATATATGACAAATATTAAACTCAAAAACGGGGTAAGAAAGCAATAAATCGGCAAACTAAAAAACAATCTACAATAGGATTAACTCAAAATTTCCTTTTCTAAATAACTACTTTTAGTCTAAAAATGATATAATACACTATTCTAATTATTTACCACAGGCTAGAGGGGGGAATGTTAGTTACCATTAAAAATAGCAATAAAGAAAGTAAAATGCCCTTTTTGCTAGAGAAATTCAGATGTCATCATTCAACTAGGACATAAAAGTAAGAATTTTATTTGGAATAAAAGAGTGTTCAACACTAAAGAAAGCAAACACTTAGAACTACTTATGACCAATGGAAATATGTGCTTATTAAGACAGAAAGCTAATTCTCAGCCTCTACTAAAACCAAACTTCTATAAAAAATCACTTTTTCTACCTTTTCCCCTATATACCACAAATGGCAAGGTTTGAAAAAGATGACACTGCACACAGCATGCCACCTTAAAAATAAAGAGAAAAAAAACCTGTTAGAGAAATATAAAAGGTGCAAATTCCATTTATTGGAAACCTGGTATATGCTTCAGTAAGTTCCAAACATTTGTGCAAATGTTAGCCATGCATCTTTCCAGTCAGTTTAGAATCATTAAGCTAAGGAGTGACCAAACTAAATGAAATCAACCATGCAAGGAAAACATCTGCTGATAATTTCTAAAGTTAATGGTTTCCAATAGTCATATACATCTCTTATCACAATGCTT
Source organism: Ursus maritimus (assembly GCF_017311325.1). Lineage (NCBI taxonomy): Eukaryota > Metazoa > Chordata > Mammalia > Carnivora > Ursidae > Ursus > Ursus maritimus. Next base: position 23,837,738 of record NW_024426774.1, on the reverse strand, counting down.
TCCATGGAAAATATTCAAGTATTTATTGGAGAAAGATCAGCCTAAGTTGAATTACCATCAAAAAATACTTCTACCACATAGCAGTCTGTTAGTCTGGATAATTTAATTAGTCAGGTTCTAAAGAACTTTCTGATTAACTGAGAGTTGCTGCTTTTTAAAAATTTAACACACACACGCCATTACTGTGGCAAAATTATTTCTACAAGTAGAATTCCAGTTTACTAAAATTTAATTTACCACACATTTGGAAAAATGAAATAGTATCTGATAAATATTTCAGTTTAATTATTTAAAAATGAAATCACTTTTTAAAAAATGTCTGGCAAATATGTTACTAACTCATATATACTTAGACATGCACATACTCAAACATGCTGATCATACCTTTTAGTCATATTAAAATTTGATGGCTGAGATTTATTTTTTTTTTTTAAAGATTTTATTTATTTATGTGACAGAGACACAGCCAGAGAGAGAGGGAGCACAGCAGGGGGAGTGGGAGAGGAAGAAGCAGGCTCCCAGCGGAGGAGCCTGATGTGGGGCTCGATCCCGTAACGCCGGGATCACGCCCTGAGCTGAAGGCAGACGCTTAACGACTGCACTACCCAGGTGCCCCAGATGGCTGCGATTTATTAAATGTACAGGTAAGCTTTAGCTTTCCCCTAAGCTCGTGGACAAAGAAACAGAAACTAGATCTGCACTAGGGATTTTATTCTGCACAACATAGCTCTTGCCTATCATACTCTTCTAGTGCTACTATCTTAAAATTACAATAAAAATATTGGTTAATAGAAAATTTAAGAGTTATATGACATTGAGTAAACACTGAAAATTTAAAATAGGAGTCTCAAATCTAGGGTCACAGAGTACAATGGAAGTCCCATAAAGTAAATCAACTTAAAAAGAAATACGAGAAGTTGGGAAGAAGTTTCTAACGGTGAAAGAAACTGCCCCAAACCTATTTAAAGCCAAACTTGGGACTAAAAGTGAGGTCTCCTAATTCCTCGTTCAATATTCTGTCCATGTCTATGGTCTTGAAGGCTTGAGAAAAGGAAAGCAGAATTGCCTTTAAAATTCATTAACGGTTTCAGTTTTAAAGTCAAATTAAAGCCACTGGGAATCTCCAAAATTCTGTAAGAATATGCCATTAGATTTTAAAACACACACGCATTTAGTGTTGCCAATTCCAACTACTACATGGAGGAGGCAGGGACAAACTGCAAAAAAATCAACTAAGGATGGACGTAGTAGTTCAGGTTCAAAGTGGTTAGGCCTCAAATTAATTCTAATTTGGTAAAGCCAAACTTCTTCCAACCATCAAATGTATGAACATGCTTTTTTTCTTATGCAGACATTTAAAATTTTTTTAAATGAGTTGTCATCATTCATTACTGTTTAATAGCATGTGCTGAGCATTTACCACGCCAGACAGTATGCCAGGCACTTGCATTACCTCATTTAATCCACACAACAATCCTATGGAGGGAACTACTATTACAAACCCATTTTAAAGATAAGGAAACTGAGATCCAGCAGAGTCATAAAAGTGTGATGGGCTGTATTTTCCAACAAAGTCTATAAAAATGTTTCCTATCCCACATGTTTTTTTTTTAATAAACATTTTGCTTTAGAAGTTTTAAATTTACACAATTATACTGATAGTATAGAACTCCCATATACCCCATAGTTAGTTTCCCCCATTATTAATATCTTATGTTAGTATGGTATATTTACTACAATTAATGAACCAATAGACACATTTTTATTAACTAAAATCTAGACTTTTTTTTATATTTCCTTAGTATTTATCTAATCTCCTTCTTCTGTTTCAAGATCCCATCAGGATAGCATATTATATTTAGTCATCATGTCTCCCTAGGCTCCTCCTGGCTGTGATAGTTTTTCTGACTTTCCTTATTTTTGATAACCCAGAAATTTAAAAACTGAGACCCCAGATGTGTCTTATTCCAGAGAAGATGCTTCTTAACAACTCCCCCGAACAATCTCCTAAAATCCAAACTACCTGTCCTTAGAATTTAAGGAAGTCTACATGTTGGCCAGTGCAGTGGGCCTGAATTGGCAGGACAATCACATTTGGAAAGTAGATCCTACAACAATACTTTTCTTCCAGGTAACTGCATTAATGCATGGTATAATCAAGAGAATTTATGAATGAGCTGTCATGGCACGTAAGACTGTGTGACTGCAAAACATAAGTTACATCATTCCCAATGACAGGACCAAGCAGGCAACGTATTAACTTCTTTTTAAGTAACCATACTAGCTTTCCACACTCTTATGAAAAAGACAGGATTTTTTAAATATTCAAATAATTTCTACTTGCTTTCATTTAATGGAAGGAGTGCTTATAAAATATTATTAAATTTCTCATACATATTTTAGGATTAAGTTGTAGCCAGTGCTAATTATAACATGCCTGGAAAAAAATTAAACCTACATGGATTAAAATTCTATTTATAAAAGAAAAGTCTAAACCGCAGAAACAGTGCTTAGTTTAGAACAAGAACATGTACATAACTGCCAAATGCAATCCCTGTTTAGATGTCTCTCTTACCGAGACACTGTAATTACAAAAAACCAAAATGAATTTCTAAGTGTTTCAAGATGAAACAGTTCTTGCATAACTTCCAAGGCTTATAATTACTTTCCTGAAAAGGTAAATATTCCAAGTTTTAATTTAATATAATACTAACTCTACAAGTTAACACAGATTGAACATTTGATTTTATTCTAAATTGGAAGCCACCTATGAAATTCAGAAGCTTTTAAAAATGAACAATCAAATGTTAACCAAAGGAAAATTACTGGGAGGCTAAAGGCCAATGCAACTTCCTACAGCCATTTACAGGGAAAGCAAACCCCCAAGTTTACTGAATGGTTTTTAAGAATCCTCATATACGTTTAGTGACTACCCAAGAGAAATGCATCACAACACAGTCTCTCACTTCCCATTCCCTCTGCAGTCCAGCTTTTTGCCTCTACCATTCCACTGAAACCACTTCAGGAAAAAAGTCCACTTTCACGCTGCCAAATCCAACGGCCACTTCTCTGTCCTCATTTCACTCCACCTCTTGGCAGCACTCCACATGAATGGCCACCTCCTCCTTGAAATGCTAGCCTCTCCTGGCTTTTGTGACATCACCCTCCTGGTTTGCCTCTGACCTCACTGACCTATCTCTCCTGGTCTCCTCAGTTGGCTCCTGCTCCTCTCCCGGACCTCAAAATGCTGGGGCTTCCTAGCACTCGGACACCAGTTGCTTCTCTCCATCCTTTTCCTCTTCCTTCCTTCCTCCCCATCATCCTCCTGCTGACCTTTCCAAAAGATATTTCCAACACAACCCTCCCCTCTGACCTCCAGACTCTCAGATTCAGCTGATGACCTGACACTTAGGTGTTTTAAAGTCCTATCAAACTGAACACATGCAGAATAAATTTCCCTGGCCTTCCTCCACATCTACTCAGCACTAAGTTTTCTCCAGCTCCATAAACAACATCAGTGTCCACCCCAATTCTCTACCGAGAAATCGGGAGTCATCTTTCATTCTTTCCCTCACACTCCTGAAATCCAATAAAATCAGCAAGAGATCTGTCAACTCCATCTCCGATACCCATCCTAACTAAATCCAACATGCTGCATCAACTGCCATTGCCACCACCTTAATCCACGCCGCCACCATCTTGTGCTTGAACTGTTACTGACTTCCTCTCTCTCTCTTGGCCAAACCATATCCCCACCCACGGCTAGGCCTTTGCCCATACTGTAGCAAAAAAAAAAAAAAAAAAGTAAATGTCAACCCAATTATCATTTCCCTGTTTTAAGACTCTTTAATGGCTTTCCATTGAGCCTAGAGTAAAAATCAAATTCCCACCCAAAATCTACAAGTCTTTTATGAGTTGGCGCCCACCTCTCATCTTGCCAAGTATATCACCTCCCACTCCCTTTCACCCACATTCCAACCACTCTCTTCTGTCAGGTTCTCCTACAGGATACTTCCTGCCTCAGGGCTTTGTGCAAACTGCCCGTGATGCCTAAAATGGTCCTCTCAGACTTGCTGCGTAACTACCTTCCTTTCTTCCTTTTAGGTGTCAGCTTAGTGGTTGTCCCCTTAGAGAAGCTTTCACTAAGGCTGACCACTACTCAGAGCAAGCTCCCCTTGGTAATTATTCTCCCGACTCAATCCGGATTACTTCCTTTTTGGCTCTCAGTACAACCTGCAGTTCCTTTGTCTGTTTTCCTGTTTTCAGCCCATCGCTCCTTCCAGAATTTTAGTTTTACAGTTCTATGGTTGTGAGAGCCATGTTGATATTGTTCACTATTATAGTCTCAGCATAAAACCCAGCACACTTGGAAAGAGCTCAATTACTACTTGCTGAATGGCTTAGTATAAAAAATGAGGAAAGTCAGATGAATTGCTACTACTACTTTATGTTTTTTCAGGAATTCAAAAGCAGGCAGAAACAAAAGTAAAAAGAAAAATAGGGGCGCCTGGGTAGCGCACTCGTTAGGCGTCTGCCTTCGGCTCAGGGCGTGATCCCGGCGTTACGGGATCGAGCCCCACATCAGGCTCCTCCGCTAGGAGCCTGCTTCTTCCTCTCCCACTCCCCCTGCTTGTGTTCCCTCTCTGGCTGGCTGTCTCTCTGTCAAATAAATAAATAAAATCTTTAAAAAAAAAGAAAAAGAAAAAGAATGTCACCTTACATTCAAAGAGCATTTTCTAGTCTACAATGTGTTTTCAATGTTTATTACCTCAACTGAAATACAGAAAGCAGGTATTATTCCCATCTTATAGAAAAGACTCAGGGAGGTCAATGAATTGCCTACAATAATTTTTTAGTGGTATACCTAAGATTTTGAACCTTGTTCAAACCTCATTTCTTTTACTTTTTTTCTTTTTTGTGTTTTGTTTGAGTGCACAGTTTCAACTTTTTAACTGAAGCATACACTTAAGCACACAGTGAAGTGTACAAATCCTAAGTTTATAGCTTGATGAATTTCTACAAAGTGAATATACCCAGATTAAGACAGAACATCACCCGCAACCCAAAAGTCTCCTTCATAAACGCTCCCTCCCAATCATTAACTACTCCTAATCGAACTATAACCACTATTTGACTCCTAGCACCATAATTAGTTATAAGTTAGTGTTATCTGTTTTCTTTACCAAAATGGAATCAACAAGTATATACTCTTCTGTATCTGGTTTCTTTAACTCAAAACTATGTTTGCAAGATTCATCCATATTAATAACTGTGGAGTGGTCTGTTCTTTTCTGTTACTGTATAGGATAACTGTAAAACTATACCAAAATTTATCTATTCTGTTAGACATTACAGTGTTTTCCAGGTTTTAGCTATGATGAATAATGCTGTTAATGAACATTCTTATTTTGTAAATGAAGAAGCTAAGGCCCAGAAGAGGAAAAATGACTTAGTTAAAGAAACACAGCAATGGGGCAACACAACTAGACCCCAAGGCTTGATTTCCCTTTTCCTATGTCACACAATTAGCACACAGAAGCCATCTGAATGTTCAGAGATTTTTTTTTTAATGCTTGCATAATACAAAACCAAATCTTAAGTTACAAATACTATGCCAAATATTATTGTAGTTTCTGGTTACCAAAGTTACTTTAGTAAAAACTTTTTAAACAAATGTAATCTTCTCTAACTTGTGGCATTCAATAAGATTATGATGTTTGGGGGTAGAAGTCATTTATTTTTATACGTATCATTATTCCACAGGAGTTTATCTAATTTACAGTCATTATTAGAAATGTCTCGAGTTGGAATTTTATCAAAATATGGACAAATACAATAGTCCCAAGTTATGAACAGGTAGCATTCCAAAACTTTGCATTTAAGTCAGCAGTTTAGAATTCAGAATGCGCTTTCTCATGGAAATTGTATAATAAATAGTGATCAAGTTTTCAGATCAGTATGCAAAAGCCAACTTGACTTAAACGTACCTAAAAACAGCACTAATAACAACAGTCTTTAACAACTATTTACACACAACTAACTTGGAATAATAATCTATAAAACTCTATCTTAATATCTCCAATCTCTTATGTTAACTCTCATAAACCATGAGAGACCCACTCCTATCTCCCTGTCTTTTCTTCCAAATGCCTCTATGACCAGTTTATGCCTATTTTTTTAATCCCTCACCAATACTCTTCACTTTATGTTCCCAGATTCTGAGCCACAGAATTCAAACCACAATTTATCCCATAATTTCTATCCCTTAAATAACCCCTTGAGATTTTCAATGCTATAAAAACCTTTGGGAGGAGAAAGACAAAGAAAAATAGAGGGGGAAAGGGGAAAATCATAACATCTCAAGAAATTCTAAAAAGCACGGGTGCCTGGGTGGCTCAAGAGGTTAGGCGTCTGCCTTCAGCTCAGGTCATGATCCCAGGGTCCTGAGTTCGAGCCCCACAGTCTGGCTCCCTGCTCATCAGCGCATCTGCTGCACTCTCCTGTGTGGCTCATGTTTGCACTCTCCTGTGTGCTCTCACTCTCTCTCTCTCTCTCTCAAATAAATAAAGTTTTTAAAAGAGAGAGAGAGAGAGAGAGAGAAAAGAGAAAAAGAAATCCTAAAAAGTAGTTCTATCTTCACCAGAAGGCACATGGAGTCACATGGAATTTTTCTAAGTTTCTACATTCACTGAAATATTCTTTACTAGAGCCCTACTCAATCCTTCTAAACTTCTTAAAATCCTAAGCTGGGTACTTCTGAGCATATCCCCTTACATTAGGAAAGTTTCTTGTTTCATTCCTTCTCACATTCTCTTTCATTTTTCACTTAGACTCTAAATGGAAAGATAAAGGGGCATGTTGACATCAAGTCTTTACGTCACATAAAACTAAAATAAAGGAGAGATGGTGCTTCAGGAGTAGTCAGGCCATTAAGGTCACCATTAATCTATAACATGTTATATTCAAGTTAGAAACTACATATCAAAGCTTTGGAGCAAAGAAATAGTTTCATAAGTGGACAACAAAGTTTGCAGAAATTAGAAAAATCTATCTTATACATCACAATATAACATTCCTTTGTTCTTGTGGCTCACCTTATCTTTCCAATAATTACAGTGAAGATGTATGCTATATTGTCTTGGTACAACTAACAATGACCCCAGGATACCACAAATAGGTAGAATCCGGGGTAACAAGAAACCAGTTGCCAACCTGATGAAATTATTTACCAACAAATGTAGAAGTCAATTTCTACTTAGTCTAAGTGATGAAAACCAAAGGACAAGAGCTATATTAGGCTTAAAATCCAATGAAGATAGTAAATGACTCTGAAGGCCAAAAGACACCTTAAAAGTCAAAAATGTCCTCAAAGAATTCCTAAGCACAAGAATGAGTAGTGGAGTCTAAACTTTGAAGAATGGATATTTTACAGAAAGTAAACTAGGAAGGTAAGACTGTATCATTCCGTCAAATAAGTCTTTAAAATAAGTATGTTATGGGCCAAAAATCTTAAATGGACTAAAAAATTTAGGTACAAACTATAAAACTACCATTGAAGTTAACAAGAAACCACACCCATAAGTGTAGCAATGTAAAGATATTGTACCCAAAAGTAATCTGAGCTATCTTGTTACAGACTAAATATCCCATCAGAGAGCTGCCAACCAACAAACAATAAAAATTGACCTTTACCAACCCACTATTATTTTATATAACTCGGTCCTGGTTCCACCACTTACTGTATGACTTTAGGCAAATTACTTAACCTCTCTGGGCCTCAATTTCTGCAGTAGTAAAATAGAACTAAAGATGCTACCTACGTCATGATTATTGTGGGATTAAATGACATGAAGTAAACTGCTGAGTAGCTCCAGGGACAAAGCAAATATTCCATAGAGGTTAGCTACTATCGTTTTCTCCAAACTGATGTGTTGAAAAGTTACTTGAAGTCACATTCATGACTTAACACTACCTTTAAAAACTTCACAACCCTCAGGCCAGTGCTATGTGATGTTCAATATTTATTGACTGAAGACTAATAACACACAAGGAATCTAGAATCTTGAAGCTGAAGTAGATTTTAGAAGTCATCTGGAACAATTTCACTCAATTCAACAGTAAGACTCATGGGAAATCTTCAAATCTTTGCTGAAACATTTCCAGGGACAGACACCTGCCATATCAACAAAGCATACAGGAACAATTCTAATTACCAGAATATAAGATTTCATTGTACTGATTACTCTCATAAACTTATCTGAAACTCACTAGAGGGCATCACAATATTAGGAGAAACCATCTATCGGAAAGAATCATTCAACATTTATTCTAAGAAACACTGCAACCAGTTGTATAATACATGTATGTTAATTTTTAAATTATTCGTTTAAATATACATTAACATACATGTACAGAAAGAATTTTTTAAAAAGGTTATAGAATCATTACTTACATGTCCCTGTGAATAAGATAAGTAATTAAGATTACCATAAAGCCTGGGTTCTTTCCGATCCTATAATAAGGCCTCCTAACAATTTTAAGCAATTTTAATAATTATATGTTTATAAAAGAAAAGTATACAAAACCAGATTACATTTATTATTGCTCCTTACAGCCATATTCCAAATAACCACCAGCTTTCCATAAAAGGACCCAATGCCAAAGAGAAAATTATCAATTTCTATAAGAAATCCAAACCTGGACCCATGTATAACCAATTATTTAAATGATCTAAAACCAAATTATTTTTAAATGTTCACATTCATTACCAAAGTAATGGTACAACTCTAAAAGTTCATCAGGCTCCAGGATGGTCCAAGAGAACTGTCTTCAAGTATCCTAACTCCACTCATAATTCACAGCACCTGCTTACCGTAGTATGTAGAAAGAAAAAATAAGGAAAACAAGGAATTGTCTATAGCACACCCTTCAACCTTATCACATTCCAATTGTATATGAAATTTTACAGTTCACATGCAGTTTCTATCCTGTCAGGTAGAGGGTTCAACTGACTTCCCTCACCCACAGACCACTTGTGTCTCCACTCGCAATCCATTTCAATATTCCTTTACTTCATATACATTTGTGGGGGTTATTTTATTTTTTCCTTTGAATCAGTTATACTATTTGCCTGATTCTCTCATTTATTATGAATTAAAATATTTAGCGTAGATTTATTTTTCTATCTGGGTAAGTCACTGTATTATCATTTAACACACTAGTGAACTTTTTTTTTTTTTTTTTAAAGATTTTTATTTATTTATTTGACAGAGATAGAGACAGCCAGCGAGAGAGGGAACACAAGCAGGGGGAGTGGGAGAGGAAGAAGCAGGCTCATAGCAGAAGAGCCTGATGTGGGGCTCGATCCCATAACGCCGGGATCACGCCCTGAGCCGAAGGCAGACGCTTTAACCACTGTGCCACCCAGGCGCCCCAACTAGTGAACTTTTTTACTATTGGTAAGACACTGTTCAATACTTAGATGTTGTTTGATTATCAACACAAAAAGATACTCCACACAGTGAGTATAATCCTCCGGAGTGGAAAGGTCATCTCCCCATTTAAATTAATAAACAGGCTGTTGGCTTTTGAAAAATCAATCCCTTATGAAATTCATTGGCATGAACAACGTCATGAGCCCTGGATGAAGCAAGGAAACTGGGTTTCAGAACCTACAAAGCCCATCTTCACCATGTGGAAAATGGTCAAGCCAGTAAATCACCACCACAGTAAGCTGCACCTCCACTATCCATTTAATGATTCCCTTTAAAAAGTTAAAACAACCAAGAATTCATATCAGAAGACAAATAAGTTTGACAGTCTTTGCTCTATAAAGAATTCTCAAAATTTGCCATCCCTTTGATTGTATTCACATTCATCTACCATCTATAAATGTAGGTAAATGTCTATATCACTTTAGCAAAAAAAAAAATGCACAAAAGTCTTTGTTTGGTTTTGTAAATGATCAAGAATATAATTATGGAGAATGATAAAGGGAAGTAAAGGAATGAGAAGCATACAGATAACAGTCAAACCAGATGTTCCAGATGTAAGTGACCCAAACCAGGAGAAGAGGTGGTTTCTAAAGCCACCAGATTCTTCTCCATCTACCTGCTCCCTTTGTATTCCAAAGATACTAACTAAAACAAAAAGGATCTTAATAGATATCAGCCGCTTCTACTGATAAGAAGCACAATGTGACGGCTAATTTTATATGTCAATTTGAGTGGGAGTACATTATTTCTGGATGTGTCTATGGAAGTGTTTCCAGATGAGATTAGCATTGAATTGGTGGACTCAGTAAAACAGATCACCCTCTCCAGTGTGGGTAGGCAACATTCACTCTGGTGAGGGCCTGAATAAAACAAAACGCAGAGGAAGAAGAATTCACCCCTTTTTTCCTACCTCACCAAGCGACATGAGACATCTCATCTTCTCTGGCCCTAGGACTGGAATTTACACCATCAGCTCCCCTGGTTCTCAGGCCTTCAGATTCAGACTGAATTAGACTACTGGCTTTCCTGAGTCTCAATCTTGCAGACAACGATCATGGGATTTCTCAAACTCCATAATCAGGTGAGCCAATTTCTCATAATTCTTTCTCCCTCCCTCCCCTCTCTACACACACATATGTGTATATACATATGTAGTAATAAATAACATAGCATTCTTATATTATATATGTAATGTATAATATTAATAATACATATATATAAATACATTTTTTAAATAGAGATATATACACATATCTATCTCCTACTGGTTCTGTTTCTCTGGAGAAACCTGACTAAAACACACACATACAACTGATACAAAAACAGACACACTGATCAGTGGAACAGAACAGAGAACCCAGAAATGGACCCTCAACTCTATGGTCAACTAATTTTCAATAAAGCAGGAAAGAATATCCAATAGAAAAAAGATGGTCTCTTCAACAAGTGATGTTGGGGAAACTGGACAGCCACATGCAGAAGAATGAAACTGGACCACTTTCTTACATCATACATTTACTTTCTTACACCATACACAAAAATAAACTCAAAATGGATGAAAGACCGAAATATGAGACAGGAATCCATCAAAACCCTAGAGGAGAACACAGACAGCAACCTCTTCAACCTCGGCTGCAGCAATTTCTTGCTGAACATGTCTCCAAAGTCAAGGGAAACAAAAGCAAAATGAACTATTGGGACCTCATCAAGATAAAAAGCTTTTGGCTTCTGCACAGAAAAGGAAACAATCAACAAAACTAAAAGGCGACCTATGGAATGGGAGAAGATATTTGCAAATGACATATCAAATAAAGGGCTAATATTCAAAATTTTTAAAGAACTTATCAATCTCAACACCCAAAAAACAAAAAATCCAGTCAAGAAATGGGCAGAAAACATGAACAGACATTTCTCCAAGAAGACATACAGATGGCTGACACATGAAAAAATGCTCAACACCACTCAGCATCAGGGAAATACAAATCGAAACCACAATGAGATACCACCTCACACTAGTCAGAATGGCTAAAATGAACAAATCAGGAAACAACAGATATTGGCCAGGATGCGGAGAAAGGGGAACCCTCTTACAATGTTGGTGGGAATGCAAACTGGTAGAGCCACTCTGGAAAAGAGTATGGAGGTTCCTCATAAAAGAACTACCTACAACCCAGCAGTTGCACTACTAGGTATTTATCCAAAGGATACAAACATAGTGATTTGAAGGGGCACATGCACCCCAATGTTTATAGCAGCAATGTCCCCAACAGCCAAAATATGGAAAGAGCCCAGATGTCCACTGACAGATGAATGGATAATACACACACACATCTTTATATACACATTGTTTACACACACACACACACACACACACACACACACACACACACAATGGAGTATTACTCAGCCATCAAAAAGAATGAAATCTTGCCATTTGCAACAATGTGTATGAAACTAGAGGGTATTATGCTAAGCAAAATTAGTCAATCAGAAAAAGACAAATACCATATGATTTCAGTCATATATGGGATTTAAGAAACAAAACAGATGAACATAGGGGAAGAGAAGGGAAAATAAGATAAAAACAGAGAGGAAGGCAACTCATAAGAGACTCTTAACTATAGGAAACAAACGAAGGGTTGCTGGAGGGGAGGGGAGTGGGGGGATGGGCTAATTGGGTGATGGGCATTAAGGAGAGCACTTGATGTAATAAGCACTGGGTGTTATATACAACTGATGAATCACTAAATTCTATCCCTAAAACTAATAATACACTATATGTTAACTAAATTGAATTTAAATTAAAAAATTTTTAAAAACTAATAAAATTTTTAAAAATAAAACACATACATCCTGCCTTTGTTCAGAACTTTCTCAGTTATATATACATATGTGTGTGTGTGTGTGTGTGCATGCGTGGTGTGTGTGTGTGTGTGTGTGTGTGTGTACGCAAACTATTTTCCAAGAGGAAACACCTGCTCTCCATTGACTGGTGAGGCCACGGATATACTGCACATCAAAATCAACTATATTCAGAGGCAACAAATCATGACACCATTTTTTTTTTAACTACAGTGAGGATGGAGAGAAAGACATAATTTGTTTAATGCAAAAATAGTTTTAGGCAACACACTGATCCACATCAACAGCTAATCTTTTCTCTTCCCCACCTCTGAATTAAGGTCTCACTTAATGCATTAGCTAAACAAGGCAAAAAAGATTTCAGAGGGTAGGGGAGTTGCTGGTAAGACTTAAAAAAGCAAAATTAGTCTAATAAGGTTTTTGGGTTTTTTCCCCAAAAATACTTAAAGAAAACTGAAAGCGTCTGAAATGAGTATGAAAGGTAATATATCTCCTGCCTCTCTGCAAAACAATATTTCTAAGATCTGGCCTATCAAAAATATTTTGCCCAAAACCTATCTGAATGCCCTTAAAATATCTGCAGAGAATTCATGTAATAAGGCAGTTTACCAAGTACAAGAACAATGTATATTGTGACTCTAAGGGCACTTGCACTTTTATAACAAAACAAACAAATAGGTTTCCATTTTTCTGAGCAATTTTTGATGCAGCCATAGGTCCATGGTCCTTTCCTCCTGTGTAGGCCTCAGGGGGAAAAAACAACAACTACTAATATTTATAAACATTTATTTCAAATCAAGAAAGAAATTAACATATGAAAATCTTTTAAAAGTCTCAAGCTTTACTTTTTCACAACCCAATAATAAAAGTGAAGCCTTAGAAGTAGATGTAATTGTCAACTACAACAGTTCAGGGAGTAAAACCCTGTATTCATTGAGGTCTAAAGGTCCTGTCCCCTTTTTTCTTCTTTTCCATAAATATTTTTCATAAATATTCCTGACCATATAAGCACTAAATACAAAAATAATTAACAGGGGCACCTGGGTGGCACAGCGGTTAAGCGTCTGCCTTCGGCTCAGGGCGTGATCCCGGCGTTATGAGATCGAGCCCCACATCAGGCTCCTCCGCTATGAGCCTGCTTCTTCCTCTCCCACTCCCCCTGCTTGTGTTCCCTCTCTCGCTGGCTGTCTCTATCTCTGTCAAATAAATAAACAAAATCTTTAAAAATAATAATAATAATAATAATTAACATGTAAAAATTTCTTCCATTCGCAATTTTGAGACTACTTCCCATAAACTGGCAAAATTTTTAAACGAGCTTAAAGTTTTACAATTAACTCCATTTTGAAAAATTTGTTTAATTTAAAAGGAAAAAAAAGAGTATTTATGAAAAGACCACAGCTAACATCATCCTTAAGCGTGAAAGACTAAAAGCTTTCCCAAGATAAATCTACAGATTTAATGCAGTTTCTATCAAAATTCCAATGGCCTTTTTTACAGAAATAAAAAAGCTAATCCTCAAATTCACACAGAACTGCAAAGTGTCTCAAGTAGCCAAACAGTACTGAAAAAGAAGAACAAAGCTGAAGGATCACACTTCCCAACTTCAAATCTTACTACAAAGCTTACAATAATCAAAACACAGTGATACTGGCATAAGGAGAGACATGTAGACCAATGGAAAAGAACCGAGAGAATCCAGAAACAGACCCATACATCTATGGCCAATTGATTTTTAACAAGGGTGCCAAGACCATTCAATGGGGAAAGAAGAGTCTGCAACAAATGGTACTCAGTGGACACCCACATGCAAAAGAATGAAGTTGACCTCTATACCATACCATAGACAAAATGGATTAACAACCTGAATGTAAGAGCTAAAACTATAAAACTGTTAGAAGAAAACATGCAGGTAAATCTTCATGACTTCAGATTTGACAATGGATTCTTAACTATGACACTAAAAGCCCTAGCAACAGAAGAAAAAATTGATAAATTGGACTTAATCAAAATTTAAAACTCTTGTACATCAAAGGACACTATCAACAAAGTAAAAGACAACCCACAGAATAGAAGAAAATTTTTGCAAATCAAGGGTCTAGGATCCAGAAAGTCAGGAACTCCCACAACTCAACCACAAAAAGACAACTTTTTAAAATGTGCAAAGAGGGGCGCCTGGGTGGCACAGCGGTTAAGCGTCTGCCTTTGGCTCAGGGCGTGATCCCGGCGTTAATGGGATCGAGCCCCACATCAGGCTCCTCCGCCATGAGCCTGCTTCTTCCTCTCCCACTCCCCCTGCTTGTGTTCCCTCTCTCGCTGGCTGTCTCTATCTCTGTCAAATAAATAAATAAAATCTTTTAAATAAATAAATAAACAAACAAACAAACAAAAATAAAATGTGCAAAGAATGGGGCACTTGGGTAGCTCAGCTGGTTGAGCATCTGACTCTTGATTTTAGCTCAGGTCATGATCTCAGGGTTGTGAGACTGCACCTGGTGTCTGGCTCCACACTCAGCACCGAGTCAGCTTGAGATTCTCTCTCTCTTTCCCCCCCCCACCATCACTCATGCCCCCCCTTAAATAATCTTTAAAATGGGCAAACAATGTAAATAAACATTTCTCCAAGACAATATACAAATGGTCACTAAGCACATGAAAAGATGCTCACAGTCACTGTCATTAGGGAAATGCTAATCAAAACCACAGTGAGAGAGCACAATATACCCAAAAAGGATGGCCATATTTTAAAAATGGAAAATAACAAGTAATAGTGAAGTCATGGAAAATGTGGAACCCTTAAACATTGCTGGTGAGAATATAAAACACAGCTGCTGTGGAAAACAGGTTGGCAGTTCCTCAAAAAGTTAAATATAGAATGACTAAATCACCCAGCTATTCCACTCCTAGGTATCTACCAAGAAGGACTGGAGAAACAGGTACTTAAATATTTGTCCACAAATATTTTTAAAAGCAGCATTATTCACCATAGCCAAAAGGTAGAGAGAACTCAAATGTCCATTAATGGATGAATGGCAAAACGAATGATGGTATATACATAGGAAATATTACTGAGCCTTAAAGATGAATCAAGTAGTGATATATGCCACAAAACAGATAAACCTCAGAAATATTATGCTAAGCAAAAAAAAGCAAGACTTGAAAGGTCATATACTATATGATTCTATTTATATGAAATATCCAGAATGGGCAAATCCACAGAGACAGAAAGCAAACTGGTGGTTGCCAGGGGCTGGGGAAAAAAAGAGAAGTAACTGCTTAAAGGTACAGAGTTTCCTTCTGAGTTAAGGAAGTGTTTTGGAACTAGACAGAGGTGGCGGTGGCACAACACTGTGAATGTACTAAACGCCACTGATTTGCTCACTTTAAGATGGTTAATTTTAGGATATGTGAATTTCACCTCCATTAAAAAAAAAAATCAACAGAAAGATACCAAATGTCATAGCCTATCTTTTTTCCAAGTACCCAGAGGGGAGGTTATTTATAAAAATTGACTGTTAACTAATAGAAATCTCAATTTTACAGGACACATTTTCCAATTACTATATAATAAAACTAAGAATAATAAATTCGAAACAAAGAACCCTAATGATTTGTAATTTTTAAACTCTCCTAAATAATGAAAAAAAACTAAGGATAAACAAATCTTGTAGTTCTCAAACTTTGGTGTATATCCAAACTACCTGGGGAGCTTGCTTAAAATTCAGAAGTTCTACATATACATGTATGTATAGTTTCCTATAGTTGCTATAACAAATTACTTGGTAGCGTAAAACCAGAAATGTATTCTTCACTGTTCTAGAGGCTAAAAGTCTGAAATCAGTATAAGTAGGCCAAAATCAAGGTGTCAATGAGGCCACCTCCCTCCTAAGGTTCTAAGGGAGAATCCATTCCTTGCCTCCTCCAGCTTTTGGTGGCTGCCAGAATTCCTTGCCTTGTGGCCCCATCACTCCAATCTGTCTCCGTGGTCATCACATTGCCTCCTACTCTTCTGTGTTTGTATATAATCTTCTTCTGCCTCCCTCTTGGAAGGATATATGTGATTATCTTTGGGACCCACCCAGATAATCCAGAATAACTTCCCCACCTCAAGATCCTCAACTTAATCATATCTGCAAAGACCCTTTCTGGCCATATAAGGTAACATTCACAGGTTCCAGGGATCAGAAGTTAGATCTCTTTTTGGAGCCTACCCCAGCACATCTCCTTAAAAACATATGCCAAACCTTTTGATTGGGAATTAGATAATCTTATTAGTCTCCAGATTTTAGAATGCAACATCACAGCCTTTTGATCCTCAGAACTACAAACACTATCTCTGAAATTAACTCAAGAATCTATCACCAGGTATGCAGGACACTATCACAGCAGCACCCATTTGTCTCTCAAGAATATAAAAGAAGTCTTACATGTCAACTTAATGTAAATGTGAATAAATTACTCTCAAATTTTGTACTCTCTCCTGAACAATCTACATGCACACATCTGGCATGCATACTCAACAATAAATTGAGTTTTCTCTCACTTCTACATTGGTAAGGAGGGCTCTTTTTGCTAGTAGGACTTTCCTTATTTCCCCAACACACTTTATAGAGTTGGGTAATAATGAATTACTTTTTTTTAATTAATCTGAAATTAACTACTTTCCAAAAGCAGCAAAATTTATTTTTATCTTCTAAATTTTCCAAGACACATGATTTCAAGGCCTACTAGCCCATGAATCTCCTCCAGAATCAAGTAGTTTTCATTTCATAAAATCAAAATAAACTCCAGATGAATTAAAGAGTTATATGTAAAATACGGAAGCATTAAGAATTAGAAAATATAATAGGAAAAAATGAGCAAAGAATCAAAATAGTCACATATGAAAAGAAACTAAAAAAACCAAAAAACCTAAGAAATCAAATCAAAGCAATGTGATGCCACATTTCCCACTACTACCTCTTCATATAGGACAGTGATAAGATGTAGCAAACGTGAAGGCATGGAGAAACAGGGACCCTTAAAATATACTATTACCAAGAGTAAAACTGACAGAGCCCTTCTGAAAAGGCAAATACATCTTTACCTAATAATTCCACTTCTAATCCTCTATCCTACGTAAGTACTCATACAAGTAAAAATAATATATATACATTTATATATATATACATATACACACACACACACACACACACATAAAAATGTTCATTGAAGCACAATTTGTGGGTGAAAAGTCAAAATAGTATAAATGTCCATCAATGGAAAAATGCCTACATGAGGGTCTATGCCTACAATGGAATATAGGCAGCCAGTGAAGAGGATGATGTACACCAAACTAAGCTGTCATTTAGAAAGCTAGCTATGGGGGCACCTCGGTGGCTCAGGTCATGATCCCAGGGATCAAGCCCCACATTGGGCTCCCTGCTTGGTGAGCCTGCTTCTCCCTCTCCCTCTGCCTACCTCTCCCCCTGCTTGTGCTGTCAAAAAAAAAAGCTAGCCATGGGGCGCCTGGGTGGCACAGCGGTTGGGCGTCTGCCTTCGGCTCAGGGCGTGATCCCGGCGTTGTGGGATCGAGCCCCACATCAGGCTCCTCTGCTATGAGCCTGCTTCTTCCTCTCCCACTCCCCCTGCTTGTGTTCCCTCTCTCGCTGGCTCTCTCTCTCTCTGTCAAATAAATAAATAAATAATCTTTAAAAAAAAAAAAAAAAAGCTAGCCATGATACATTACGTGAAAAAAAGCACTTAAAAATGGTAACTAAATTATTCTGGTTTTATTTACAGGAAAAAAAACAAAACCAACAAGCATACATAATATGTTTACATATTAACAGAAACTGTATTTTCAAAAACAATCTTATGACATGGGAAAATCCTCATAACATTAAGTGTAGACTACAAAATTGTATAAGCAACTACATAAGCAAAAGTAGTGCAAAAGGATTTTGAGCTGTATTTTATACATTTCTTGTTTTCCAAAATGCATAAATGATACTTACATAATTGAAACAAAAATCAATTAACATTTTTCTATTTTACATGGGGACCCAGATGACCAATAAATCATTACTGGTCAGGAACCAATAGGACCAATTCAAACAGAATACAGGAAATTGAATGTAAAACGACGTAGTAAGTTCATGTACAAAGAACACTTTTAAAAACATAGTCACCCAAACTTAACCCAACATAAAGAATGCTAGCTCCTTCAGACCGATTACTTGGAATATATTTATTCTGATGCTGCACTACTAAATATACTTTCAAACTTGTATAGTTTGAAATATCCTTTGGTCAGTTCAGGTGACAGATAAAAAGATAATTCACAATTGTATTTACACCTTATTTTTAACTAAAATTGGTATTAACCGACATGATCACCTGTCCTGATCACCTAGGTTGACCCAAGGATGGCTAATTTCAAACAACTCTAGCTTCAAAGAACAAAGTTCTAGCACAAGTTCAGTTAGTTAAATCAATATGCTGTAGCTTTTGAAGACATATTTTGAGACAGGTAGCAGATGCTGGCTTCAGAAAACAGACTTCAGATAAACTGGTCTTCACCGCCATCAACACCACCTTTCAGTATGCGTCTATCAACATCCTCCATTCTATTTACTCATGGGCTTCCTGCCTAGAATGATCCTCTTCCCCAGCCAATTATCAAAATCCTACCATCTCTTCAAGACCACACTCAAAATACATCTGCTCCATGAATTGCTCTTTTGAATTCCAGAAGCATTTCATTATCTGTACTGCTCATTTGGTCATGTGCTATTTTTATACTGACATTCTTTTAATATATTCTGACTTCTCAATTATAGTTTATAAGGAACTGGAAGATATATCCTCTATTTCTAAGGCAATTCACTGGAGATACACACTGAGTGGCCAATCCAAGAAACACAAGAGGTGTTTGTTTTCTTTTGTTCTATATAAAGACTGGGACAGTATTATTAGTTCGGAACTGATGAACTGTAGTGGATCTTGAACAGCTAGCTGCCTAAGGAGTGTGGGTTCCATCCTACCATAATGGAGAACTGCAAGTGCCTGAGCTCAAAAGTGATGTAGAAAAAGCAGTCCTCAGTCCACAGTTGCCAGACAAGGGAGCTGGTAGGGTTCCAAACCCTCTAATCAAGAGGGGGCTCAGCATAAGGGGTTGACTAAGGACTTTACAGTCAGAAAGCACTGGGTTTGCCAGTTCCCGCTCTATGACTCTGGGCAAGTTACATGACTTTTTAAAAGCTTCACTTTCTTTATCTATAAAACAAGGATAATAAAACCAGAACCTACCTAGCTATAGTGAATATTACATAAAATAACACATATCACAATGACCGACAATAAACACTGCATTTTGACACCAATTCTCCTGACACCAACTGGGTGTCCCACAGTTTAATTCAATACTAGCACATTACCTGGAGTAAGCATCAGATCCCACAAGCTAAAGGGCAAGATACCCAACAAGAATGCCCTCCGTCACACATCCCCAAGCTATCAAAACTTCTGTCTAATCTGGCTACAAATTCAAGGGCTCCCACAATCCTCCTTCAAGTGCAATAATTTGCTAGAATGACTCACGGAACTTGTTGAAAACACTATATTTAAACAATTAGTTTCATTATAAAGGATACAAGACAGGAACAGCCAAGTGGAAGACATGCATAGGGCAAGGTCTAGGGGAAGAGAACGGAGGGATTCAGAACTTCCATGCCCTCTCTTGGAGAAATTCAGGTGTCACCCTCCCGGCACATCCATGTGTTCACCAGCCTGGAAACTCCAGGGGTTTCATATGCAGGCATGGTTGATTAAATCATTTATGCATAATTGAACTCAATCTCTAGTCCGTCTCCCCACCCAGGAGATCAAGAGGTGGTAAAGTTCCAACCCTCTAATTGAGAGCTAAGTCTTTCCCAGACCCTCCCCTGAAACTATCTAAGGCCCCATCCTAAGTCACCTGATTAGCATAAACTCAGGTAAGGTTAAAGGGAGCTAATTATGAATAACAAAAGATACTCCTACCACTCAGGAAATTCCAAGGGTTATTGAAGCTCTATGTCTGGAACCAGGGACAAGAACCAGACATAGTCTTTATTATATCACATGCCCAATAAATGGAAGCTATTATTTTAGAAACCTACTAGTAGGCTATTAAAATAATGCAAGCATAAAGAGGAGAAGGGGGGAAAAAAACATCAAAAGCATTACAAAAGAATCAATAGAAAAAAACGGGGTCTGCAGTCAAATTGAGTATAATGATTCAAGCCTGGACGACTAAATAGACAAAAAAAGACATATCCAGCAGGGAGCTGAGGATGGGATTTAGGATAAATTTAGTGTTAGCCAAGTTGAGACTGAAGGCAACAACCAGTGATTTCGAATGGACGCAGACAGATGAACGTGTGCCTAGAGACGGAGGAGGACATGGCAGAATCAGTTTTCAGAGTTATCCACATAGAGAAGATTCCCAACTCACCCCCCCAAGGAAGCCCTCAGTAC
The DNA here is from genome assembly GCF_017311325.1 of Ursus maritimus. Lineage (NCBI taxonomy): Eukaryota > Metazoa > Chordata > Mammalia > Carnivora > Ursidae > Ursus > Ursus maritimus. Next base: position 23,816,883 of record NW_024426774.1, on the reverse strand, counting down.
TCAAGGGAGGATACCTGCTAGTGGTATCACATAACCATCTACAGGAGTCAAAAAAAAAAAAAAAAAAAGCAATTTACTGCACTCAGCAGAAAAGGGCTGAACTCTAGAATATATTCCATGGTGGACCAGTCGGTTAAGCGTCTGCCCTTCGGATCCTGGGATTGAGTCCTACATTGGGCTCCTTGCTGAGCAGGGAGCCTGCTTCTCCCTCTGCCTGCAGCTCTCCCTCCTTGTGCGCTCTCTCGCTCTCTGACAAATAAATAAATAAAATCTTAAAAAAAATAATTTGGACTCTAAAATGGTACTTCATTTTTAACACAAAGATTCAAAAAGAATCACATGGGGGCGCCTGGGTGGCTCAGTCGTTAAGCATCTGCCTTTGGTTCAGGGTGTGATCCCAGTGTTCTGGGATCCAGCCCCACATCAGGCTTCTCTGGGAGCCTGCTTCTTCCTCTCCCACTCCCCCTGCTTGTGTTCCCTCTCTCGCTGGCTGTCTCTCTCTGTCAAAATAAATAAATAAAATCTTTAAAAAAAAAAAAAAGAATCACATGACCAAATACCAAAGAGAAATGCTGGTCTTGTTTTTTGACAAAAAAAAAAAGGACCATTTTATTACCTGTCAACAGGAAACTTATAATGCATCTCACAGAAGTGTTTATTTTTTCAAAGAAAAGTTTACGGAACAACCACAGAACATTTCGACAGCACAACAGAAACAGAACAACTATAATCAATTCAGAAAAGCTTCACGTTCAGATACATAAAGCAGGATAAACACTTCAAGCACAGACACCATTACACAGACTTACTCAAAGCTTTTACAGTCAGTCCAGCTTTTAGAAAGTACATTCGATACCTAGAAACTGCCATGTTAATGGCCCATAGTTCAAAAGGATCCCAATTTATTCTTCCCCACAATGTACATATTGTAGAGGCTGCTTTGAGACACTAGGCTTGAGCAATGGAAACTTGATCAAGGTGAAAGGGCCCACAGTGACCCCCTGGCTGAGTACAGATGGGTCCATCATGGACCCACCTCAGAATATCCACAGGCCCTAACTAACCGAGGGCTACTTGCTACCAGACGGTTACCAAAAAAAGGGAAATTTCTGTAAGTCTCCATACCTCCTCACCTTCCGCATTTAGAAACAGCCCCCACCCACCACCTAGTGGCAGACAGCCTCTCTCCTCTGCTGTCCTGCCAGCTGCTCCCTTGCGGTGTATTCAGTAAACTTCTATTTCCTTTGTTCTGTCTTGGGTGAATCCTTTCACCACCCATGCCACCAGCCCCCACCCAATCACTGCCCCACATCTGGGGGCCCCTATCCAATTCAGACAGACACCATACATATCATCTCATCCTCTTGTTGCTAGCATCCCACAAGAGAGTCCCAACGGTCTTTCAGCCAGTAAGAGTGACAAACGGGAGAAGAAAGGGAAAGCAGAGTTTGGGAACAGCATACTGGGCTAGTCAGATGGTTCGTGGTATCAAAAGGCTATAATGGGCCTATGGAACTGAGATATTCCAATACTGACTAGATTAGTAAACAGGCTTACTGACTCAGGAATTTAGGAGGACTGTGCTGGGTACAGTACTAAGTAAGGATGGTAATGCCAGAAGAGTGCAGTAAGAGCCCAATGTGTTCCATGTCCCCAAGCTCCAGACAGAAAACAAGAGGCAGCAATGTTACAATCCTCCAGGTCCTTGGAGCTTTGGTTTTTTCCAGATAGCAATACCCCTAGCCAGAATATGGACAGTGAGGGCAAAATTTAAGCCCAGATCCCAACCTCCAGAAGGAATGGGGTGAGGGGCAGCTCCCCTCCCCACACTCCATAACATCAGGTGTATTCAAGTTTCAAAGATGGCTAGATCTTCCTAAGACCTTCCTAAATAAAGAAAGCCGGCATGACTCACTCTCCCCACTTCCTGGACTCTGAGTCTAAAGCCAAACTACAAGGACCATTTTATTTTTCATTGAACTTTAAAATATGTTTGCATTAGGCAGACCGTTACTTTCGTTTATAGTAGTACTTAATTCTATTATAATATATAAACCAATTATAACTACAGTTATCTACCTATGTATAAACTCCTTGTTCACATGCTAGGCATTTTGCATTGAGGCTTATTTCCATTATCCTAAGCTAAGAGTAGCTGAGGATGCCCTTGGCTTGAACCATCCCCCAACTTGCTCCAATTACGTAACCTACAGAAAACCAAGGTCTTCCCCAAAACCACTGCCAATTTCTGAGGGGCTTAAATTCCCTCAGCCTCTGAAGATCCCCTTCTAACTCAACTTCTAACTCAACCAATTCACCAAGTCTACCCTGTTCCCAACACCTGAACCCCCAAAACAAAACAAAACAAAAAATCTCAAGTAAATCATTTGTAAATTTGAGGGTCTGAGAGACCCGTCAATTTAAATAAAAGATATCCTTGAGCCATCTTCCAGCTCCTCCCTCTTTTTCAAACATCCGGTGTTCCTACTCACCCAAAAATTACCTTTGAAATTCCAAATGGTTATCCCTAGGTTAAGCAAAATTCAGCCCTTTTCAGCTCTACTCCCCGGCGAGCATGCCCACATCCATCAAGATGCTGAGCTCTAAATTTAGCCTTCTACCTATCAGGAGCCACCCCCCACATTTTTTTAAGGCGAAAGGATAATACTTCTGTTACCTTGTTAAGCCACATTTCCAGCCCTAATGCTTCTTCCTAGTACAAAGGAAGGCAGAACAGGGTCTCCTCAATCAATGTTTACTGAATTGAATTACCAGGCCACTGTTCTAAGTAATTGCTCACCAGATCAAACTGTACACTTCCTTTCTCAGAGCAGCAAGGGCACTTGCACATTCAAAGTGTCCTCACTTCCAAAAGCAACTATTATCAGTTGCTTCATCGGGTTCTTTCGAATTATTGCCAGTGAAATCTATGACCTAACAACCAAGTAAAAAGTCCCCTCATTTTTTGTTACAAATTAAGAAATTAAGTCTCAGGGGCACCCAGGTGGGTCAGTTATGCATCCAGCTCTTGGTTTCAGCTCAGGTCCTGGGATCCCACCCTGTGTTGGGCTCTGTGCTAGGTGAGGGGTTGGCTTGGGATTCTTTCTCCCTCCCTCTCTGCTCCTCCCTGTGTTCATGAGCACACGCTCGCTCGCTCGCTCTCTCTCGCTCTCTCTCAAATATTTTTTTAAAAAAAGAAATTAAGTCCCAGGGAAGTAAAATTAGTCATCCACAGCCTTCTAATAACAAAAAGCAGAGTTCTGAAAATGTGGGAGGTACTGCAAGAAGTGTGTTACTTGCACCATCTTTTAATCCTCATACCTCACAACCGCCATAGTAGATAAACAGCACCGTGACCCCTTGTTACAGTGGGTAAACAGGTTAAAAAATAAAATCCCCTGCTCCAAGTCACTATGACAGTAAGTGCTACCATGGGATTCAAGCCCAGCAGGCTAAATTCAGAGTTCAAGCTGTTAATGGGTAATTTAAACAAAAAAAAGATAACATTGTGTATTCCATACAAACATAAAATGAACACCTATGATTTTATTTAACTCGTTAATTAATTACAGAACAAGTAAGATGTTTCATTTGGTTCAAAAGCGACTCCAAAGAGCACAAACATATAAGCAATCAGAAATAGTGAAACAAATTTGCTTCATAGATCCAAAACTGGCTTCTTCCAGAAAAGAGGAAAAGAAATCAATTGTATCTCCAACCAAAATAAGACTTTGAGGGTGGAGAGAGGAAGGCACACCAGCTGGGGACCTGGGACCCATGGAACAACAGGGTGCTGAGTGCCCTGGGTTTTCCTTTTGCCTCATATGAACGTGGAGGTGAAGAAGCCAGTTATCCAGAAATGCCAAAGGGGGTTAGACAAAAAAGACTCTGCTCTTTCAAAGGACCAAGAAAAGAGCAGCACAGAAAAACAGAAAACTTTTATACAATAACTACTGCACCAGCCAAAAATCACAGACAAAACTGTGGCCCATCCCTACCCATGACAGCACAGGCCAGGTAGGGAGCCTTAAACTTTCACTCTCACCAGGCTGTACTCAGCACGACCTCTTTGGCCCCTGCAGGGAGGATATCAAAGGCAGGACTTTCTTCCCTGCCAGGTGGGTTTAAAGACTCCCTTTCCTAGCCACAAAGTGTCTATGGAGAGCATCTGGAGAGCCTGGACGTATATTCCCATGACAGTTACAAGGCACTCCTTCCCATCCCCATGGGGGTGGTAGAGGCAAGGCCTGATATAGAGGCAGGACTTTCACCACCCTCCAAGGTAGGAAGGCCATCCCCTCCCAGCAGTGTAGGCAGAGGTCCAAGGAAGGGGGGAGGGGGGAACAGTTAAGGATGCAGAGTAGTATTCAGGGGAGGTCTAGAAGGGAGCTGAAATGCCCACCTCTGCCAGCAACAATGAGGAGTCCCACTTTGTGCGTCAATGAACCAATTCCTGGAAAGCATACAATTCACCCAAAATGAAATAGGTCATTTGAATAGCCCTGTAACTATTAAGGAAATTGAACTCATAATTAAAAACCTCCAGAAAAAGAAATCTCCTGGCCCAGATTTTTTCATCAGAGAATTATACCAAATTTTTAAAGAGGAATTAACACAATTACTTCCAGAAAATATAAGAATAGGGAGTATTTTCCATTTACGAAGCTAGTATTACCGTGATACAAAAACCAGAAAAAGATAGTACAAAAAAATAAAGCTACAGATCAATACATGAGTATAGACACAAAAATCCTTAACAATGTATTAGCAAATAAAATTCAGCAGTATATAAAAAGTAGAATTTAATCAGAGATGCATGGTTAGTTCAATATTCAAGAATCAATCTATGTAATCCACAATACTAACAAACTGAAAAAAAAAATCAACTGATTAAAGTCAATACCTATTCATGAGAGAAACTCTCAGAAAAAAATGGAATAAAGGAGAACTTCCTCAATTGGATAATGAGCATCTACAAAAAACCTACAGTAAACTTTACTACACTTAATGATAGAAGACCAACTGCATAATCTGTATTATTGGGAACAAGGCAGGGATGTCCCTTAATTCACCATAGTACTGGAAGTCCTAGTCAATGCAAGGAAGCAGGAAAAGGAAAAGGAAATAAAAGCCACACAGAAAGAAGAAATAAAACTGTCCCTATTTGCAGATGACATGATGGTTTCCATAGAAAATCCCAAGAAAACTACTTTAAAAACCTCTCAGAACTAATAAATGAGTTCAGCAAAGCTGTAGATACAAAATAAACATTTTAAAAAGCAACTGTATTTCATGTGAAAAGGCAACCTACACAAAAAATTTGTAATTTATCATATATATTTACATATCCATATATATTTACATATATTTATATATTTTATGTATTTATTTTTATATATAAATTTATTTTTATATTTTTATTTCTATTTTTATTTATTTATTTTGTTATTTTATTTATTATTACATATTGTATATTTTATATATAACATTATATTATATATGTAATTATATATTATATTATAATTAATATATTATAATATAAATTATATTAACATATATTTATATATTAATATATTATATATATTTATTAAAATATATATATATAAGGGGCTTGGATCTAGAATATATAAAGAACTTCTAAACTCAGTAGAGAAAAGGCAAATAGCCAAATTTAAAAAATGGGCAAAGGGGGGTGCCTGGGTGGCACAGCGGTTGAGCGTCTGCCTTCGGCTCAGGGCGTGATCCCGGCGTTGTGGGATCGAGCCCCACATCGGGCTTCTCCGCTGTGAGCCTGCTTCTTCCTCTCCCACTCCCCCTGCTTGTGTTCCCTCTCTCGCTGGCTGTCTCTATCTCTGTCAAATAAATAAATAAAATCTTTAAAAAAAAAAAAAAAAAAGAAAAGAAAAGAAAAAAAATAAATAATGGGCAAAGGATCTGAACACACATTTCTCCAAAAAAAATATACAAAATGACTAATAAGCACATGAAAGGATGTCTGACATCATTTGCCATCAGGGACATGCAAATCAAAACCACAATGAGCACCTCACACCCACTAGGATGTTATAATATAACTTCTGTAGAATATCCCTATAATCAAAAAGACAGATAACAGTAAGTGTTGGTGAGGCTGTAGAGAAATGGGAACACTCACACAGTGCTGATGGGATTGTAAAGTGGTATAGCCTGGAAGAGTCCAGAAGTTCCTCAAAAGAATGAAATAAGATGAAAACAAAGAGGGAGGCAAACCTAAGAGACTCTTAACTATAGGGAACAAACTGAGGGCTGCAGGAGGGGTGATGGGTGGGGGGAATGGGGTAACAGGGCTATGGGCATTAATGGGGCACTTGAAGTAATGAGCACTGGGTGTTATATGCAACCGATGAATCACTAAATTCTACCCCTGAAACTAATAATAATACATTATGTTAACTAAATTGAATTTAAATTTTAAAAAAAATTTTAAATTAAACATGTTTACCATATGACAGAAATTTAACTCCTAAGTATATACCAAAGAAAAATTAAAACATATATCTACACAAAAACTTGTGCTTGAGTGACCACAGCAGCATTACTCATAACAGCCAAGAAGTGCTCATGAACTGATCAATGGATAAATAAAATGGGACCTATCCATACAATGGAATACCTCATTATTTAGCCATAAGGAATGATGCACTGATACATGCTACAGCATGGATGAACCTTGAGAACATGCTGGGTAAAAGAAGCTAATCACAAAAGACCACATATTGTGTGAGTCCACTAATATGAAATGTCCAGAATAGGCAAATATATAAAGACAGAAAGATTAGAACTTGTTTAGGGCCAAGGCTGGGGGAAAGGGGAGTGTCACTGCTAATGAACAGAGGGCTTCTTTTTGAGGTGATGAAATGTTCTAAAATTAATTGTGGTAATGGTTATACAACTCAATGAATATACTAAAAATCACTACCAAATCCACAGCTGAATTCTCTGTAGAAATTGACAAGCTGATTCTAAAATTAATATAGATTTGCTGGGGAACCTAGAATAGTCAACACAAACTTGAAAAAGAAGAACAAAGTAGGAGGACTCATACTTCCTGATTTCAAAACTCATCACAAAGCAACTAATTAAGACTGTGGCACTAGCATAAGGACAGACATATAGATAACACAATAGAACTGAGAGTTCAGAAACAAACTTGTTTGTCTATATAACCACAATATGACCCAGCAACTGCACTCCTGGGCATTTATTCCAGTGAAATGAAAACTTAAGTTCACACAAAAACCTGTACATGAATGTTCTTAACAGCTTTATTTAAACAGCCAAACACTAGAAATCACCTAACATGTCCTCCAATGGATACCTCCACACCAAATAGTAAGGATCATAAGGAATACCAAGCAATACCAATACAAGAAAAAAGAACAAACTATTGATACATGCAACAACCTGAATGACCCTCCAGGGAATTACGCTAAGTGGAAAAAGACAATCCCCAAAGTTTATACACTGTATAATTCCACTTACATAACATTCTTGCAATGGCAGAATTCTAAAAATGGAGAACACATTAGTGATTGTCAGAGAAGTGGGTGTGTGGCTATCAAAGGACCACATAAGGAACCCATATGGGGAAACTGTTCTGGATCTTGGCTCTATCAATGTCAATATTCTGGTTGTAATACTGTACTACACTCTGCAAGATGTTGGGGAAAACTGGGTAAAAGGTACATGGGTTCCTTTTGTACTATTTCTTACAACTGCAAGTAGCGCTACAATTACCTCAAGATAAACAGTCTTAAAAAGAAGGTAGAGGAAGATTTGACCACAGACAGAAGAGGAAAAAGCAATGTGGTCACAGACACAAGGACTGGAGTGATGTGGCCACACCAAGAAATGAAGGAAGGCAGTCACCAGAAGCTAGATGAGGCAAGGAACATATTCTCCCCTGGAGCCTCTGGAGGCGGCACAGTCCTCCCACACTTTGACCTCAGCCACTGATTCTGATCTCAGACTTCTGGGCTCCAGAACTGTGAAAATGTAATTGCTGCTGTAGTAAGCCACCAAGTTTGTGGTATTTGTTACAGCCGCCACAAGAAACTGATATAACTACCCATCTCCTAGAAATGTAAAGAATTAACAAATATTCAGAAGTCTGAATTGCAACTGCAAAAGAAAACCAGATACAATTTTAGAGTTCTTAATTCAAAATAAGAATATTAACACCCCTAATTTTTGAGAGTTAAAGAAATCTGAGATAAAAAGATAAATGAATCTAGCTTTGGGAACAATTATGTCCAATGTAGACTGAGTTCCCTGAAGATTAGCCCACTCAATATACAAGAACTATTTATAACAGCAGCTCTAGGAAAGATTCAATCTTGATTAACTGACTTCTAAGTTATTTCTTCTCAGAAGGAAAGAGAAGGTAAATTAAGCTGGTTTCATTACAACCATAAATAAACTAAGCAACATAAGGTTACTCTAGCACCCTCTAGACTACTTGAGATTATTTCAGTCCTGCTTCTACACTTCTCCTCCATTCTTACAGAGAACAAAGCAAACATGATTCTCCCTTTAATTTAATCAGTTGGTCCTAATTAACAGTCATGCTGAAAATACAATTTTAAGTTTAAATTTGTAGGTATTCACATTTTTTTAAATATTTATTTATTCTAGAGACAGACTGCACACAAGCAGGGGGAGGGGCAGAAGGAGGGTGAAAGAATCTCAAACAGGCTCCAACTCCCTGAGCGTAGAGCCCAACTCGGGGCTCGATCCCACCACCCCGAGATCACAACCTGAGCAGAAATGCAGAGTTGGCCACTTAACCGACTGAGCAATCTAGGCATCCCAATGTTACTCCTGTAATTCACAAACTCTGCAGTTTGAATACTACATCATAAAACATCATTATATGTATGTTTATAACACAAACAATAAAAACCACTAATACATTTTTACTGAATTTCAGAATGATATAATGACACATGCAGGAGTATTAAGAGTGCCAAAACAAGGGGTGCCTGGGTGGCGCAGTCGTTAGGCGTCTGCCTTTGACTGAGGGCATGATCCCGGCGTTCCGGGATCCAGTCCCACATTGGGCTCCTCCGCTGGAAGCCTGCTTCTTCCTCTCCTACTCCCCCTGCTTGTGTTCCCTCTCTCGCTGGCTATCTCTGTCAAATAAATCAATAAAAAATCTTAAAAAAAAAAAAAAAAAAAGAGTGCCAAAACAATCACAACACAGGAAAGGAAAAAAGGGCAAAAGGATGCCTCATTTAAAACTCCCCCATCATAGGGGCACCTGGGTAGCTCGGTCAGTTAAGTGCCTGCCTGACTCTTGATTTCAGCTGAGGTCATGATTTCAGGGTTGTGAGACTGAACCCCCACATGGGGCCCCTAGATGGGCATGGAGCCTGCTTAAGATTCTCTCTCTCCCTCTGCCCCTCCCAGCCCCTCTTTCTCTCTCTAAAAAAGAAAACACTCTCACATTATAAAAAGAATCACCCTAAGTAGCTACAATAAATTATGTTCAACATGGATATTCAGAAACTTTGAGCATAACTTGTAATACAATCATACTCTTATTCAAATAATAATCTCTTACACTTAAAGCCACATAAGTAGAGTATATTTTAAATTTAAACTGAATTAAAACAGGCATTACTGCAGACTCTGGAACTAGACTGCTTAAGTTCAAACCCATGTTACTTATTTAACCTTTCTGGGCCTCAGTTTCCTCAAAAGTAAAATGAAGATCATAACAGTATTTACCTTATAGGAGAACTAAAGGAATTGCAAACTTAATGCACTTGGAACGTAACCCAGTATGTAGTAAGCACTCAACAAATATTAACCGTTACGATTATTATCATTAGCTACTAGAAGAGACTGTCACCATGACTGCCTATGGACCACATGTTTCACAGCTGTCATGCTTCCCTTTCATCATAGAAAACCTAGAGGTGACAAGAGGGGACAGAATCTCCGTGATCTTTGTAGAGAAGGCATTGATTTATCCCCTCTCTAGACAGTAAACTCAAGGACAGGAATCATGTCTTATTCAACTCTGTCCCCATCACCAAGTTCATGGTAAGCGTCCAAAAATGTTCAGGGTAAGTAAATAAAATTTTGGTGTTCAAGCCGCTTCTAGTTACCATCATTTTCTTCTGTAAGCCCACATAGGCAATTTTTTATTTACAGGCTACACAATAAAAAGAAAACATTAATTCTAAGAAAACATTTGTATTACAGCAACAACAGGACAGCAGAAATAGTAAGAGCCACAGACAAAGCTGGCTTCCCCAAGGCACCTAAACATTCCTGTGGGGAAAGAGTTGCTGTCTGAGCTAAAAACAACCCTCTTCCCGCCACACTCTGGGTCACACAGAACCCTACGAATGGCTGCCGCCACTCACTTCTCCTCCTCCTCATTCTCTTATTCCTAACTTCCGTGGTCATTTGCTTTCTGACACCTGTAGACAGCAGCTCACCAACACTTAAAATTCCTGTTTCATGCATTCTCCCAAGGGGATTAACTATACACTTAAAACATAAAGTGGAGGTGAGCTCTTATTTGAGTTGGAAAACAATGGGTAGCATAAGTCTTCCCTTTACTGTCCCCAGAGCGGCAATCTACTTCCTGTAAGGAAGTGAACAATTTCAGTTTTCAGAAACCCCAACTGTGAAAGACTGCTGATAAAGTGGTTCATCACCCCTGGTCAGCCTACACTGACGGTGCCCCTCAGGTATCCCTTCCGTTTGCCTCCGGGGTTATCACAGTAGGATCCTCGTGTTCCCACTGCCAGATAGAGGGAACTAGGAAAAGCGCAGTGAACACTTTCTGCCAAATCAGGCAAGTTCATCAAGGCCTTCTGTGAGCTTTACTCCACGGCTACAAGGAACTCACCAAGGGCTTTGCTTAGCTGCACTATTACATCTAAAACCTTGCAACCACGGGGGTCACAGTAGTCCTCATTACCCAAGAGCAATCAGCACAAATAGAAAAAAAACACACAATGATTTCTCTTAAACAGAGACATCACACAATGATGAAAAAGAGACTGGGGTAGAATTCCCCCCCTCGAAAACGAAACACAATATAAACCAATTTATTTTCATAATGTATTGGATATTAACCAAAATTTAGGTTACACTTGCAACTATGCACACCAATTCTTAGGACAAGGAATTAACAAGGAACTGGGACATAACTTTGTGGCCAAACTGTAAAACGGCAAGATATGAGAACCTTTATTTCACAATCGTAACAAATTATAACAAAGAAAATTTATACAATTATAACAATTATAGCAAAAGAAAAATTCTAGGTTTCATCATTTATTCCTCTGAAGCCTCTCATGCTCCTTTTTAAATTCTTATAAAGCATCTCTTTCATCATCATTCCAGCTGGGTTTCCTCATCAAAAGTTAATTAGTCTAACATTGCCAAATTCTCACTAGCACCCCTTTAAATTATAACAGAAAGTGCACAAATATCAGGTGTGCAACTTGAATTTTTACATATACATATACCCACAAAACGAATGCCCAGCTCAACATATAGGACATTTCCAACACTCCAGAAGGTTCCCGAATGAACCACCATTCTAACTTCTATGCCCAGGAAAGAGCTGTACCTTATTTTTGGACTTCATTTAAATGGAATCATATGGTATGCAATCTTTTGTCTGGCTCATTAAGTCTATGAAACCCATCCATGTGGATATATCAGTAGTTCCTTCTTTAACTGCTTTTGTAATGTTTCCTTTTATAAATATACCACATTTACTCATCCATTCTGCTGCTAATGTACCTCAGGTTTTATTTTTTAGTTATTATGAATAAAGTTTCTATGAACATTCTTTTACTTTTTTTTTTTTTTTGGTAGACCTATACATCCCTTCCTCTTGGGTATATATCTAGGGCTGGAATTGATGGATTATGGGTAAGATTAAACACAGCCAGTTTTCCAAAATGATTGCACATTCCCACCAACGTATATGAGATTCAGTTGCTTTACAATACTGGCACTAATAATCTTTTTAATTTTAGCCATTCTGGAAGGTGTGTAGTAGTAGCTCACTGTTTTAATTTCCATTTCTCCATTGGGCGTCTCCATTTAGGACTAATAATGTTGAACATCTTTTTATATGCATACAGACCATTCAGAGATCCTCTACTAGAAAGTGCCTGTTCAGAACTTCTGTATGTATTTTAAATTGTCTTTTTCTTATTAATTTTACACATACAAACATACACACACATATATTCTGGGTCGGAGTCCTTGGTCAGATATATGAATTACAAATTTCTTCTTCCAGTCTGTATTTTGCCATCATTTTCTTAATGGTATCTTTAGATGGAGAGATGTTCTCAATTTTAACAAAGACTGACATCAAATTTATCAATCATTGTTAGAGTCATTGCTTTCAGAGTCCTTTTTAAGAAATTTACTCTCGTAGCACTAGAGTACTAGTTCTGACTCTGAGGTTTGAACAGTTCTCAGCCTTGCTCTGAACCCATGAAATCCTGTGTCTCTGCAAGGTTTCCAGTTTCACCTTGCAGTCAATTTAGAATGCATTCATTCATGTTTCGTTGTCAGATGCTAAACAACTCTACTGTTACGAATGTTTGAGTGGAGATCAGTTTTACAACTACAGAATTCATTTGTGATTACTTCCATATTATAATAGACTTCTGTACAAGTATATTAAAAACCTAACGTAAAAATAAATGAAAAAAATCCTCTAATACCTGTTATTCTAACATTTTACCCCAACATACGTTTAATGATTCTTCCCTCTCCTTTCCAGTGGCTTTGCTCCAGGGGAGCCACCTTTTCACTAGACCCTGCTGACTTTTACGATACAATTGAGTTTTCTGTAGTCTACGAAACCAGAAGACTACAGGAAATTATAAGCCTGGTTCTATTAGATCTTATTGACCCAACAACTTCAAAGGCTTTACAATTCTCCCAAAACCCAGTAACAAAGAACTTTCTGCTCTACCCTTAAATTAACAATATCTCCAGTCTGCAACCATATTGTTCCCCAAAAAAGCAAAACAAAACAAAAAACACCTGACTCTTCTTGCTTAGCAAGTGTTCCCCTCTCCCACCCTATTATTCTTCACACCCAATCAATCTTCCATTCTGCTTTCAAAAATGTGTGTGGTGGACTCTGAACTCTGCTCTGCCAGCGAATGCCCTGGTTCACTCCCTCGCCACCTCTTGCTTAGAGTATGGAAACTGTCCTTAACTAGTCTCCATACATTCTTTCACCCAGTCACCTCTCCAGAACTGAAACTTGATCGTATTACTCATTTGATTAAGATTTTTCTACAGGTCCCAATGCCCACGTGATAAAGTCACTCTCTCAGCTGAGAATTCACAATCTTTCCTCTGTGCTCTCTCAGCAATTTCTGCAAAATTCTGGTCTGACCCCTGGACACCCACGCACTCTCACTCATTCTGACTCTCCACTGCTAACTTCTTTGGCTGGAAGCACTTTCTCCTTTACCCTGCAGTCAGCTCCCTTCCTATCGTGGCCAGGGCCACCCCAACAAAACCAACTGTTTCCTTGTATATATTCCCACAGCTCTCTGTACCCACCACAACTGTATCTGAGGTCGTTTCAGACTGCATTAGTTAATTATTTATTTGTCTCATTCACTGGTCAACAAACTTCTGGACCTGGGACTTCTCCCTGGACTTCCTGAAGGATAAGGTCAGGAATTTATCTTTACAAGCCAAAGACTTGGCAGGGCAATTCCATAAAGGCTCAAAGGATAAATGAATGTCCTAGTCACTTTTATTCATATCTTTTTTTCTATAAATAGACTTGAATACTTTATACAAATACATCAAAACAATGAACCTAAGTTTTCTTTCAAAAACCACCCAGCAAGTTATTTTTTTGAGAGTTTAATAAAAACTAAAATCTCCCTTAATTATTGGTTTGTGCTTCCTGTTAGGAATTAATCAACTCTTTGTTTTGAAATTTTTTAAAAAAGGGCATCAAAAGTAGGATGACTATACCACTTAACCAAAGTAACTGCAGTCATCACCATATAAATCACTACTGGATGCCAACAGAATGAAACATGGTTATTAGTTACACAATACAACCAAAGGATCACAAACAAAATACTTCACTGAAAAATGTGCTGCTATATATCCCCTTAACACATAACAAGTCTGTATGATATAAGAAGAGTACGGTATGCACGGTGGTTAAGAACACAGTTGTTCGATTTGGTGCCTCAGTTTCCTCATCGTAAAACAAAGATGAGTGAGTACTCACTTCACAAAGTTGCTAGGTGACTGAGTATGCACACACAACATCCTTAGTTGAGTAACTGCATGGTAAGAAATGTCAACTGTTACTCCTATGTTTTTCACTTTTGTAAGCCCTTTCATATATATCGTCTTGGTTTTTTTTCCCCTCACAGAAGTACAATGAGATCGTTTGGACAAGAAATGCTTTGCCCATTCTAGAGGTAAGATACTAACAAAGAGGTTATATGATTTCCCTAACATATTGTAAGCGGCAGAGTAGGAACTAGAAACCACAGCTACCCCAGCCCCAGGCCAAACTGACCAAATCTCCAGGTAGCAGTCTGGAAGAAAGTCTTTTGGGTTTCCGCCAACTGTTTCCTCTTGGTGGTGAGCAGCAGCCAGCCTAAACACCTGGTGGGGGCAAATGAACGAACCCATTTGGTCTGATTAAAAGGTAGGAGAAGCCTCACTTTCACGATGCCTGACACACAGTGAACACTCCAAAGACAGGAACTACTGATAACTGAAACACAAAGTGCTACTGCGCTTTCTCAATGACAGAACAAGGCACTCCACAAAATCAAGCCTGCTATCAAATAAAAAGTCACTTGATATTATGCTTAGCTGTCACAAAGTACAATATGGCAACAGAAACTTTTTAAAGAATAAAACTTTTATAAAATAGATAATTTTTTTACTATCAAAAATCAAGTTTTGCAAAAAGGACTTTCATTAAGACACTTTTTGAAAACTAATTATATTTCATGACATATCCTTGCCCAGATAAGCAACATGAATAGACAATATTTCATCTCTGAAAGGCCTTCACCATACTTTTCCCTTCGTCCCTAGGCTTAAACGGAATCCCAGTCCTCAGCCTTATCCACAGCCACGTGCACACAAATACAGTTATTGAGCTTCGAAGGCAGAGGCAATATTCCGGGGAACCCATCTGAAGCGGGTTAAGTACAAGGAAGAAAAACGTCTCTAAAACACTCAAGTGCCCTTTTTATTTTTTCTCTTCAGTGAGCAGGTAGAAGCTAAGATACACCTTAACAATCAGACTCTACATCAGTTCCTGGCTGGGGCCGACCTTTCCTTTCGTGGCACTGCCACCCTGGCACCTATGGGCAGGCATCTGGCGCCTGAAAGATACACAGATTAGGGCTCGACAGCCCACGTCCAAGCCTCGCACGTGGAGGACACTTTGGGACATTTTGCACATGTTATTTAACAGTGGCAGAAACAAGCTATGCTCGGGGCGAGGCAGCTCCCGGACCCGTCCAGGTCTGGAGCGGCAAGGTCCTGACACTAACTGTAACACCGACGGGGCACCTGGCCTGCCTAGCCCTGCAGCCGCCTAGCCCTTGCCGAGCTGCCCCGCGCTGTCCCGCAGCCCCCCGACGCCTCCGCCTGCCTCAGAATCGCTTCCCCGCGCCTCCCCTCACCTGAGCCGGCCACGCCGCCACCTGCGTCCAGCCCCCAATTCCTGGTCAAGTGACCGTTACCGGGGCCTCAGCCCGGGGAGGCCCACGGCTCAGGGATAAGTGTCCGTGGGGCTGCTCTCCCGCCGCCAACTCGGGGATCCCCCGGCCGCCGCCGCCATTTTACCGGCGCGTAATCCCCCACCTGACAGTTCCGGCCTCCCACCTGTGACCAGCAGAGGACGCCGCGCGTCGCCGTGGGGGTCGCGTGGACGAGCTGGAGAATCAGTGGGGGTCACAACCTCCGAGCAGAACCCGCCGCTAATTCATCCCAAAGCGGGGAGGCGTCCGGCCCGTCGCCCTAGTAATGCGTCCCGGCAGGCTCCATCCTGATTGGCTGCGAGCGCCGTGACGCGACGGCGTCCCAGGCTGCGTGGGAAGCCCGGGTCCCCGGCGCCCCGCCCCTGCTCCCCTGCCGGGGGCACCCCGAACGCCCGCAGTTGAGGGCTCCCTTAAAGGGACCACGCTCACTTCCTTGTCTGGCCTCGAGGAGAGCCGGGCGGTGTAGGGGCGAGAAACAATAGCCATAAGAACCCTTGGGGGCATTGTCCCAGGGAGCTTAATTGTTCCGCGGAACCTTAAGAGCTTCAGAGTGGAAAACAGAAATCTGGGGAATTTAATTTACAAGCCTAATTTATAGCCTGAGGTCCCCAGGCAAATCAGTAGTAGAACCAGTTCTAGAACTCAGGTTCCTGATGAGCATACCACGTTCTCCCTGGCAGGCGCAGTATTTCCCCACTCTAGAGAAATTTCCCTCCTCTGAGCACCCGCACCCTTACATCACACCCCTTGTGAAAGGCGTTCATTGGTGTAGGAAAGACGTTAGGGCTCGAAGCCAACTGCCAAGAAAGAGTTCTTGAGATGTCTTTGGTGAAGAAAGGTGATTTTATTAAAGCATGGGGACAGGACCCAGGCAGAAAGAGCTACAATGGGGTAGTGAGGGGTGGTGATTATATACCTATAAATTGGGAGGGGCGTTAGGAATAGGATAAATCTCTAAGGAATTTTGGAAATAAGGTTTCCAGGACCTTGAGGGGAATAGCTATTGTTAGGAAAAGGTCGTTTATTACCATCTAATAAAACCTTAGTTAGCAGACCCTTCAGATATATATGGGCGGGCCATATGCTTGGGGGATGATTGCCAACAGGTATTTTAGGGGGTTTACAGATAAAGGAAATGTCTAAAGGCATTTCTATATACTAAGTAGACTTACAGGATCCTGGGGGTCAGGCTAAGATTGCCTTTTACCCTTAGCAAAGTATTAATACCGAGGCAGTTGAGTCCCTAGAGGAATGTCACTCTGCCAGTTTCAAGGACTTGCCAATAGGCTGTAGATTGTAAGGAAATTTAGTAATTTTTCTTCTGCCTTTGTTTCCCATATTATTCATCATTTTCTACTGTGGGGTATCTGCCCTCTAACCTACTAGACTCTAAACCTCCTTAATGGTGGGGACTGTGGTTAAACCTCTTTTCATTCTTTTTTTTTTTTTTTTTTAAGATTTTAATTATTTGTTTGACAGAGAGAGAGACAGCCAGCGAGAGAGGGAACACAAGCAGGGGAAGTGGGAGAGAAAGATGCAGACTCCCAGCAGAGCAGCCTGATGTGGGACTCTACCGGCTTCTTGCTCAGTGGGGAGTCTGCTTCTCCCTCTCCCTGCCCCCCCCAAATAAATAAATAAAATCTTTTAAAAGAAAGTGTAATATTGTCTGTCCCATATAAATGTCATTTTTCCCTGAATGTGATACCATTTTGTTTATTTTCTTTGTTCGGAGAGGGGGAGCAGTACCAGGGGCTTTGTTTGGCTTTTCCTGCTACAATAGTTCCTACACTATGGGTTAAGAACCAATACGAGGGTTGTGTCAACTGCTAAGTATGTCCATTCCAATTATACATTCAGAAATCAGGGAAATGATCACCAGGTTGGTAAGCGGACCCAGTGGACCCACTGTGAGACAGACCTGAGAGGAGACTTCATTTATTATCTGATGCCAATATGCCCCAACTTTAACAGGGGGCCCATGATGGTGCTTTGGACCCCTGGGTATACCCATCGACTTGGACCCCGAATCCAACATCTCTCAAAAGTTCAGAGTATTCCTCTTTCCCCAGTCGAAGGTTATGCAGGGAATGAGCAACAATCACTTCAGAGGAGGACTGAAGAAATGGGAATATACTTGCTGTGCTGTTCTAGGTCCTTCCTCATGGACACCCAGCCTCTCTCAGTCCATGTGCTCTAGGTCTGAGAACAGGCTTAGTTCTTGAAACCAGACAAGAGACCATGACTTGTCATTGCAGTGAGATTGACCCCAGCCATCCACTCATGCTTTCTTAATCTTCTCTGATTAAATATTGATCAGTACCCTTTCTTGCCACTCATCTACTTCTTGTCCTTAGACATACTGTGTTCTCTTATTCATCTCCATAGATCTGCTCAGCGTCCCTGGCTGCCGCAGGCGTCTCTGCTAGTCTAGGGTCCTGTTCTCTCCATTGTACTAGGGGGTCCTATCCTACAGCAGCGTCTTTCACCACCAGCCCTGGTCTACAGAATTCAAACACCACTGAGCTTCCCAGTGATGCTGGTGCCCCCTCTGGAGCATTTGCTATTTGACCTCAAGCATAAGCATTTGACCTTAATAGCCATCCAGGCCCTCTTGAAGAACATGGTCAGCTGAAAGGTTTTCTGGTCTTATTTGGTCCATGTATTTTAGCATACTTACTTCCCAAGCCTTTTTGATTCCTGTGTCTGCCTTCTGCCATGATAGTTCTGCCATCTCTATTTAATTTTTTAAAAAGATTTTATTTATTTATTTGACAGAGAGAGACAGAGAGAGAGCACAAGCAGGGGGAGTGGTAGGCAGAGGGAGAGGGAGAAGCAGGCTCCCCGCCGGGCAGGGAGCCCGATGCAGGGCTGGATCCCAGGACCCTGGGACCATGACCTGAGTTGAAGGCAGACGCTTAACCAACTGAGCCACCCAGGCACCCCTCTACTTTATTTAATGTGGTTGTTACTTTCCCCAGTTTCCAAGAATCATCCCAGCCGTGTATTAGAACTGGTTCCAAGAGCTCTTGCCACGGTATTAAATACTGTCATGAGAATGTGCCTCTTATTAGCAAATTTCCCTAAACCAGCTTTACATTCCACGTCCCTTAATCCAATACACCCCTGATCCACATCTAGGCATATTCCCCCCACCATGAGTAGGTCCTGCTGCCCCTGTGGCATACAATCTTTTCTCTCCTTTATAGCCCCAGAACCTCCCTCAGCAGATCAGGGTGAGATCCGACCCACTTTAAGTGAGGGTGGCTTCTACATTCCAAAAGGGAGAGAGGCCCACTTCTACAGGTATAGATGGTTCAGGGAATCTGAGGGTTCAAGGTTCTCAAGTGCGTCTACTCAGATATCCCAGCCCTAGGTCTCAAGGTTCCTCTTTCCCCCAGTGTCATTGAAATATAACTGACGTGTAATGTCGTGTAAATTTAGGGTGTGCATGATGATCTGATATACACATATATTGTGAAATGCTTACCACAATACGGTTAGTTGACACATCTATCACCTTAACGAGTTACCTTTTTGTATGTGCATGTGGTATTCTGGAGCATGAATTATACCACAAGGTTATTCAACCTTGAGACAAGGCGGCCAGCCACTTGTATTCCTGTATCAGTCGGGGATTGACTGCAGGCTGCCTGAATTCCTGTATCAGTCAGGGATTGACTGCAGGCTGCCTGACGGTGGAGGGTGCATAACGAGCTGGGCAAGGCGGCTCCTATTTGGCTGAGGGGAATCCTTCCAGAAACGGGGAAGCTGTGAGCCATTAAGAATCAGTGCTCACAGCAGCAGAGGGATGGGTGACCTATCTGGGACAGGCACCAACAGCATTCACTACAGATACAACATGACAGCTAAGTCAGTGTTAGTATTTCATTTCATTTCATTTCATTTTTTTCATTTCATTTCATTTCAATGTAGGCTCCATGTCCCATGTGGAGCCCAAAGTGGGGCTTGAACTCACCACCCTGAGATCAAGACCTGAGCTGAGATCAAGAGTCAAGATTCAACTGACTGAGCCACCCAGGCACCCCAATGTTAGCTTTTTAAAAGAATATATATATGATCACGCATGTCTAGAATATCGGGGAACCCACTGCAGTAGTTGCCTCTGGAAAGAAGAATTGAACACCATTAAACTGACACATCAATGTATTGCCTTTGTACCCTCTGACTTTTAACCAGATGTATGTATTACCATTTTAATTCGGGAAGGGAAAAATTAAAAGCCCCTTCAACGTGCCTATAAGATTAGGACATGCTATGAAGCTGCTCTACTACCCAGAAGGGTAGTTTTCCCCGAGTTTCAGAATCCTTCCTGAACCCTACACCAGAGTATCACAGCTGATGAATTACTCAAGCTCATGAGCCATTGATTTGATACTCACATTTAATAGGGCGCTCTCTGCAATGCTCAGGGAAACACTATGACAAGCAGGAAATCCCAAGTCCTCGTTCTTATTGTACTTTGGTTATTTGGGGGGGTACTCTCTATGCCCATGTAATTGCTTCCTCCACTTCAAAACGGGGTGGTAATGAGGAAGAATATGTACTCAATAACAGATCTCAGGAAGAGGCAAGGAAGCTGCTGCCAGGAAATCAGGACTAACCCTCCGGTAACAAGTGGAAGGAACACACGGCCCAATGCTGGCAGAGGCCACAGGACCCAACAGGAGGCTGAGCGCTGCCCATTTCTTACAGCTTGGTTTCCCTGTTAGCAAAAATCCCTGTGGTTGAGACTTAGCAGACTCTTCGTTACCCAGCAATATTCTGGAATTCAAAAGCTATTTGAAAGCAAAGGTTCTGACTTGCTGAGAAGGCACTGTGTCCTAGGTAGTTCAGGAGTCTCAGTGCTGGAATGAGTGGCTTGGAAGATGCAATACATTGATGTTAACACAAACCAGTGGTGGAATCCAATTCTGATGGCTGTCTTTCTGCTGCTCCAGCTCCAAAAGGGGGTATGTGGGAATCCCCCTACTGCACACACATCCACTTTTTGCTGACTTCTCCAGCTTGCCTCTCCTGGATCCCTGGCCCTTTGTCTCTGGTGGAGTTCAGCAAATGGGAAGCACCGACAGGAGTCTGCAGGGTGGACTGAGACAGAGATCAAGGCATTGTTTCCCTGGGCTCCCTCCCTGTGGGTCTGTGGGCTTCATACTCCACCCAAGGCCACAGCTCCTCTCCTACAGCTCAGCTCTCACTGAGTCCTGGGACCCCTTCCCTCCTCCTATCCCTTCAGGATGTGTGGCCTGCCTGATTTATCATAGCTATCCCTGGGCTGCTTCATAATCCTCTATTAGTCTTACCTTTATAGTAATCCCTTTAACTCTCTCCAATCATCCCTTCTGAACATTCCATTTGTTTCTTGCCAATACCCTACCTGATACATCAATGGACCAAAATTTTGCTTAGGCTAAAAAGATTAAAATGCCAGAAAGTAAAGTTAAATCCCTGGTGATGAATCACTCACCCAACACAGACATATACATTTGTCTTCCTGCTTTTTAACACAAACCCTCTGGTATCAGGAAGAAATGCTTTCAGCCATACGTAACAGCACACTCAATTTACAATGGCTTAAACCACTTGGGTACTTATTACTAATTACTCAAAGGATAGATGTAGGCTGTCTCAGAATTGGTTTTATAACTCAAGGAGGACAGCAAGGACCCTGGTTGTTATCGTCCTTCTGCTTTGCCTTCCTTAGCTTTTTGGTTTTAAATGTTCATGCCTGTTGCCTCATAGCCACAAAATGGTTGCCACCAGTACAGGCATCAAACGCAGGAAATAGTAAACAGAGGAAAAGGTGTTCTCCTTATTGATGAGGGAACAGAAGGCAAGCTGAGAACAAAGCAGAAACTGACGCCTGCAACCTCCCCCCCACACACCATGGGATGTGTGTGACTTTCCTCAGGCACTTCTGGCTGCCCTAAAGGACAAAGAAATAGTTAACCTATAGATACCACAATCCTGCAAGACTTAAGTCTCCCTCAGTTTTGCAAATGTCTTTAGCAGTTCAAGAAAGAAGCGTTTCTATCAATAACCTAGCTTCCAGAAGGGAATGTAGATACAATTAAATGTCTTTATAATCTGCAGGCTCCAGGAAGTTCCCAACCATCTTCATGTTAATGCCTTGCTAGAGGGCAAAACCACCTTGACAATGGCAAGGCTTCTGGTATCTCGTGAATCTTCTTTAACATATGAAAGTACTTTCTCAACCTCCCTTTTTTCCTTACCTCCCCCAACCCCATGGTATAAATCAGCCACCCCTCACAACCCTGGTGCAGCCCCTCTTTCTGCCCATGGGTCCTGTCCCCGTGCTTTAATAAACCACCAATTTTGCACCAAAGACGCCTCAAGAATTCTTTCTTGGTCATCGGCTCCGGACTCCACCCCACTGAACCTCGCAAGTATTCCATGTCCTCATCACTTATGAGGCTTTATCTTTTTATCCCCGGAAGAAAAATCCTCTCCAGAAACATCCCCATAAATGTCCTTGATTGTCTCATTGGCCAGAACCTAGTCACATGGCCACCTCTATTTGTAAGGAGTGTGGGAAGGCAAGCATCCGACTTTCCAGAATCTACAGGGGGAGGTGACAAAAGGGGGGTTGCGAATCAAAATTGAGTAAACAACCAACACTGTTTATCACATTCTATGGGGCCAGTGAACCCCTCAGCCCAGCTGTCCTTCTCTGAGAAGTTAATTACGCTGTGTCTTAGTAAGAAATGTCTGTTACCTCTTCCCTACTGTTTCTCTAAATGGTAATGAACTTTAAGGCCCAACTCCAATTCCTTCAGCATCTATTTATAACCTCCATTGACTCGCCCTGACGTCTACATAATCTGTCTGGGATGGCCACCCAGAAAACTGTACTAACTGTATTTTCTTAATTTCTGTATTCTTGCTGCTCAGGGGCCGGGGCCTCATTCCTGGAGAGAGCTGACAACGTGCCCGCGAGCCTGCCTTTCATACGTAAACTAACCAATCCAGAGCACAGCCCCCACCCCACCCCCACCGCCCCCTACATCTCTTCTCTCTGCTCTTCTAGGCTAATTTCCCTGCCCTAATCACCCCAAGGCCCCTACCAGACAACTTGGGACATCACCTCTCCCCCAGAGCCTGCTGAAATTACTCAAACTAACCAATCCTCAACCTGCTTACTCAGCCTTGCCTGTCCCTTCCCATGGAAACCACAGTAAAGGCTTTGCCCATGTTGTCTTCCCATTGCTTCACCTCCTGACCAAACCCGGTGCTTTCCCATATGGCCTCTGGGCTGGGCAGTGTCTCCTCCTTCGGGAACTGTGAATCACAGTTTTTTCAATGGCAGTCTTATGTGTTGACCTCACCTTACCTGAATAATAAAAGGTATATTTTTTAATGAGTTTTTTTTTCTTTAAAGATTTTATTTATTCATTTCTTTGAGAGAAACAAAACCCTTCTCCATAATCTACTCCCCTTGGTGGTTTCCTACCTATTGTCCTTTCTATCCCAGGACCAGCTCTGTAGGGTTATTGTTCCAGGACTACAATTGGTCACGTCTTACTGTCCTTCCCTAGAATAGGCACACGTTCCCCATGGTCTTCCGACCAGAGCACCTACCAGACAGACCATCTTTCCCTGCTAATGTTGCCACTGCTGGGAATTATAATTTAAGGTAGGCCAAGGACCACATGCTTTCAGCGTTGAGGAGAAAGACACAAGGGGCATTATAGGAAAGAACGCCATGCCATCTGCTACACACTAAATTATGTAATTTTACTATAACCCCAGAAATTATATATTGTTCTCATTTTACGGATGTAAAAATGAGACTCAGTGTATAAGTTTCCTACCACTCCTGTAACAAATTATCATACACGTGGTGGCTTGAAACAGCACGGATTTATTCTCTTACAGGTGTAGAGGTCAGAAGTCCAAAATCAGTTTCACTGGGCTATCGCCCAGGTGTTGGCAGTGCCCATCCCTCCTGGAGGCTCTGAGGGGAGAACCCGCTTCCCTGCCTGTTTCAGCTTCAAGCGGCCATTGGCACCATTGGGTGTATGGCCCTGTCTTCCATCTTCAAACATCTCACTTACTGATCTCCGCTCTCCACATCTCATCGCCTTCTCCTATTACTATGGAAACACAGGAAAATGTCCCTCTGCCTCCCTTTCGCTTTTCTCCTTTTTAATTGAGTGTAGTTGACACACAATGTTACATTAGTCAGTTGCAACATAGTGATTCCACAAGTCTGTACGTTATGCTGTGCTCACCCCAAGAGTGGCTGCCGTCTGTCACCACACAACGCTATTACAGTATCATCGACTCTATTCCCTGTGCTGCGCCTCTCATCCCCGTGACTTATGCATTCCATAACTGGAAGATGTACCTCCCTCTCCCCTTCACCCCTGCCTCTGTCTTATAAGGACACTTGCGATTACATTTAAGGCCCATCCAAATAATCCTAGATAACATTCCCATGTCAAAATTGGTAATTTAATTATAATTGCAAAATCTCTTGCCATCTAAGGTGACATTCACCTTACATTTTACGGATTACAGAAATGAGGACTGCATGGTTTTGAGGGCAATTATTCAGCCTATCACACTGGATTTCACTAAGCTGGAATCATAGTGTCAGCATTCCTGCATGCTGCAAGGACTGCAGGCTTCTGGAAGGTCTAGGGGGGAATCCATCTCCCTGCCTTTTCCAGCTTCCAAAGTTCATTTGCTCTCCTTGGCTTGCGGCTGCTTCCTCCTTCAAAGCCAGCAGTGAGGGGCGCCTGGGTGGCACAGCGGTTAAGCGTCTGCCTTCGGCTCAGGGCGTGATCCCGGCGTTATGGGATCGAGCCCCACATCAGGCTACTCCGCCATGAGCCTGCTTCTTCCTCTCCCACCCCCCCTGCTTGTGTTCCCTCTCTCGCTGGCTGTCTCTATCCTGTCGAATAAATAAATAAAATCTTTAAAAAAAAAAAAAAAGCCAGCAGTGAAGCATCTTCAAATCTCTCACTGACTCCAACCCTGCTTCCTTCATCACTTCCCCTTCTTTGACCTGACCCTCCTCCCTCCCTCCCTCTTTCCCTTATAAGGACCCTTGTGATTACACTGGGCCCAGGAAGACCTCACCTGCAAAGTCCCTTTACCATATAAGGTAACATAGTCACACTTAAGGGTTTAAGACCTGGGCATCTTTGTCTTTGATGTGGCAATTATTTCTGCCTCCCCCACTCCTGCTGAAAGNNGTTCGGTGGTTGCTGGGGACAGGGGTGGAGAGGAACAGAAGGGAGGGCCTACAAAGGAGCAGGAGGAACCTTTTGGGTGTGATGTCTCTGATCATCATGACTGGGTGATGGTTTCACGGTTATACACAAATGTCAAAACTTATCAAATTATATGCTTTCAAAAGTACGTGCAGCGCACTCTACGTCAATTATTCCTCGATAAAGCTATTTAGAAATTAAATGTAAAAAAAAAAAAAAAAAGCAAACCTCAAGGCTTTGGCCAAGTGTAGGAGCTAGACCATCCTGCAGCCAAGATGCACCCCCAGTCCATCTGATGTCAAACCCCATGCCCGTGATAGAGTATCGCTTCCTTTCTCCTCACTTCTGTATGTTTGGGACGATCATGTTTGCCCTTTAGGGCTATGAGTATATGGTACCTGCTTGATAAATGGTCACTTCCTTCCCTTTCTCCGTTTACGCTTACTGACTGGCCAGAGTTTCTAAGTATCCTGGCCCATGTTCTATGTCAAAGAACCTGAAAGTTGACATTTTCTTTAGGAGAAAGAGAAAGGCATCTGAGAAAAAAATGCCAAATGGAGCCAACAGGATGGTAAATAGATCTTATCTTCAAGGATTCTCAGCCACAAATGCCCCAGACTGTAATATGCAAACCAATGTCTAGGATCAGACTAGTGTGTTATTCGAGTCTCTTAGAAATGTAGGCTGGTTCTTTTGGTTGCCTGGCAATGAGAGATAATTCCCATGAACAAATAAGAGGCTGCAAGCACATAGAAGGTGCCCCATGTTACAAACTAACAATGGCATGAATAATGCTTGCTGTATCAAGGTCACAAAGCCCTCCCTGCTTGGTGCATGGGGGTGAAACACAACAACAGTCAAGATACCCAAAGCCGTTTTCAGGGTTTCCTCAAAAGAAGAAAATATATCCATCTTTCCATCAGTTACGTATTTATGTGTTTAGAACACAATATCCTCAATTCTTAGATAAATGAAACTGTTTAGAAAAAAGGGCCCACATTTCCATTTTCCCCTGAAATTCTTCATGGAACACTATATACCCAGGGCTGCCCCACCCCTGATGGCACCTGTTGTAGACTTAAGATTCGAGTTGTAGATGTCAGCTTGGATCCATTTGCTTAATCTCAGTATCTACTATTTCTACCCAAGGCCATGCATGTCAGATGATCATATTCACCTTATGTTGGTCATACCCACCAACCTAGGGAAATAGGAATAAATAAATGAAAACAGTGATGAGAAAGAGAAGATGGAAGAGAATAGGAGATCTGCAGTCCTCAGTTTACCACTGCGAAGCACTGTCCAGCAGGCAAGCTACTAACATACAGTGCGTTTAAGACGGATAGTCCTGGTTTCAAAATTGGTAAATATAGTAGAGAGCCAGACACGAGGATTGAGTTCCACTGTCACTTGTCAATCCTACAATTTGAGGCAATGAATTTAACTTCTTTGAGCCTCAGTTTCCCCATCTGTTACATGAGAGTAATAAGTAGTTTCTGGCCATGGAACTGTTACAAAGAGATGCTTAGCAGGTAGACGTTGCTTTCTCTTCCCTTCTTTTTCTTGTGTCTGCCTTTATCTAATTTAGCTTATGAATTTGTTCCAGCTAAATGCCTCTGGGGAGATGAAAATGCGAATGTCAATCAACCCAGAAAGAAAGTGCTAGTACACTGCGACCCACGGTGAACCATTACTCCTCCAAAGCACTGAGAGTAGGCAGTTCTGGCCGGCAGCCATGTTTTGGCACTGAATCATGTCCTGTTTTGCATTGTGCTCTAATTGTTTCAAGTCATTTCCCCCTCTCTCGGAGTCAATTTCCTAGCCAGTTGAAGCCTGAGCATGAATAAGATCCTCAGTAAGCCCTGTCTAGTTCTTCTCAGTTCCCTCTCCTAACCATCTACCTTCTGCTTGCATCATCGAAACCCTGCAAATAGTAACGGTGACAGAGAGCTAAGCAAAGCCCTTTACTCAGAGTAAGTTCTCTGCAGCATAAGGCTGAGGCCATGCTCCAGGCCTCTAGTTGCTGCCTAGAACCCCGGCTATCCTGGGCCACCCTAGTAGAGTCATGACCCGCTACGCTCAACTCCATGTCCACCCCTCCGAGAGCATCTGATGACAAAGAGGAACCTCTGAGCTCAGGTAGCTCAAGGCCAGCGTTTGGAACGGGGTACTGTTAGAATTAGGTGGCTGGCACGTATTCGTAGCTTCTGTTGCTTCCCCCAAGGTAGCTGAGATGGTCACACTTGGTGCTCACTCTCAAGAAGCATGGTTCTCAACTTTGGCTACACATTAGAGCCCCCCCCCACCCCGGGGGAGTTTTTACAACAGCAGAGATTATAATTGTATTGGTTTGGGTTGGGGTCTGGGCCCTGGTATTTTTTAAAAGCTCCCCAGACAATTCTAAATGCATTCAAGGTTGAGAATCATTGATCTAGGTCAGAGACCGGAGCGTAATTATGGGGGCCCCATGCCTGATTTTCTGAATACGTCTGCAATAGCATAGAGATAAGCCCAAAGTGGGACAGTTCAAAGAGTGAATGACTTTGTGTTGGAATTCCCAACATTTAGCATGATGCCTCCCACATTGTAGGCGCTCAGTAAATGTTTGTTGGACAAATAAATGGGTGAAAGAACAAACAAGCTTGAGATAATATAATGGAAAGAGCATTGGACTACAGGCCAGAAAACCATGTTCCTTGCTGTGATACTGTGGTTCATAAGAAATATATACTCAGGGGCGCCTGGGTGGCACAGTTGTTAAGCGTCTGCCTTTGGCTCAGGGCGTGATCCCGGCGTTATGGGATCGAGCACCACATCAGGCTCTTCTGCTATGAGCCTGCTTCTTCCTCTCCCACTCCCCCTGCTTGTGTTCCCTCTCTCGCTGGCTGTCTCTATCTCTGTCAAATAAATAAATAAAATCTTTAAAAAAAAAAAAAAGAAACATATATTCAGTCTTCCTCCTGGTTCCTGGTAGAGTTCCTAAAACCCTTGAAATTTCCTAAGCGATGATAACAATCTTTTGTTATGTTAGTGAGGTGATTTTGGAAAGCTCCTAGGTCACCTTTGGCTGGGGGCTGGTTGCCAGGGCAACAAACCACAGGGTCAGAGGGATGGAATTTTCAGTCCTAGCCTTCCCTCCTGTCCTACCTCTGGGGAGAAGAGAGGAGCTGGAGACTGAGTTCTATCACCACTGGCCAATGATTTAATCAATTATGCCTGTGTAATGAAGCCTCCCTAAAATCCCAAAAGGATGGGGTTTGGAGAGCTTCCAGATTGGTGAACATGGGAACACACAGGGAGCGTGGCATACTTTGAGATCATGGAAGCTCTACGCCCTTTCCCACACACCTTGCCCTCTGCTTTTCTTCCGGAGCTCGTCTTGTAGCAGAGCTGTTCCCCTGGCCCCCAGTCTGATCCCAGCATGACTGCTCTTGTGAGGGATCTTGAAGCCATGCTAGCTGACCCACATCTCAGCCCTGCCAGCAAGCCTTGAACAGGAGGTCCTTGCCTGGGGCCTCCCTGGTTGCTGCCCACTCCCTGATTCTCGCACAGTACTGGCCCCAAGTGGGTGCTCCGTGGGTAAACGAACGAATGAGCCTGCATTTCTGCGTCTGTGTGCAGCTTTAACATATGCCTCTGTCTCTTGTTTTGTCAGCTCTCCAGCAACCCATCTGATGGCTGTGGACTTGGTCTCTTGAAAGGGGCGTGAATGTTCTAGCTCCTCAGTCTGAACGTCCCCCTGCTGCCACCTGGGAGAAGCATCCGCTCTACCACCCACAGCTCTTCGGGCCCCCACCAGCCAAGCCAGACCTTGGCCCTTCATGTAGGGGTATTTGGAATTCAGACAAAACACATGGTGTTTGCCCAGGATCTTGCTGTTTTTATTTATGTGTTTAAATAACTTGTTTTTTTTATTATTACAAAATAACACATGTTCGTTTGAAAAAAAAATTGGAAAAACCAGGCAAGCAAAAATTAAGAAAGTGCAAATCTTTCATAAATCTCTCAGACTCGGAGAATCGCTGTTAAATGTTCCTAGTTGTGTATGCAGGCACACACGTGTGCGCACATGCGGACATATTTAGAACCATGGGATCATCCTGTACTTAGTGATCTGTAACCTGCTCTTTTCCCTCACCGATGTCTCACTGCTTTAAACTGTCAGCTTGCACTATTATTTATCCCTACCCCCAAGTGTCTCCTTCTGTTGTCTTTAGTTGCTTACAGTTTTTTACAAAATGAGCAACCTAAGTCAGAACACCCCAAATCAATCGGCATTACGGAGGACTTTTCAGCTAACTAACTGATACAGTGGTCATCTGCTTTGACTAGCGATGTCTACTCAGAGAGAAACCTTACATGCTAGAAAATGTTTGTTCCATCCAGAGCTCCAGGGCTCAGGCTTTAATAGAAACAAAGAGTTTACTGAGCAGCCATAACCTTAAAATTGCTACAGTTTCTATGAAACTGGAAAATTCCATCGCCACAGCCAATGTCAACAGCACAGGCAAGAAAGGAATGTAGGAATTCAAAGGAAGGGAAGAATTTGATTAAGAGCAACTACGGGGTAACTGGCAAAAACTCTACGAAAATGACCAGAAGGCGCCGGCTTCCAGCATAGGCGTCCAGAAATTAGATTATAGGCGCTGGCCCTCCCTGAGGCGGGTAAGGTGGCAGGCATGCAACACGTGTTTGTACAAAGAATGAACCTAGGCTGGATTTCGGATTCTGGCAGACGTGCAACCAGCTCCCAGCATCCCAGGAAGCTCCTCCCCTTTGGGGGACTACAGGTCAGGTCGCCTGTGACTCCCACAAATGCCATGCCTCCCGGTGGAAAGCATGATGCCTGGCAGGGGGGTGTGGGCAGGGGGCTTGCGGGGAGGGCACTAGGGTTCACACTGAAAGAGAAGGAAGGAGGTGTAACTCGCATCACGCATCAGACAAGAAGAGCTTAAATTGCCATAGCTTCCAGGTCCGTCCTTCCCACCGAGAGCACTGCAGAGGACTCCAAACCGGCTCCCTTCTTTTCTGATGCCGTTCCTACACCACCCACTCACCAACATGCGGCCCAGAGTCATTTTCATAGTCGAACTCTGCAATTTCTTGTCCTAAATGTTCTCTGTTCCCTTTTTACCAGTTACAAAAATTTTTCTTATGAGGACGTTAAAGATTTACTCTATTCCCTTTCAAATATGCCATTATTAGCCACTCCGTACATAACATGCTCCCCTAATGTTTATGAAAAGCAAGTAATACTTGCACACTCTTTACAACTCCAGCAGAACCGAAAGCCCATGGTGGAAAACATTAGTCGCTTGCTTCAGCTCCCTACCAGTTCCTACCCCTGCCCCCACTGTGGTGATTCTGTTGGAGCTGTGCTTCTCTTCTTTACTGTCTAATATTTTTGTAATGTAGTTATAGCGATAGGCAACATTTTCTAATTTAAAGATTTATTTTATTTATTTTTTTATTTTAGAGACAGAGAGACACAGTGTGTGTGCACATGAGTGGGGGGAGGGATGGAGGGAGAGATCCCCAAGCAGACTCCCTGCTGAGCATGGAGCCTAACGCTGGACGCCATTTCACAACCCTGAGATCATGACCTGAGCCGAAATCAAGAGTTGGGACGCTTAGCCGACTGAACCACCCAGGAGCCAAAAACCGTGGATTATCGAATTTAAGTCTTATAAAACCTTACCAAGTAGGTACTACTATTATTCCCATTTCATTTCACAGATACGGAAACGGAATCAGAGAGGGTGAGTGACTTGCTCCAAATTGCACAGCTGCTATACGGTGGACCTAGCATCACTTCATATTGCTTTTATAATTTTAAGACTGGACTCTGCGTGTTCTTCACGTCTCCTCACTCCAAGTTCAGCATTATCAGGGCAGAATCTCAGTAACCACACCCATCCCGCCAGCTGGCTCGGGCATTCCTTAGACGAGATAACCAGTGGAAGAAAAATTCAAGAAACTGAGGAAAGATTAGCTTCAAAAGAAACTGTAGATCAGCCCCTATTGCCTGGAGAAGGGGCCCCCTTGACTTGGGGCCTGTAGTGTGGAAAGGTGGTTTCTTTTCTTTCTCTCTCTCTCTCTCTGGGCAATTTTTTTCTCTTCCTTTTTATGTTTTTATGTATATACGTATTTACTTAGTGTTTCGGAGACAGAATTAATAAGACGATTTTTGATCTGGGGAAACAGAAGTGGCAGAGCAAAACTTGTCCCTTGCTACTCTCTGAGGTTTTTAGAACACCTCACCCTGGAGAGCGCTTCCCTGGGTCATTTTAATTCCATGAATCCCCTCCGCACTCCAGGGTCCCTCCTGCAAACAAGACAAGGAGACTGAAACAGAGTCAAATGACCTCCAGGGAGTCCTGGAAACAGAAACTCCTCGTACGGAGAATGAGTTCTTCGCAGGGTCGTTTTGAGCATGCAAGCACAATACTGCTCCCGAGAGTTCCGGGTACACAGGAAGCGCACCCGCGCCCCAGCACACTGAGACTCAGGCAGGGGAGAGCGCATTTGGGGGCTGCTGAAATTGACCATGGCTTCAATTTGATTTAGAGAAGTGGAAAGTTCCAGTCTGTGTTGGAACACCCCCACGGGGACAGGACGATAGAACTGGAACTTTGCATTCGGACATGATACAATGACTTCGCAGATGCTCTCTGGTACTCAGCACTTGAGACCCAGGAGCTGGCTTCAGCTTGAAAGGAGTACACTGAAAAAGGCAGGTGGGGACCCCTCGGAGATTTCAGGTGTACAACACAAATGCATCGAGCATTGCTTCTGCCAATCAAATCGGAGAGGAGGGTGAGTGAAAGCAAGCTATGGATTTCTCCACCATTTCTCATCATCCCCATGGATAGGTAAATAGCCCAACAGCTCTTCCTTGGTTCATCAGACTTGGAAGTGTACAAAAACACAACTCCAAAAATCCTATCAGAGAGAATCTGAATGTGAACGGGGCACTGAGTATCAACCAAGCAGAGCCCCAAGGAGGAAGATGGGGATCTCAGCTAGCGTGTGCATGAGGGCTCACCCCATCAGGCACATGACTCTGGATCGAGATAAAGAAGACAGGGTGATTATTGCCCGGGCTTGGCCATCAAGATAAAGGCTGGTGGGAACACGGGGAAATTGCAAGCAAGGTACTGCACCTCATTGAGGGTCTCTGCCAGAAAGCAGGCAGGAGCTGAGTAAAGTAATAACCTAGTGACTCATATCAGGGCCTGAGATGACAATGACCTCTGAGGCTGGGTCTGAGGAATAAGAGAAGAACTGGCACCAGCAGAGCAGGGATTGGCCCAATGGCAGGAAACAAAGTGGAGCAATAAAACCAAATGTTTCAAGGTAGGAAGAGATCACTGGTGATGAATGGCGGAAAGAGATTTGTGAGAGCCACATTTTATTACTTTTGGATGCTGACAGCCAGTGTATCTTATCCAAGTTTCCTGAGGGTAGAGTAACAACAAAGGCAAAGCGATAATAAAGGACAAGGCAATCAAATTAAAAAAAAAAAGATTTATTTTACAGAGTCACTAGGGCTGGCAAAGGCAGATGTAGTGCGATGCAAATGAAAGGTGGAGACCAATGCCACTGGAGAGAAGGGAAAAGTGTGTGAGCCAGGTTGGAAATCCAGTTACTTGAAGCAGAATGACAAAAGACAAGAGGTTTAGAATGGGTAATTTGGGAAAGGAACAAGAAAAATTTTTGAGACACTGGAAAATTGTAAGCATTCAGAGGTCTTGGCCCTTTTCCAGAAAAGAACCCTATTGTTCTTTACTGCTATGTCTGTGAACACATGTGGGGTTCCTAAAGCCAGAGATGACGGCCCACAGGACCCAATGACAGCCCTGCCAAATGCCACAGAGGACCTCAGCTTCTGAGGTCCCAAACCTTTACAGTTCCTGTGCAAGGACATGGAGGAACTGCTTGATCGACCTCAGCAGGGTGGAATTGAAGTTGGACTTTTTCAATCCCTGGAAATTGAACATATGAGACTTCACATGGACTTGAACTCTGTATATATCTGATTTGGTGTTTTTTAGATTCTGACCCTCTCCTCCTCTTCATCTAAGTCATTGTTGGGCCCCTGGCTAGACACTGGATACAGCTTCCCCATACAACCCCTGGACCCCATGCTTCTAATCCTGCCTTCAGATTCCCACTGGACCCACTGGTGACCCATCCTATGGTCATCGCTTCAGCATCTCCATCACCCATGAGTACTACCAGGCAACCACCGCAAGGTACAAGACCTCACTGTTTGTACTCTGAGGTAGACGGAGAATGACGTAAGGTTAGGGAAAGGATATATTTGCAAACAGATACTTCTCCCCATGTTCCACAGAAAATCAAGGACTTCCCCCTTTTACCATTATCATCATCATCATCATCACCCAGATACTGAGCACTTGTGGCTCAGCTGGGCTAAGAGCTTTATATTTAATGCATTATGTGATCTTTATCTCACCACTATGAAGAAAGCACTGCTATCAGTCCCATTGTTCAGATGAGGAAAGGGAGGTTTAGTTTGCCCACCTAAGCGTCTAGGGGCTGGCAGATCTGACGACTATGTCAAGAACCTGCACCTTATCCGTTAGCTAACACTTCTGCTCGTGATTTCCTACTTCTCCGTATCATCTTCTTTTCCTTAGCAAAAAAATGTCATGAATTCCCCTACAGGTTTGGGCTAGGTATGCAGTAGGTGCTCAATAAATATTCAATTTAACTGAAACCAATGAGCCCTGAGCTTATGGTACTCATGGTTGCATTATGAACCCACTGGCCCCACGGACCTTGCTTTGGAGGGTTTTATCTTGATTACTTCACCCATCAGCTCATGCTTCTCAGTGGGCCAGCCAACCTCGTGTTGTGTGAAGTCACACTTTTCAAGCCTCAAGCCCTGACCGCTGTGATCCAGTGAGGGGAGAAGCACAGGGTAAATTCTCATTACTGGCAGTTCAGTATTTTGTCCAAAGTGGGAGGGGAAAGCTAAGGCACAGATGCTGGGAGGCGGCCAGCTTGACTTGGTGTCTTGGCACCCTTAGCAATGGCCGTGGAAAAGCTGAATCCAGAATGAACATCTGCCCAGGCTAGTCAGAAAGGAAACAGCTTTTGGTTAGCTAATTAATAGCTTTTCATCTGCATCAGATGATTCCATTTTAGCACAGTGGCTTGAACACAAGGGCCTAGGAGCCTGGATTCGTTCTTTCTAGGTAGTGCTAGTAGGTCATTGTGCTTCCCAGCCCACGTCCTGTCCCGTCTGGCTGGAGCCTTTAGAAGAGGACCTCGCATCTGTCTGGGCTGACTCCAGGGCTGACTTACTCCTCCCTAAAGGCGTGAGCATCAGAGCTGGAGGCCTTTCTAAGAAGCCTATAGTTTTTGGGAGTGGGGCCCACATGTGCCTCTTACTAGAGCCAGATGATTTCATTCATGACGTACCAGGCACGCATCACACAATATACAGATATAAGGCAGGTGCTCACTGCTCTTTAGGGGCTTACGACCTAGTTTGGTCTGTGTGTGTACATATGTGTGAGCGTGTGTATGTGTGTGCATGTGTATGTGTAGTTGGGGGTGGGGCATGGTGGATAGATTAATATATATCAAATAACGTATGATCAAGGGCTAAATTGCTCTACTGTCGTTCAGAAATAGGAGAACTCAGTTTGGACTGAAAAGTCTTTGAAAGATGAAGGAAATTCAGAGAAGCCAAGAGGACCTTCCTGGAGAGACAACGTGTACAAAGGGATGGAGGTAGCAGTGAGAATCATGAGTGCAAGGAAGGTTCAGCTCCATGGTATAGTCCAGGTGGTAAGAAGACCAGCTGCAATGGAGCCCGGGGTTCATATCACAGAACCTGGTTCCCTTCCTTCCCAGAGCCCCTGAGATATTACTGAGAAGCACAGAGTTCTCTCATGCTATTTCTGACATCTCGTTGCTTTTATCTCTTTGTACTTGTGTTCCCGGTTTCTAGACAGTGATCTCTTCAAAACTAAAGACTGACGCTTCTGTCTTTGTGTGACACCTAAAACATGCTTGATAAATTTGTGTCGAATAAAAGAATGAATGAAGATAATATTGAAGGTGAGCTTGAGTAAGTGGGAGGTTCTAGAATGAAATGGGCTGTACGTGCCCTGCATTCTAACTGATTCTACCTCTAGAGGACTAAGTGTGGCAAGGTGGGCTTACATTAATTTATTCACTAATTTATTTATTCAACAAATATTTATTGAAAGCCTTCTATGTTCTAGGCACTGTATAGAAGCTTAGGGTACAACAGTGATCAACGCAAACAAAATCCAGCGCAGGCAGAGCCTACCTTCTGGTGTGGGAGACAGACGGTTTGGTCGGCGACATCATTTGTGGGACCCAGTGGAAATGTGGGGCCTCTCCTCCAAACAGGGAGAAGGTACCATTAGAGGTACTCAAATATAAAGTGTTTTCCTTTTATTTCTGCATTCCCCCTTTTAACTTGTCATGGCATTTTTAATTTACCATTTAGGATCATCCTATGGAAAATGATCACTTAAAAACTATCAGCATGAACTTCACCATTCCTGTTTACCTTGTGCAGTGCCAACTCTAATCCCAGAGTGTTGAACTCGTGTGTGCAATCATGAAATCACATAATGTGTATTTATAACGCACACTTGCATATCTACTTAGTTCTTCCAGAACAAGGGAAACGTGGCATAACTCTAACTCAATTGTTTTTATTGTGTTTCTTGATACATGACATTTTGCTAACATGCTCTCCCTTCAGCTTCCTGATCAGTAAGGAAGGACTCTAAGGAGAAAGAATTATGGGTTGCCCCAGGTGTCCCTTTGTCAACATGTGTGTTATGGGAGGAGGGGTGGCACTGACAGTTCCCAGAGGCCACATCAGAACTTGGTTTGAATGCAGAAATAGGCAATGGTGTTCTAACAAACACAAAAGGCCAAGGAACCCTATCATATCCTTTCCTACTCATGTTACTTCCCTGTATTAGGGAAGTAACTATATTAGGATTGGGTCGGAATGTGCCTTTCTAGAAGTGTTGTATACTTAAAAAGAACCACAAAACCTTTGACCTTTTTTCCACTTTGTCTTTTCCATTATACTTTCTCATAAAGGAGAGCTCTGGAAAGCTCATGACAGACTTGCAGATGTGAGTCAGAAAAGCTTAGACCCAGAATATTTGCTCACTCCCATGGCTCAGTGATACAGGGACTGCAGAATCCTTGATTTAAAATAATGTTTGTTTGC
The DNA here is from genome assembly GCF_017311325.1 of Ursus maritimus. NCBI lineage: Eukaryota > Metazoa > Chordata > Mammalia > Carnivora > Ursidae > Ursus > Ursus maritimus. Next base: position 23,780,575 of record NW_024426774.1, on the reverse strand, counting down.
CTTTGTGGCGACATCTTTGGGGTGGTGCTGGAGGCTACGCGGTGATGTGTGGGTGGTGAGTGTGCAGTGTGTCTGTAAGGTTTAGATGGGTGGTCGATATGTGTGTATGTGTGTGCGGTCCTTGTGGCACATGTTTTGTGTGTCTGTGTGATTGTATGTAGGGTTTGTGGCGTGTTTGTGTATGTGGGCAATGTGAAATGGATCTTAGTTTAGGTGTTCTCAGCAAACTTTTCCTCTGGGCTGTAGAGCACATATCTTTTGCTCTCCCCCAAAACGCCACTCTGTTCTCATGTTCTTCTAAGTAAAATAACATGCAGCTTTCTGACATTCACAAACAAAACCCAGTGGTTTTTATCTGAGTCAAGTGCTCCCTGGGGCTTTGTTTTTTTTCCCCTCCTCCTTCCTGTAAATCCATTTTATGCGTTGGAGTCAGAAGATGACATCTTGTTACATCATGTTAGACAGCACCATAATTTTTTCCAGCAGACCATTTCCAATCTGGCGAAGCAGACAGAACTGAACAAAGACAGACAACCCAGCATAAATAAAGGATCAGTTCATGGCCCTGTGGGATGGACCCAGAAGAGCCTTGTCCCTCAATCCCAGGCCAACTTGCCATTTTTAACTCCTTACACTGGAATGGAGAAAGGATTGGGGCTCGCTGCTCTCCCAGTGAAACCGGGCGGTCCCCCTGCTGGAATGAGGATGCTGCGGGGGAGGGGCGCTCAGCAGCGGGAGGGAGCAACAGGGGGATTGATGCTCTGCCCGCGGTCCTTTCTATACTCCTCACAGCTCAGGCCTGTCTTCTGCTTTCCAGCTGCAGCTGCTATTTATAGTCCCCTCCCTGTTTGCCATTCTGCCTGTGACCTGTGGTCAGCTCAAGGCCTGTGTTTAAACAGAGCTGCTCTATGCTGGAGCTCAAGTCCACCATGGGGGCTTTCCTCAACCATGAGGGCTCCTCAGGTGCCCTCCCCACCCCCTGGCATGTCACGTATCAGAGTGGGTGTCTGGCTTCTTTCAGCCCTGCCACGTACCTATATCCACAACTCGTGCTGTGGTCAGAACTCGTTCTGGGGGCGCCTGGGTGGCACAGCGGTTAAGCGTCTGCCTTCGGCTCAGGGTGTGATCCCGGCGTTATGGGATCGAGCCCCACATCAGGCTCCTCCGCTATGAGCCTGCTTCTTCCTCTCCCACTCCCCCTGCTTGTGTTCCCTCTCTCGCTGGCTGTCTCTATCTCTGTCGAATAAATAAATAAAATCTTAAAAAAAAAAAAAAAGAACTCGTTCTGGATGAGGAACGGTGCTCTCTCAGATCTTAGCAGAGGTGATCTGCCAGAATGTTCTTTCTAAGCATCTCGTCATTGTCAGCCTTTGGCCAGAAAATACTGACTGGCTCACAAGCTGTACTGCCTAGGTGACTAAGGCACAAAACCTTAGGATCGATAAAATCAGGAGGTTGTAAGAATACTGGACTTAGAATAGGATGATTCAGGTTTGAGTCACAATTCCAAGCTGTGTGACCCTGGGCAAGTGGGCGAAACTCTCTGAGCTTCCCTTTCCTCCAGGAAAGAGAATGCCTGCCTCTTGTGTATGTTGTGAGAACCAACATGTGATCCTGCTTGTGAAGCTAGTCTGGAAACTCATCCACTCTCATTTTCTACTATTTCAACTTCCCACACTTCTCAAAAGAATGTGGCAAGAAATGAGGTGGGAAGGAATCAAGATGCTCTGGAAAGAGTAGAGAAAAAGACTCCGAGGTGTCGCTTAAGTCAGCCAGGAAAGAGAGGTAAAAATTGATCTTTCTCTAATTAAAAAAAAAAAAAAAACTCTGGATTGAAATTTAGGATGGTGTTAATATATACTATAAATTTAATATGAATAAAGATGAATTGAACACATACTGCATGCCAGTCAATATCGTTGGCACTGGAGATACTAAGAAAAACAAATAGTTACAATGGTGATTTTTATCATTAAATAGGGAAAAGAGATAATACAGAAGAAAAAAGAAACCAGCACTCAATCTCACTATATAAATGTGATATGTGATAAATAAGAGAGTAGAAAGAGTTATCTAGTAACTACTGTGGGTATTGCTGATCATAAATTTGGAAAATGTTTTATTTAGATCAATACTTTATACCATATTGTATCATCAAGGAAACTGCAGTTGGGCTAAGAATTATATATAGACAATTTATAGGGCAAAACTACGCACAAAAATCAGCACAGAGGCTTTGCTGAACCAAAGGAGAAATCGCTTTCTCAATTTTGAAGCAATAAAGGAAATCACTGAGACACAAATAAATATTTTAAGAGGTTAAAAAGAATGAAAAAATGGTTTAGTCTAATATAAAATGCCACAAGAAGGCTGGAGAAATATTTTTAGCAATCATGGCAAAGAGTATATACTTTATAAGTATATAATACTTTATTAGTAATAATTAAAAATTTAAAACAAAACATTAGGATTTCAGTAGATGAAGGGGAGAACAAGAGGAACAACTAATTTACAAAAAAACTATAGATTGCCTATAAACTGAAGGAAAAAGGTTTATCTTTATAATTACGTAAGTGTAGATTACAGCAACATTGAATCGGCGATTCACATTGTTAAACTGGGAGAAGTTAAAATAAAATGTGACATCCAAGGCTGGTCAGGCTGTGAGGGACACTGGCAATTTGCACATTACTGGGTGGCAGCATAAACTGTTACAACCCGTTCGGAAAATAATACGACATTGCATATCAAAATCTATAAAAATATTCATACCCTGTAAGCCAGATACTGCTTTCCTAGCAGTTTGTCCTAAAGAAAGAAATCAGTAACAAAGAAGCTGTATGACTGATGTTGTTTCAGTTTTATGCAACAATCAAAATTGGGAATAAATATAATGATCATGAAACCTGAAGGAAATGGGTCAGGTATTAAAATAATGAAATTAAAAGGTTGGTGTATAGAAATGTTTGTGATAAAATGACAAAAATGAGAATATGGAATTTAATATCGTATCGATCGAATGATTTAATTCATATAGTGAATGATGTATTTTAACAAAACAAGAAGAAAAGATGCAGAAGTTTGTTTAGGGTGTTAAGATTGTGACTGGTTTTTTAATTAAAAAAGTATTTTAGGCTTTGCTCTATTGATTTTTGATTCGGAAAAAAAAAAACATTAAAAAGAAAGGAGAACCCCTCCCCACGTGGATTTGAACATTGGGTAGATTCGGATGATAGCGCCGCTGCTTCTACTTTGACCCGCTGCTGGGAGGCAGATCCCTACCGCCCATCCCCCGCTCTACCACAGGGCAAACTCCAAATAGCTGGCTGCCTATTGTCTTTCTGCTGGTGCTTTTTTTGTGTTTTTTTGTGTTGCCACTTCTCTGGCAGGAAACAAGGAAGGAAATGTTTTCTTTCAATCCCAGCCCAGACTGCCCATTTCTATTCTAGAGCTGCATGCCTCTTGGCCCGACAGCGTCCGCTGACTCACGTGCATCTACTCCTTGTAATACGCTCAACTGTCTCGCTATAGTGAGAGTGAAACTTGGGCTAGCTGATTACAAGTCCAGTCTTAGCATATACAGTTAGCTTGGAACAGGCTGAAAGAGAATACCAGAGCGAATTAAGTGCTTTCCTTCATTCCTCTCCCCTTCTGTTGTCTAGATCCCTTCCTAGGGCCAACCCCTCAGTCACTATTCTTTCTGTAGGCTGACTCTACATTCATTTGCAATCAGTTTGGCAGTCTTTGAGTGTCACACACTACTCCCAGTCCATGGCTTAGAAAGATGAGTAAGACATGGCCCCTGGTCCCAAGGAGCTTGGAACCTGTACGAAAACACACATTGAATCAAAAATGTTTCCTATATTAATGTGCTAAGTCCCAACTCTGACATCTGGCGGCATACTCTGGGAAACCTAAAGAGGCTGCCAGCCCAATCTAGAAATTCAGAGATGGCATGGATGGGTTAGGTAGACAAGACAAGGAAGGATGAGGTGGGATCCAGTAGGGTAGGGTGGGGTGAGGCGGAGGGTGACTGAGACAGAGGAAAGCATTAGCCAAGACCAGCCTGAAAGACGGCAAGCACAGCTGTCTGAAGGAGGATTACCTTTCAGCTTCCTGGTGCTTTTTAAAGATTTTATTTGTTTATTTGAGAGAGAAGGAGAGAGAGAGCACGAGCAAGTGGGGAGAGGCACTGAAGGAGAAGCAGACTCCCCTCTGAGGAGGGAGCCCGACACGGGGCTCGATCCCAGGACCCCAGGATCGTGACAGCAGCTGACAGTTAACTGACTGAGCCACCTAGGTGCCCCTTCCTAGTGTTTCTGAAAAAGCAAGTTACTTCACTGTCCAATATCCACCTCTTTTAATCAGCAAGTATACTAGAGAAGCCCTTCTTTCAGACATCACACTTGGGAAGCCCTCAGTTCTTGGTTCGCTTTTCCATCCTGTTTTCCTTCTTCCTGCATCTGTCATTGCTCTTCTCTCTTCTCCCGAGGGGTGCTTGCCTTTGCTGCATCTTCACCTCTAACCCCACGCTTACATGTCCCACAGCTACCCTCCCCGTCGCTGTCTGTCTGTCTGTCCTTGGATTGAGGCTTGAGCTGTATCTGCTCACTCTCTTTGGTTTTTACTCTCAGTATAAAAGTCCAAGGGATTTTCACTTCTGAAAATGTGCAACCTTGGATGTTGTTACCTTTTCTGGGAATGGATTGAGTGTGTCAGGAGAAGACAGGTCGATGTGATTGCTGTATTTAAAAAAAAAAAAAAATCTTGATGGGAGCGCCTGGGTGGCTCAGTCAGTTAAGCGTCTGCCTTCAGCTCAGGTCATGATCTCAGGGTCCTGGGATCAAGTCCCACATCAGGCTCCTTGCTCAGCAGGGAACCTGCTTCTCCCTCTGCCTGCCTCTCCCCCTGCTTGTGCTCACTCTCTCTTTCTCTGACAAATAAATAAATATTTTTTTTAATTATTAAAAAAAATCTTGACATTATCAAGTTTTTCAAATCCTTTGACTGAACCCATGACCTTATTTCAAGTGATGATTATAAGAAAGTAACAGTGTGAAATATGAGTGAAAAATTGATTCCAACAAGAGTGTAAAAACCATTCAACTAGGAAAGAACAGTCTTTTCAACAAATGGTGCTGGGACTAGATATCCACATGCAACAGAGTACATTTGGACCCATGCTTTATACTATCCACAAAAATAAATCAAAGACCTAAGTACAACAGCTAATATTATAAAACTCTTAGAAGGCAATACAGGTATAAATTTTAGGACCTGGGATTACGCAATGGTTTCTTAGATATGGCAACAAAAGAAAAAAAATAGGTAAATAGGACTTTATCAAAATTAAAACTTTTGTGCATCAAAGGCCACTAACAAAAAGGTGCAAAGAAAACCCACAGAATAAGAGAAAATATTTGCAAGACATATACCTGATAAGAATCTAATGTCCAGGATAAAGAACACTTAGAATTAAATAACATAAAGAAAAATAACCCAATTTATAAATGGGCAAAGGACTTAAATAGATATTTTGCTAAAGAAGATCTATGAATGGCCAATAAGCACATGAAAAGACGCTCAACATCATTAGTCAGTAGAGAGAATGCAACTCAAAGCCACAGTGAGATACCCACTTCACACCCACGAGGATGGCTGTAACAGAAACCAAAAATAAAACAACAACAAAAGAAAGTAACAAGCATTGGCAAGGATGTGAAGAAATTGGAGCCCTCCTATATGGCTGGTGGAAACGCAAAACGATGCAGTTCCTTTGGAAAAATGTGGCAGGTCCTCAAAATGTCAAATACAGGGTTAGCATATGACCTACCAATTCCACTTTAAACACACATACCCTGGAGAATGGAAAACATGCGTGCACACAAAAGCATGTAAACAAATATTCACGGCAGCGTTATTCAGAATAGCTAGAAGGTGGAAACAACCCCAACGTTCCTCAACTGATGAATGGCTAAACCAAATGTAGTGTATCCATACAATGACATAGTGCGAACACATGCCCCACGTGGGTGAGCCTTGAAAACATTATGTCATGAGAGAAGCCAGAAAGAAGAGGCCATATTTTATGATCCCACGTACATGAAATGTCCAGAATAGGCAAATGCATAGAGACAGAAGGTAGACTAGTGGTTCTCTAGGGTCCGGGAAGGGGGGGACAATAGGAAATGACTACTGATTGAGAGGGCATGGGGTTGCTTTTTGGAGTGACAGAGCATTTGCAATTAGGGGTGATGGCCGCACGACATTGTGAACCACGGACCTCTACACTTTGCAATGATTCAAATGATGAATTGAATATTTGCAAGACATAGACCTGATAAGAATTCAATGTCCAGAATGAAGAGCACTCAGAATTAAATAACAGAAAGACAAATAGGTAGACAAGACAAGGAAGGATGAGGTGGGATCCAGTAGGGTAGGGTGGGGTGAGGCGGAGGGTGACTGAGACAGAGGAGAGAGCAAATGCTCTGTCACTCCAAAAAGCCCCATTTAAAAAGGGGCAAAGGACTTGAATAGACATTTTGCCAAAGGAGATCTACGGTCATGGCCAATAAGCACATGAGAAGATGCTCAACATCATTAGGCAGTGGAGAGAAGGGCGGCGGGTCTGAGCAAAGCAGGGCTCTGTCCTCGAGCTGCTGACCCCTCTGCTGGAGGATACAGACACGTACTTCAATAACTGGAACACGAAGCAGAAGATAGTAGGCATCACCACAGACGGAGAGGGTTCTGCTGGAGTACGAGGGACGGAAGGGATCCCGGAAAACCTGTCCAAAACATTTGGACAGAATTTTTAAGGATGAGTAGGAGTTTGACAAGTGGGGAAGGTGACTCATTCCAGGCAGCGGAGCAGATTGAGCAGAGGCCTGGAGTTGTGCAAAGCAGTCAGGGATATGCCAGAGGGTACGATTGGAATTATGGTTTCCCCTTCTAGTGGTCTGCCACTGCTTTTTCAATCAAATGTCACAACCATTTCCCCTTTGATCCTTGGCTCTTGCCTCATGGAACAGGAGCCTTCAATTTAAAAGGAGAGACACAGAAATGTGGCTCTTAAGCCTTGGTGGGGTTTATCAGGGTCCCCTAAGTTCTCCTGCTCTGTCCACATCCTACCCGGAATGTATTCGGCCGGTGGCTGCGCTCCTGCCCTCTGTTCCCCCCATCTGGGAAGCCCTCTCTGCGGCAACAACTCGCTCCATCCATCTGCCAGATGGACGGGCCTTCATTCCCTCTTCCAAAGGGTCTTGCTTGCTGGAGGCTTCTTCCCTCCAGCCCTGCCCTCCCTCTGGTGCAGCTAGACGAGGAAGCCAGGGAGGAGGTAATGAGAGGCCCAGCCCCTTCCCCTGGGCAGTGGCATTCTGTCTGGCTCCTTTGGCAGCGTGGCTTCTATCTGGGTAGTGAACCCACTGCCTAGAGGGGAGGTGGAAAACCCAGCACTCAAAACAAGTGGCCCCGTAGTTTGGTGCTTAACGAATTCTTCCGTGAGGAGTGCAAGCACATAGTGTTCTGGAAGAAAAAGATGTTTTGCATATGAAGCCCTGAGACCCCCGGTTTCTCCCAGATGAAAAGCTAACAGAGCAGTCCTCTGGAGGGTGTTTGACTGATATTTGTTCCCCGATGCACTAAGCATAAGCCTGGCTTATTGTGTTTGCAATTTTGTATCTTCAGAGCCTAACTGATTCATGGCAAACCTGAGCGCACTGGGCAGGGGAGGCGTCGCGGAATGGGCTTTCCCCTAAAGCCAGGAATAATCCCCCTGTGCAAGAGATCCGGTCTGATGAACTAGTCAGTTTTCCCAAACCTCTATGCTTGGGGGAGATCAGGACAGGGAGACATCTGGTCTCGGGCAGCTCGGCTCAGGATAGAATATTGTCCTTCCCAGGAGTGGATCGTGTCTAGCACATGAGGCCCGTGTGGCTGCCTGAGACTGGGCCTCCTGCCCTGGGACCCCCACCTAGGAAGCTGAGGACCAGACGGCATTGTAAATATGCTCCCCAAAACTCCAGATAAAAAGAAACATGGATTTAAACTGGTTCTCCTTGAACCAGTTGCTTTTTTTTTTTTTTAACCAACTTGTATTCCATTGTCTCCAGTTCTCCAAGGCAGGAGTGCTCTGACAGTGCAGACAAGGACCAGCTGGGCGGGGGGGGAGGCCTGAATGTCCTTACTTGGAGGGGTCGGGGGGTCAGTGACAGTGGCAAGGAACAGATTTTTCCAGCCGCTTTCAGGCTGAGATTTGCACTGCATAATCTGAATGCTTTTATCTGTTTCTGAAAATAGACAGGAATTTTTTCCACAGGCTGCTCCAATCTGGCCGTGGAGACGTGAGGGAGGATCACGGGGAGACAGTTGTCTGTAGTCCAGTAAGTACGTTTTGTGACCCCTGACCTGCAGCTAGCCCTTCTCTGTACCGGCTCTGTGGAGCCACATTGTCTTAGAGCCCCTTGAAGGAGGGAGTGAAAGATGCTGGAAATACTTTCCATCCTGAATTCTGTACAGCTTCTGCCATCCTGAGCTCTCTTTTCCTACTTAAATATACATGACCAAGGAAGCCCATGGTTCATATGAAAGGCCTCTGCGAGGTCATGAGTACCTGTCCAGAGGGAATGGTTCACTGAGTCTGTCCAGGCTGACATATGTGGGGAATGTAAACAGGACAGAAAGAAGCAAATGGTTTGATCAGAAATTATAGTTTATGGCTGTTACCTGTTCCGCAAATCATATTCCCCACCTTTGTCCTGGATTTAGACTACAAAGAAGCACCACAAATTATCTACAAAGAGCTTTTGCAAGGTTAACTCTGGATTAAATCAGACTCTCTCAGCAGCTGGTCCCTCTCATCTCAGATCAAAAGGATCTTGAACCTTCTAAGTGAACTGCTGTCAAGCAAACAGCAGGGGAATCTCTAATATTATTTACATAACATTTTCTCTTTTCCAATTATGTATTGGTTTCTTCTTGGTACAAGCCTATCTTATAAATATGGAAACCAAGACACAGAAAAAGAAAACAACGTTCAGGGTCACCCAGAGAGTCAGAGGTGGGACTGGGGAGAAGACGAGAGCCTTTTAACTTCTAGTTATCTAGTGTATCCAGATACGACCTCTGCTTATTCCAACGATCCTTTATCATCACTATGCCCCCACCCACCAAGCATAAAAACTTACTTGTGTTGAGCGTACAGGGATGCTTACCAATTTTACTGGTTTTTCGACCTGGAGAGTTTCTTGGTGCCAGAGGTAACTGGGATGTCTTTGAGGCCAGTAAGGTTTTGGGGAGCTTATTTGCAAGGTTCCTTTAAAGTAAGTCTTGTTGTAAATGGAAGCAAGAGAAGAATGCCAGTTGGTTCTGGAATGCTGCCAATGTCTTACGTCTCTGGGACTCCTCTGTTGTCCTCAGGACCAAAGAACCCCATCATTAGCTCAAGTCATCAGTGAGGAGGAAAGAGGAAGAACAGAAACGTGAACTCCCCTTGTCACCTACCGCAGGCTGAGGTCCCCCCCCTTGGACCCCTCTCCTACTAGGGGCCATGCCTGGGAACCGTAGTTAGTGAATCAAGTTCTTCATGAAGCCTTTCTCCCAGCTGCGGACCACACTGAGCGTCTGGCAGAGCATCTCCTCTGCCGGCTCCCAGGAACCTCACACAGGGTACTGCAGTGGCACAAAGACCGCGACAGTCATGGGAAGGCAACGGCAATCGTGTACAAGCCTGCGTGTCTCCCCAGTGGTTAGCTCCTGGTCGTCAAGGAGAACAAAGAACGGGAGGAAGAAGAGGGAAGGTCAAAGAGATGAGCAAGAGTGGCTGGGAAACAGAAAGGCTGAGAAGAACATAATGGCGAGGTAGCTAAGAGGCTTTGAAAGTCACAGGAGACGCCAAAAGTCAAAGGAGAAGAGGGGTAGCAGAGAGAACCGACGCACGCCCGTGCCTCGCCGGCCTGCACCACAGAGCTCCTGACGGACCCGGATGAAGAGCCCCACCCTCTCGGACTTTGAAGCACCACCACGCACAGGGCTGCAAAAGAAAGAAGAGCAGGAAGCTGGTTGGTTTCAGGTCCTTGGAAAAGAAGTGGGCTGGCGGCTGACTCATCCAAGCACCCAGCACACACACAAGCTCCCCGCTGCGGTCATTTGACCCCCACTTGTAAACTACCCTGATTTGGTGGCATATAGGGCCTGCTGCTTTATCGACATGATTCCAGACTTTCCGCAGCACAGCAACAGGTGGGCAGCACTGCAGTTCTAAGAATTTTGTGGCGTACAGGGACAGACTTTTTCAAAAAGATACGCAATTAGAAAAAGGAACAAATGAACAGGAATTATTCTCCTTGATCCACTGAGAGGCGTGAGTAGGGTGTGACGAAACACATGCGCTTTGGCCTCAGAAGGCTGGAGGCTGGGATCCCGCCTTTGCCAGTGTGTGACCTTGGGGAATTGGTTTAACATCTTTGATCTTCGGTTTCATCATCGACACACTGAGAAAACAACATGTATTTTGCAGGGTTCTTGTAAGGTTTGACCGTAAGATGCGCACAGTGCCCGGCGTTCGGCGGGTCAGTAACTGTTAGCCATTGTTATTCTGCTGTTAGCTTCCACCAGGGGTGAGGACTAACTTCTCCAAGCAGCATTTTTCTAGAACCCCCACTTCCCCGGTCATATATATTTTTGTGCTACTTTGGAAAGGAACCATGATCATTTGCTCCAAGTCATTCCTTTCTTTGTCCAGAGAGGTGACTGGTTGATTCAAGACCACAGTGGATGCAAACTAGTGGCAGAGCTGGGACTTAGGCCCCGGGCTTCCCAGGCAATACTGCTTCCTCCTCACCTGCCGGCCTACGTACACCGGTGATCCTGGTAATCCTTGAACACAGCCAAGCGCATGTTTTTCCTGCTAAGTTACGGACTGGGTAGTACTTCTTTGTGATAACTCTGCAGAGGAGAAGACACGAAAAGGAATGGGCCTGCTGTCTCCTCCAAGTTCCCATTTCTCCCCCAGCCCTTTACCGTCCAGGCCATGGTGCAAAGCAGATAAACCCTCCGTCTCTTGGGTGCGACCAAGAGGCAGTAGGAAGACTCCTGCTTACTCCGGCTCCTTCCAGACCTCACATGAGCTTCTCCTGCTTGCCTGGGAGGACTGGCAATAGGCACTTACCACGGTGGGATGCCTTGTCTGAGAGCCTTGGCTTGTGGGAAGCCATCCATGGCTGTGCAGGAAATCATCTAAATCCTCTCTGCCAGTAAGAAGGTCCCAAACTGCCCAGAACCTCAGAGACACCTGAGCTAGTAATGGCAAGTGAATGAACGCTGAGGCCCACGTAGTATAAACCGCATCTCCACAGACCCTGCGGCTCATCGAGAGAGCTCCGGGGAACAAAGGGAGAGGGGGCCTCATCCCAGGCTGTTGATGTCAGTTCTCACCAGGATGGCTAGTTGACGCGCCTTTCTCAGGGCTGAGAGATCTGCAGAGGAGGAAGGTGGGAGGGCAGGGTGTTTAAGAAAGAGCCGAAGACTTGCTATTGAGAGGGAGGACCCCACCGTCTGGAGCCACACCCTGGTCCAATCTTGCCTCAGGGCTGAGTTCAGTGCAGCGCTCTCTTAACTTTCCGTAGGAGAAGAGAGACAGAAATGAGATGGGTGAAAATGAAGGGAACCTTATTCTCTGTCCCTTGCAAAAAGGGCAGGTTGGAGGAGGGCTAAGCAGGTGTCTCTTTCCATGGCCAGGTAAGATTTTATCTTTAGGGAAATGGGAGCTTAGGAGCTGACCAGAGCAGAATCTATTTCCCATGCACCAACCCACCCCGGCACGGAGGCCTTCACGCGGCCAGATGTTTGCAAGGCTGTGACAGCAAACCCAAGGGCATCTGCAGCCTGCCAGGATCCCGCAGGGGACAGGCGGCTTTGCCCTCAACCTGGGAGGGGTGTCTGTGCACACGTGGAGGGCAGGGCAGGTCACCGGGCACGGGAGGGGTGCTTCGTGAACCGAGGCCGCACTGGAGTCTCAGGCCCTTTCCTCTCCCTCACCCATCCCCCCACGACTGCCCCCACTCTGCTGCGCTCCGGCACACAGGGCGCCCGGCTCAGCGCTTGCAGCCCGGGCGGGACAAGGGCCAGTCCACCCCTCTTCCTTTCCCGACACGCACACGCACGCAAAAGCACACCACGTACGTACACACATACCGCGTGCACACACCACGTACCCCACGCACAAGCGTGCACACACACGCACATGCACGCACACGTACATCACACACGCACACTGCGCACACCACCCACGCGCACACCCTGCACGATCCCTACGCCTGACTGGCTCAATCACCCGACCTCAGTGCCTTCCCGGGCGGGGCCCTCAGAGCCCAGAGCCCGGCGCTGAGCTGGCGAGCGCTCTAAAAATAGCTGTGTCCGAAGTGATGAATGGGAAGGCATTTGCTCTCCTTTTCCTGCCTCAGCTTCGGGGCCTGAATCATGTTGGGAAATGACATTCTGTTAACACAAGCACTTTTGTTTCCTCCCGTGCTCTCTCATCATCCGGTGGGGCCGTGGCCAGGACTGGGTTTCAATGTTTAAATCCTCCCCGAGGGTCCATCAACACCCCCAAACGCCGTAGGCACAAAGGGAGAGAAGCATCCTGGGCCAGGGAAGGATATGCCGAGGCTCCCATATGTCGCCACCCGACTCCACCAAGAGCAGCCCAGACCCCCAGACACCTAGACCAGCAAGGCCTCGGGGCGGGGTGGGGAGCTGCCGAGCTTTCCTCGGCACCTGGCTCAGGGAACCAGTCAGTGAGAGTCAAGTGGACGGGAGCCGGCAAGAGGGGCCCTGGTGCCACCTGCCATCGGACCTGCTGGGGAGCCGACTTCTCAGCAGTGCAGGGGCCTTTTAAAACTTTTTAAAACTTCCCAGACTTTTGCAGTTGGACTTTCCTGACCCTTGTTCCAAGCTCTGTGAGGCCATGGGTCCTGCTCAGCTCATATTTGCATCCCGGTAAGCCCTAGCCAGGGTGTTTAGCTCAGAACAGGTGTTTGATAGTTCTTTCTTTGGGTTGGAAAGAAATAAATAGCACCTAGACGGGTTCAGGGGGAGGGCTAGAGTCATACACCTTTGAAAGAATAAAAGGTGGGGCCTCTAATATCTGGAGATTCCAGCAAAGCCTGCACATTAGACCTTGAGAAAGATCACTTCTCCAGCCTCCGTTCCATGCCGGCTCAGGGCGACTTGGGAGCCTGTGGTTCTCCTAAGCACAGGATTTGACAGCTCAGCCTCTCAGACAGAAACCAGTTCCTCCTGTGAAGCTCTCTTCTGGTCTCTACGTCTTGTTTCTATTTTTCTGCTGGGATGTATACAGTGTGGTCTGGGGCTAATGGAACGTGCTTTAGAGGACTTTTTTGAATATCCTCTTAACCTTTTAACCAGTTCTCAAGCAAAGTGACAGAAGCTTTGGGCTTAAGCAGTAACCCTATAATCAGAAGCTTTGAAAATTCACATTTCTCAGTTCTGAGAGTTTCATTGTTTAGACTAGCGCAGAACGTCACCAGCATTCAGACATGTGTAACCCATAGGCCCGCATGTGATCTTCTTTCCCATCTGTGTTTGGAAATGTGCAGGGACACGGGTCTTAGTGGCTGCTCACATCCTTCCCTGCTCTTTCCTGCTCCCTGTGCTTCCACAGCCCAGCCCCACCTCCGAATCACACACATGCCTGTCCTGAGTGGAGACGGGAGCCTTGTGCACCTGGAGCCAAGGCTGGGAGAGGCTCCAGGGCCGTTGGTTAAAGACAGCCGCCGCAGGCCCACAGCGAACTCAGGGGATACAGATTCACTACCCACGGCGTGAGGGTCATGTAAGCAAGAGGCTGAGATGGGAGGATCTCTAGGCAGAGACATAGGCAGACCCGAGAGACTCTCAGATTCCAAAAATGGGGGCACAGAGATGCATGCTCTCTGGGTGCCAGAGACTGAGGGAAGAGTGGAGAGAATTTGGGCTTGGGAAGAAGGGGCTACCCCCACCCTGGGACTCTACCACCAGCTTGGGGGTGACCTTAGATAACTTTATTGGTAAAATGAGAAGGATTGGTCTCTAATTCTGTGATGTTGACACACTTTTGTAGTCACGGGTCTGGGAGGAATCCATCGACAGTAGGAAGAGAACAGCCTCTCTGGCTTATCAGGTTGGTGGTGGGATGTTCCAGGTGGTTCCTAAACAGAAGGCTTCCCTCTGCTTTTTCAATGTCTTAACTCTTTCTCCATAACCCTCATAAGTGCTCTTTCTTAGGGGCCTGAGCGCCATTTTGGTGGCTAGAGCTCCATTAAATTCCACCCAACACCTCTTCGGCAGGTGCCCTTCGCTCCCTTTCCTTCTCCCTCAGCTGCCCTTAGACTTCCCTGGCTGCTGAGCAAATGGAGAGCCTTCTTTCTGGGTTCTCTGGGCCTTCAGTAGAGGTCAGGTTGGACCTGGTGTCCTGACACCTGAGCAGTGTTCTTCCCTGGTCTCCCACCCACAGGCATTTCTTCAGAGGCGTGTTCCCAGTTCAGGGCATCCCTCCCTAAGTCAGCTTTCTCTGAGGGTCTCTGTGCTCTTGCTTGCTCTCCAATCTTCTTAAAGACCTTTCCTGAATCAACTCATTCTCACGCTGTCCCATTATTTCTTTTGTTTGGACATGTACCTCTTTGTCTCTCTTTTTGGTTTTGGGCTTTTCCCAAGACTTTCTTTTTCTATTCCTTAGCTCTTATGCTGATCACCAGAGATTATGTAAAAGACATTGCCAAGAGGAAAAAGACCATGCAGACCTGACTCCCCCTCCTCCCCCGGTTGTCTCTCTGGAGATAGGGTTACCATGCAATCTCCGAGAGTCTGGGGAACCTCACTTCTCGTAGGTTAGGATGGCTAATAGACCCCAGGGATTTCCCAGAGTTGATGAGCCAAAGCTCATCTTCAGGGTATTTACAGAGGTGACCAGAAATCTCCAGCACTGAACAATGCAATGCATTTTCACATAGTGCGTGCTCACTTTTGCTAAATCCTCTCTATTTGTAGTTGTCACTTCCTTGCCGAGGGTTAACTGCTCAGGAGGCTTTTGATCTGTATGTGAAAAAGCAACTAGAGTTGATCCAGCAGGAGGCCAGTCGGTTAGCTTTCTCCTCCTTCTCCGTTTGTAGATGACATCCAAACAGCCCTGTTCTGGCGGATGCCAGAGAAGTAACTATTCTAAAATTAAAAAGGAAGGAAGTCTTTTCAAAAAAAATATTTAAAAAGTTGGGCCCTGTAACTTAACCTTTCCCTCAGTGAGGCAGGCTTCTAGAAGAGCTGGTTTCATGCTGTAAAGATAAATGAAAGGCCAAGTAGGTATGATAGCACCTCCTGGGGCTGGGGCTGGGGCTGGTGACTGGACAAGTCATCTATTCCAGGGCATAGCCTGGCTTCTTGCTGGGCGCTCTAGTGTAAGCCCAGCCAAGGAGAAACCCAAGTGGGGTGGATGACCCCAGCATGGGTTCTCTGCTTCCCAGCTAGGGCCTTCCAGCATCTGGTGGATATGCACAATTAGTAATGCTTTTGAGGATAATGATTCGGTCTCATGGAAAACAGGAGAATTGGTCCAAGATAACGTCTGGTAAACTTTGACATTCCACCCTGAAGTGATCTTGTACTCGTGTAGAATCGCTAACCAGCTGCACGATCGTATTACAGAACCTTCCTCAAGGGCCGACTTGCTGTTGACTCCATCCCCAAATTCCAGATTTTCCCAAACAAGGGAAGGAGCTGCAATCAGCCAGATGGAAGAGAGGTGTAGACTGCCAAGACTGGAAGCACCCTTTTAGCTGTTTTGGTCCAACACCCCACCCTCCCATTTTGTACACAAAAAAACCTGAGACTCAAAGAAGAGAATTTGCTAAGGTCACCCAGTGGAAGAAATGAGCCAAGAGAACAGGACGCGCAAACCACAGAACACCCAGGCCAAGGTGCTCACTCACCCCGTAGGGCTGCACAGCCCTCCTTGACCCATTCCTTAAATTACCTCTGAGAGTGAGCGTGTAGGCCAGAGAGGTAGTGACGGAACCTCTTTAGTGCAAAGACAGGAAGCGGTGTTGATGGAGTCTGCCAAGAGGAGAAATCTTCTGTGCTCGAGGGGAGAGGGGAAGGAGGTGGTAACAAAGTCCTGCTTCTCCTAAGACATACGTGCAAAGTTAAACAAGATGAAGCAAGTTGTCTGGGTCCGTGATCCCACTAAGAACCTGTATCAGTGAGGTCTTTTCAGAGGCTCAAACAGAAAAGAGCAAATAATGTTAGTCATTCAATAGCAAGTCCAAAGCACCTTGTGTGGGACATTGTGCTGGGTGCTATGAGGGATGGAGGGAGTGAAGTGTGCCTGTCAATGACCATGTCTTTACAGGTGCACACACACTTGTGTGCACACACTCATGGCAAGGAGTGAGTCTTTCTTAATACTCAGTATATTCTCTTTATTCTGAGATCGTGTCCTGTCTTTTTGGGCTGTTGTAATTTAACTTTCTCAGTTTTTAACAATATCCTCCCAGTAAAATGTTGGCAACCCAATCAGGGCTCTCTTGAGTATTTTTGAAACAATATTGGTTGATGAGATGCCAAAGTTTGGCAATTGTAGATGTGGTTAAAAGGACATGGGCTCTAGGGACAGACAGACATGGGATCAAATCAGGATTCAGCTATTCATTAACTACATGACCTTGGGAAAGTTTCTTAACACTGAGTTTAAGCTTTCTGCCTGCAATACAAAAGTCCCCAGAGCAGTGGGGAAGTGCACACCTGCGGCCCTACTCACAAATGTGATTGCCCATCTCAGAAATAGTTCGTGTGTGTTTGCACACATAGGTACACCTACATTGTACCAGGTGCTGTGTAACAGGAGACCTTTATTAGCCTTTGCTGTCAAGGAGTTAAAAATGTTGCTGGTAAGACAGTCTACCTCACCAGAAATCATGGGAGAAACATAAAGTCTAGCATATCTTTCTCCTTTCCCTGAACAGTTTCTTTGGTTCGGTAACAGTGAGAGAATTTTCAACTGTTGCTTTCCACAGTTCACATTATATTGTTTTTCCATGGCTGGTTTCAGTTTATACTAAGGCTCCCTCAAAACTCATAAAGTTCCCTTTAAAACCTCATAAAATTTCACCTGTGAATGTTTATTGCCCACAGGACGTGAGCTATGTCCGTTTGGTTTTGATAGATTTACCGTTATTAAACTTGGGCCCCCATTTTCCACCAGTCTTATGAAGATGCCTACCTCCCGGTTTAGCACAAGGGGACCTTCCCTTTGTCCTCTAGTGAGTAAATATTTCAGCTCCTTGGGATTGAGCTCGGCTCATGCACAGTGATTCTTACTCCCCGGCTTCAGAGGTCCAGGAATTTGCTCCAGCTCTGGGAAGTGGGTATTCTTCATGAAGGTGCCCTCCAAGCTCACTCCAGCCTCCCCAGGCTCCCCCAGATGTCATTGTCAGGAATCCATCCGGAAATTTTTGCTGACCTGCCCAGGGATTGGCATTTCAGAGATGACAAGGATGTTAAAGGTGTTCTTGCTAAAGTCAAGGGCAATTCTCAAAGCATAGAAACAATCCAAAGTAATTTCTTCTGTTGACTCTAGATTTATCTCCTTGGGACATTCACCTGTTGGCTCTAGTCCTATAGGATAGTCTTATAAATATTTGCAGAAAGACATCATGTTTCTCCTTTAACCTTCTTTTTTTCAGGCCAAATGCGACCACTTCATTGCATCTAGACTCCTTGCCATCCCGGTTGGTCCCTTTTGGTCTTCCCATTTGGTTGTGTCTGAATCATACTGGAGTCAAGAAGCATCGGTAGTCTTCACGGCTCAAGACCCTTCTTCCCAGGATGGGAAGACCTGGTTGTTGGGGTGCACTTCAGGGGTAACGAGCAAGTGCTCAAAATTCACAGTAAGTTCAGACCCTGGCCAGGTAAAGTCCAATTCTGGGAGGTCCAAACAGGAGGGGAAGAGCCCCAGACCAGAGAATCCAAAGCAATCTGGGGGTGTGGGCCGCAGAATCAGAATTAAGAACTATAGAATTACCAACTGGGATAATGTGGAAGGAGGAAGGGGTCACCTACAACTGGAAGTAACTCAAGTTCTTAAGCCTAGGGGATTCTGGGTCCTGGATATGATTGCCATGTGAGAAGATCAGGGAAGAAGCTGGAGGAACAGTCTGAATTAAGAATTGTTTTAATTCTAAGCTTCAACAGAAGGTAGGGTGAAAGTTATTGACCTTGACTGTATCACCAGGATTCCTTTGCTTGGAAGGGCAGACACCCAACTCATCCTGTTTCAAGCACAAACGAAACTTACTGGTTCATATAACTCCAAGCTACTGGCCTGAGGGTAACTCCTGCTTCAGGAACTATGAGACCCAGGTGACTCTATCTCTTAGCTCTAAGCTGATGCTCCTCTTAAGCAGATGTTTCCAAGTGGTTGCTTCCAACAGCTTTCATTCACTTCCTCCTAGTTTCAAATTCAGCTAAAAATGAATTTGTTTCCTAAGAATTGTAACAAAAAGTCCCAGAATTGGGTCATGTGCACATTTCTGGAGCTCAGAGGTGGGCAGCTGACCATGTGAGGCAGAGAATGGTGGAGGGGTGATTTCCCAGAAGGAAACAAGGGTGCATCTGGGGAAGCACAGATGGTAGATGTCCAACACTCTGCCCCACTCTAGGTTAGCTCTGGGGATCTGGGGACACCAGGCTGGAGATGGGGCAGTGAAAAGAGATGGCAGTGGCAATGAGTTGAGAGTGTCGGTCAGTTGGAAGACCTCTTCTTTGTGAAAACTCAGCCCAGCACCTCTGTTCCTTAACAAAAGCCCAGGCCTGGATTGCATGTGCTGTTCTGAAGCTCAACACTCCTGCTGGACCTTCTGCACAGGAATTGTCATGAAGGCACTCCATGTCCATCCTTTCTCAGCTGTGTGGTGTATAGTCAGGATTTTGCATTTAGCTTTGTCCCTTTCCAACACCAGGGGACATTTTCCAGATGAAGAAAGAACATTTTAAGCCATTTTGCTTCTCTTCATCTTTCTCTGCCTCTGGAAATAATCACAACAAAGCCTCATCATAATTTTAAAATTCAAGACTTTGCTGAGTTTGGTAAGCCAGGGTCTGACGTGGACGTCATTGCCAGCACTAAACTGGGCTCGGCCTGGATCCTTGTTGAGTTGTTTATCTTCCTCTGATCTTAATCTCAACAGTCTTGTAAAGCATTTTTGGGAGAGGGGCACCCCTCAGAGCAGGGACTTCTTGGAGAGGCAGCGTGACTTCATCCCTCACCACCTCCCCTTTCTTTCTTTCTTTCTTTCTTTCTTTCTTTCTTTTTTTTTATTTTGGACAACAAGAATCTTGTCCTTCCCTGTCCTCCCTTTCAACTCTTCCACTCTCTGAGCTGGGAACTTTCTTGACAAATGTCATGTCGGAGGTGACAAATCACACATGGGTCACATTCCCCTGTCTGCTCCTCTTCTTGGCTACATCTAAGCTAGAACGTCTGGAAAACGTCAAATGATTCAGAAAGTGAGCTGAATGGGTTCTTCATGCTTCTCATTTGGTGCCAGGGAGCAGAGCAGTGGCTGATGCAAGAACTGGACAGAGTAGGAGTTGAGCTTAAAAAATAAATGATAAAAAGAACCCAACCATAGCTAAGGACTACCGCACAAAGTACTTAGGAAGAGCACTCAATGGGGAATCATGCAAGGTTGTGGGTCTTCTATTGAGCCTGCAAGACAGGCAGGGCAGGGCAGGGTTCTGCCTGCAGGCTGTCCTTGGTCAGTGCTTATAGGATCTGCACCTGGGGCCACTGAAAAGGGAATGACGACATTGGGCAATTGGAGCAGTTGGGATGGGGTTCAGCAAAATCTAAGTGTATGGACAAATGTGACACTTATCACATCCACAGTTGGGGAACAGGCAGCTATGGAGAAACGGCCCTCGTGGGACAGTGACTTGCACCCCTACTGTATAGCACATTCAATAGGCTGGTCACACTCCAGTGGGGATGGCAGCCTGCAGGTTTGGTCTTTAGGAGCATGTAGCCCCTGTCGATGGTGAAGACTCACCCAGTCACTGCTGACTCCACTTTTCTCCATGAATCCCCCACAACCACCTGTCCACACCCCAACCTCATACCACCCCAGTCCACTGGTTTCCAGGGTCCTGCTCCATCCTGCTCCCACCCAGGGGATCTTCTCCGGTTTCCAGGGGCAGGGGGTGAGGGGGAGGACGCAGTGGCTGAAGTGGAGTGGTCTAGTCTTTCCCCATGCTCTTCCAGTCAATGTTGAGCATAAACTCTCTATCTTGTTTCCTTCAGGGCTGCCTGCTTTGATGTCATGAGCCTTTTCTTTCAACAAAATCCTTCATGTATAAATAAAAGAAAAATCCGTTTTCAAAAATTTTTAAATTTGGAAGTGAAGAAAAAACATTCGCTTTTCCCCCTTTGCATTCCTGTTTGAATAATCCTAATTATCATCAAATGACATAGATGTCTTGAGGAGAATTAAGACTGAGAAAGTGTAGAAAAGCAAAGATTAATATTTCAATACATAATTATATTTCATTCTTATTGGTTCTTTGTAGCCACAAAATTAGGTAGCAGAAAACTGATCTCATAGAGGTTTTGTTTATAACAACAATTGAATTGAGATGTCTTTCACATGCCATACAATTCACTCGTTTAAAGTATATGATGCAGTGGATTTTATTATCATCTTCGCAGAGTTGTCGCAAATAATCTTTCAATACAAGCAGTGCTTTGAGAGAGTAGATAGTGGGATGATGGTGTGTTGTATTGTTTTGTTTTTCCAAATTCTGCAGAAATTCCAACTCAAACATACTACTGGCCCCCACATAAAATCCAGTCCAGTGTATCTGTGGGTACCAGCCCCACACCTGCTCCACACTGGATTAAGGGAAAGGGAGCTTACGTTTCCTAATGAGCCCTTGGCATAGATTCTATTATGTAATCTTCACACAAAGATTCTTCCTCTTGGGGAGAATATTATCACCATGTCTCAGATGAGGTAACTGAGATCAGAGTCACCCCATGAGTGAGTGTCAGAGCTGGAGATTTTAGTGAAAGTCTACATGAATCCAAAGCCATTCTGTCCAAAGCTTCTTCTCCTGCCTTAGATTGCCTCTGAGGGTAAAAGCATAAGAGCTGATCTTGAAAAGTATCTGAACTTAGATTCTGAACTTCTCTACTGTTCGGGAAACTCTTCATAGAAAGCTGTGCCACACACTGCTGTTCTCGAAATGTGGTTTTGAATTGTCTGCTCTAGCCCTAGGTTGAGATTTGGGGAAGACCTTGCCATGGGCTTCCCTCAAAAGGAACAGATGACATGGTCTAGTGGCCTAGTGCTGTGGGCTTGGATCATAAGACCCTGGGCAATGGATGCTTCCAGAACCATCCTGGTACTGCCCTTAGTGCTGAAGACCCAGTACCCTGGGCAAGGGGCAGACTCCTAGGGTTTGACCAGAACAAAGTAGGGACAAGTCTGCCCTCACATGGGACAGTTAGCCCTCTGCTCTCAACCTCTCCCTCCTTCCTTGGACTTCTCAAACCCTTGGGTATATTTTCTTTTGCTTCTCTGCCTCCCTCTTTTGACTTGCTCTTGTTCCTTTCTGTCCCAATAAAGCCCTCATGGAAAAGATCTAAAAGATTGGTGGTGCCTCATGTCGGTAGGTAGCTGGGAAGCCTCGTTTACCACGGGTGGGAATTTAAAGTGGTGTGCCCCTTTTGGAGGGCAATTGGCAATATCTGTGAAAGATTCAAATGGGCAAATTCATGGTCTCAGCAGTTTCAGTTCATGAAATAACTAGTATGGAAATACTTGCACAATTGTGCAAAGATGTATGTGCAAAGTTATTTGTTAGAGTTGTGTTTGTAGTTGTGACTATTTAGAAATAACCCAAACACGCATCCATAGGGGACCGGTTACGTAAATTGGCATCGCTGTATCAAAATAGTATGTAGCCATGAAAAAGGTAGTGCTCTCCATATTTTCATGGAGATAAGCAAGCTGATCTATATGTAAGTGGTTGAGAGCAATAGGCATGTTAGAATAGTTAACATTTATTAGTGACTTACTATGTGTCGGACATCTGTGCTTTCATTTGTTGTCTTATTTCCCAACACAACCCTATGAATATTACTGTTATTCCTATTTTCAGATAAGGATTACAAAAAGTTTTTTAAATCTTGCCCCAGTGCCATACAGCTAATAAGTCACCAACCCAAGGTGGAAACCTGGATCTCTCTCTCTACTGAGTTTCCCAGTACAATCGCATTTTTGTAGAAAATACTAGGGAAGTCTATGTACCCGTTGATGTTAGCCTGAGTGTTGAGTATAGAAAAGTTTGCTTGGTGGACTTTATCTTTCTGGACTCCCCGCGTGTTCTCACCTTCCATCCCAGGCAGAGTTAAATCACCCCTTCTGGGGGTTTCCAGAGCTGCTTATGCATACCTTGAATCCCCTTCACCAACCTCCACCTTAAACATTGGTTTCTATGTTTGTCACCACTATTATTATGCTCTGTCCTTGGGAGCTGAGTGTGACTTATTCAGTTTTATACTCCCGAATCCTGGCATAGAGTAGATAGATGGCCTTAGAACATCTGTTGAAACTGTACAAGGGTGTCATGCACACTGAGTCAAGGTCAGGGGATCAGGTTCAGGGTCAAGGTGTCAAGACAGATGGTCACTGCTGCTATTCTGGGACAAGGGCCTGCTGAGCAGACGAGGAGCTACATCTCCACTGTGATTGGGTTACCTGAGCAGAATCCTGAGCCCCACAAGGAAGTCTTCCATAGGCCAGAGCAGATTTGCCAGGAAGCCAGTGAACCCTAAAGCTGTAGGACCTCTCAAGGTCTGATACCTAAGTTTGCAATTTTTACCTTAGAAAGGGCATAAGCTTCAAATCTGGATCCACCCCTTCCAGAATGTCTCCTTCCTTTTCTCTCTCTCTCTCGGGTGTACATTTCCTCCCCCTTTCCTGAGCTGATCCATGCTTTCCTAAGTGCACCTTTAAAAGGCAGATTTCTCCGTTGAGTGTCCCCCTCATCGGTCACCTTAACTGTCATCTTCTGTACCTCAAAGCAATGTTCCCCAGGAAGGCAGAATGTATGTCTTGGGTCTCCAATGGTGTTCAAACATTTTGAGAGGCCCAGGGTAAGAACATGTTTATCTGCCATCAAACCTCAAAGGTCAACTGAAATGTCACCCGGCCTCTTGCACTGAGCTGCTGTTGTGCGGCCTCATGTGGGGATGCCGAGTGCTCGCGCTCACCGGAAGCCTGGCTGGCAAACACGTTCATCCATGATTCATTAGAACATGGAGAAACAAAGTCATCTAAATGGATCATTAAAAAAAAAAAGTCATTTAATTGGTTGGAGACCAAATCTTTCAAAAGAAAATGTTTAGGGAGAGGCACTTGGAAGCAAAAATATGTGGAATCACTCCTGGACACCTTCAGTTTCCAGAACGATTAGACATCTCCAAAGCGGAGCTGATCCTGGAGCTGGGAGCGAGCAGTTCTGAGCACATCAGGTGAGAACAAGCAGAAAGCCCACGTCCTCAGCACTGCAGGGCCGTCACTCCCAGTGTGGGGCTCCCAGAAAGCTCCCTCTGAGCGAGACTTTTTATTTTAAGGAAGTGATTACTAAATGGCTCCTATGAAAATCCCTTCACGGCCCTGGACTCTGTTCACGCAGCCTGCCCCTCAGGCTGGTAGGCAGGAGAAGCTGCCTTTGTGTGGTGCCTAAGATTTTTTTTTTTAAATTTAGTTCAGATAGAGAGAGAGTATGAGCAGGGAGGCAGAGGGAGAGGGAGAAGCAGGCTTCCCGCTGAGCAGGGACCCCGATGTGGGGCTCGATCCCAGTACCCTGGGATCATGACCTGCGCCGAAGGCAGATGCTTAACACACTGAGCCACCCAGGTGCCCCACGAGTGGTTCATCTTTTGAAAAATCTCCCCTCTTAGCCCGTCTCAGCCCAAGCAACACCTAAAAAACAAGGTCTGTGCGACAAGCGAAGCGGCTACAAACGCAAATCACGTATTTGAGAAACCCTCAGGAAAGAGAACAGTTGCCTTCACTACGCATGGGAGATCCCCCCTCTGCCACGTGTCCTCTCCTGTCCCGTAGCCCCAGCACGACATTCCTGCATTTCCAGAACCGCCATCTCCGGCCCAGGGCCGGGGCTTTCTCCGCCCCATCTGGGGGCTCCTATGAGGTGACTCGGGTCTTTCAGAGTCCTGATGGGACTCTGCAAACCCCAAGTAACACATAGCAGAGCAATAGCTCAACTGATTCCTTAAATACCACCACCTGGGGTGAACGTGGGCCACCTGTCGAACAGCTGTCGCGCTTCGGCACTCAGCGCCAGGGGCGGCGCGGAGCCGCAATAAAACAAGATGGAGAGGAACCTCCCGGGCAAGACACGCACAGGAGAGCTGAGACAGAGCCCAGCAGAGTGTTGGCTCAGCCCCTCGGCCTGGCTTCTCCTTGTCTTTCCAGTTTTATTATAAATACACTCATATAAAACTAAGTACCACTCTACTTTTGTATAACACTGTATAATTTAAGCATTTCCCATGCATTATCTCATCGGATCCCTTTAGTACTTAAAATTGTTTAAAAATTAGCTAAATTTTAAATGTATTTATAATTTCCCCCATCCAACCCTTGTATTTTTTGCAAACATTGTCTATCACTTTCTAATGGATGCAGTGCACACACGCATTCACATGCACACATGCACACACACACACACACACACACATCCCCTTCACCTTTTCCCCTCTCTCTTTTCTGAAGCAGCCATTCCTCCTCTGGCCAGTTCTCTTGACACCATCATCACAGGTTTTTGCAATTTTGCTTTCCCGTCTGAGTCTCTAAGATGGTCATCCTTTTATCCATTTTCTACTCACCTTTGGGAAAAGTTTGTTCTTTGTACCTGTGGTTTGCTTCTCTACCTCCAGCTCCCACACTAGCTTAGCCAACTGTCTGCAAATTCTTTCATGACCAGAGGACATTTAGAGGCACAGAGATGGGGGCCATTGAATCACCTCCTCCCTAAGTCACTCTCTGGTGGCTGCCCTTCTGGCCCTAAATATTATATGGTCTTGAATCCAGCTCTTTCATTACTGGTCAGGTGACCTTAGAAAGGTGACTGAAGCTCTCGGAAGCTCTGAGCTTCAGTTCCCTCGATGTAAAATCAAGATTCCAGTTCTCATAGGCTTATGGTTAAGAACTAACGAGATAATGATGCTGGCATATCAGAGAGACCCATGCCCGGCGTGCCCTCAGTGCCCACAACCTTGAATTCTAAGCTGTCTACACACTGAGTGCAGAGCCTGACGTGGGGCTTGATCCCACGACCCTGAGATCATGACCTGAGCTGAAGGCAGATGCTTCACTGACTGAGCCACCCAGGCGCCCCTGGAGATCCTGGATTTGAACTGGATGAGACTTTGGGTTTTCATCCTCGGTGATGGGGGGTGGGGGCGAGCATAGGGCGTCCATGGTGCTGAGGAGCCAAAGGAGTTACACGGCAGATATCATTCAATAGCTTATCAATATTCATTAATAATTATTTTCTCTTGTGCCTTTCCCAGTGTAGAAGTAAAAATACAGTTCTTGATTTCCCAGCTTCCTTGCTGCTAGGCATGACCACGTAATGCAGTCTGGTCAATGAAATGTAGGTAAAAGTCCACTGGGGAAGTCTTAGCTTCCAGCGTAAGATACAAAAGCCTAGTAAGGAGAAAGTCCTTCACCCCTTCCCACCCTCCTGCTTTGAATGTGGACGCAAGGCTACAAGGAGAGTAGCTATCTTGCAACCCTGAGGCAACAAGCAAGGAGTGAAATCCAGGAGGCCAACCAGAGGAAAAGGCCCCAGTGGATTGACTGAGCAATCACTCCACTCAACCTGCCTACGTCCCCACACTTAAACTGTGACTCTCCCATTGGTTTAAGCTCTCGTTGGGCTTTCTTTTGCAGTCGATTGTAATCCTAGCCGGTACAAGAGCAAGGATATTGCGGTTAAAAAACAATAATGACTATCCCCTGAAACGGGGGTCCTGTGAAGCACTAGGTGATGTGGGAAGAGTTGGCTACGTGAGCAGTGAAAAACTTAGGTGATTGTGGAACTGATGCAGGGAACGGTCTGTTCGCCCAGCGGCTGCGAGCTGCACAAGGGGATGAGAAGTTTGTCTCTTGTGCAAGAGTTAATTTGAGCTAACTGGAGGATCCGATGCTCCTTGAAAGATGCCCCCTGTGATCCTGTGTGAGAATACGCCTGAGAGTAGAACAGCAGATCAGTCAACCAGCACTGGGACTGAGCAACTCCTGGCTGTACTTCAGAACAATTGGACAAGATGGAGTTGAGTTGAGCCATGGATAATTCTAGGAGATTGCATGCTCATGAAACTAAGTTTTAGTTATCTGTTTTCATAATTCCTGTATTTTGAGTATTTGGGGAAAGGGAACTATCTAAATGTCTAATTTTAGACATGCTGTCTAATGTCTAAAATGGGATTTATTTTTCTCAAATATTCTTGGTCTTTATAGATTTCATTTGAAAAGTATCAATTGTTTCTTTTTGCTGTGAAAATGGGCATGGTGCTGCTCATGACTCTCCAGGTAAAGAAGTAGAGAGAAGCCAGCCAAGCTGGAGCAGAGGTGTGGACATTCTAAGGACAGAAAAGCTGCAGAGACTCTGTCTGCCTCAAGTTTTCACAAGCTCTCCCTCCCTGAGCCATTGATTTCCTTCCCAACAGCCTTACATTGTTCTTTTTATTTTTTATTTATGTATTTTTT
Organism: Ursus maritimus; assembly: GCF_017311325.1. NCBI lineage: Eukaryota > Metazoa > Chordata > Mammalia > Carnivora > Ursidae > Ursus > Ursus maritimus. The sequence goes on along the minus strand of NW_024426774.1, from coordinate 23,753,723 downwards.
CAGATTTATTTATTTGAGAGAGAGGGAGAGTGAGGGCCCGGGGGTAGGGACAGAGGAGGGGGAGAGAGAGTCTCAAGTAGACTCGCGTCCAGCGCGGAGCCCGATGCAGGGCCGGATCCCACAACGCGGACATCACGATCTGAGCCCAAACCAAGAGTCAGACGCTTAACCAACTGCACCCCTAGGCACCCCTTGGTTTAAATTAACACCACTTTGAGGCATCGCTGGTCACTTTACTATTTTCCCATGCTTTGCTAGATTTGTAGGACATTGTGTGGTCTTCAGCAGTAAACATGCCCCCTGTCATCTGGCTGATGGGTGCTGCTTTCTTGACCTGTTGTGATCGTCTGCAGGGCTGTCACTGGAGTGGCTCTCGGGAGGTAAACTGCAATCTGGCCTTCTCCCCACTATGTGCCACAGTCATCTTTCTCTTGGTCCTTGGTCCAGATATTGTCCTTTTTCTTGATTAATCGTCTTTATCTTCACCCATCTCCATGATCCTGTTGATGGAGACTTTCCTCATCTGTTCTTTGATGTTTGCTATTCCCGTTTCACTTCCTTTGCCTTTACAGGGGAAAAATGCTCTGCACTGATAGCTTCTGAGCAAAGGGAGAGCTATTCTGTTAAAGTCCTTGGCGTGGTGCCTCCCTTTGAGCATTTTGTATATATTTTTAACATGTCCGACTTCTTCATGGCATCTTGAAAAGGGAGTAGGTCTCCTCTCCCCTTACTAATCTTTTTTATAGTTCTAATTTCTTCCTGTTCCGCTAGGAATTTGCATATTCTCTATTTGATCTTGCCGAGTTTCCAAGACTTTGAAAATTCCATTTTGATCAGGAGAGAGGCTCGTGGTCATGACCCCACTTTTATGAGCCTTGTAACTTTGGGTCAGTCACTTAGCTCTGTGCACCTCTGGTTTTCCATTTACATATAAGGATAAATATACTTCACTGAAAGGCAAAGGGGATGAATAAGATAATTTCTTGAATTTCTTTATTGCTTTAACCCTTGACTTCTATGATCAGAAAAGAGATGGTTTTTATTTTGTAATAACCTTTATTTCATGCATGTCCTGTCCTTTCATTACCCTATTACTCTCTCACTTTTGTTATGGTTATGTCATACTGTGGGGATGATAAAAATCTGTGTAGCCCTTACAGTGTTCCGATGCCTTTCATATGCACTATCGAGCTTTGTTCCATGGCTAGCACATGTAACTAATGAGACTCGAATTCTGTATCCTTAAACATTGTCACACAGGGGCGCCTGGGTGGCTCTGTCGGTTAAACGTCTGACCCCTGATTTCAGCTCAGGTCATGATCTGAGGGTGGTGAAATCAAGCCCGGTGTTGGGCTCTGCACTGAGTGTGGAGCCTGCTTGGGAGTCTCTATCTGCGGCTCCCTCTGCCCCTCCCCCACCTCACGTGCACGCCCTCAAAAAATAAAATAAAAAGATTGTCACAGAGTGCAATTGTGCTATGCTTCCTCTCTGTTACTCTACTTCCCCCTGTATGACATTATATTAGGAACGCAGTGCAAAGTTAACATATGTAGCTTTACCTTATTTTTTTATTGGCTAATATTCAACTGTATGGATCACCAAGATATGTCTAATCATTCTCCCATTGAGATAATGACATTGTTTTCAATTTTTTGCTATCACAAATAGTACTGCAATGAATGTGCTTATACCTATATATTCATGCAATTATTCCAGTAAGATATTTTCCTAGAAGTAGGATTATGGCTTCTAGGATATGCTCACTCTTTAATAGCAATGAATCCTAAATCATTTCATCCATACATGACTTTTTAACATTTGGCTTGGCTCTGTCCCTTTTCATCATGACAACTCAATTCTTTTCTTTACACTTAAAATATGGCATTGTCATCATTATTAAGTACCTATTATGATTATGTGCCAGACATTGTATAAAGTATTTTATATTTTTTTATTTTTATTTTTTTAAAGATTTTATTTATTTGACAGAGACAGCCAGCGAGAGAGGGAACACAAGCAAGGGGAGTGGGAGAGGAAGAAGCAGGCTCCCAGCGGAAGAACCTGATGTGGGGCTCGATCCCATAACGCTGGGATCACGCCCTGAGCCGAAGGCAGACGCTTAACGACTGTGCCACCCAGGCGCCCCTGTATAAAGTATTTTAAGTATGTTATTTCACTTAACTATAACAATAGGTTTTGGTGCAGGTACTATTTTTAAACTCATTCCACAAATGAAGAAACTGAACCTTAATGAGATTAAGCAACTTTCCCAAAGATAAGCTGTCGATATACAGGGAATCTGGGAGCTGACTTGAGGAAGTTTGTCACCAGAAGCCACGGGATTAACTGCACCACGAACTCCTTCTAGCACAGTATGCAATAAAGAGATGTCGGAAATCACCAAACTATCCAAAAATAAATGGTTAAATAAGTATGACATACTTATACAACAAATACTATATATAAGCATTAAAATTGTGTTGCCCAAATTTATTTTTTATTACCTGTATGACAAGATATTCCCGACTTTGGGTTAGTTAAAAAGAGATATTGCAAAATGGTATGATGATGGTCCTGTATTTGTTTTTTAAAAAAGTGAGTGAACCCAGTTCCTTCTATATGCAAGGAGGAGTAGGAAGATCATCTTTGGGTTCATAGGATTGAGAGTGTTTTTTAATATTTTATTTTATTTTATTTTTATTTTTTTTTTAAGATTTTTATTTATTTATTTTACAGAGATAGAGACAGCCAGAGAGAGAGGGAACACAAGCAGGGGGAGTGGGAGAGGAAGAAGCAGGCTCATTGCGGAGGAGCCTGACGTGGGGCTCGATCCCATAACACCGGGATCACGCCCTGAGCCAAAGGCAGACGCTTAACCGCTGTGCCACCCAGGCGCCCCGAGAGTGTTTTTTAATATTTTAATATTATCTTTTGATTTTTTTTCTTTCTTCTTTTTCTGTAATAATCATATACTACTTTTGTAAGACGATTAGACTAAAACTAAGTCTTTTATTTTTTTTTTTAAAGATTTATTCATTTGAAAGAGAGAACATGAGCAGGGGGAGGGGCAGAGGGAGAAGCAGGCTCCCTGCTGAGCAGGAAGCCTGACTCAGGGTACAATTCCAGGACCCCAAGATCATGACCCCAGCCAAAGGCAGATGCTTAACCAACTGAGCCATCCAGATGCCCTAAAACTAAGTCGTTTAAAAGTAACAAAAAGGAGATCCAGTTTAGTCAAAGAGGTTCTTTGTTTCTGTTTTGTGTATTATAGAAAGAGGCTTGATATTATTCAAGTAGGTTTGAATTTCCAAGAAATTTACTTCATTTATTTGATATTCTAGCTTGTTTTGGGTATCATCCATAAATTGACATTAAATAATCAACCTTTCCCTTGTATATTTGCAAGTCTATTTTTTAACTTTCGCTTTTATTCTTTCACTTTCTCTTTTACATTTGTTCATCTTTCCAACCTGCTCCCATAGCTTCTGAAAACCCACATTCCTTTCAGGGCCCTCCTTCTGCTTTTGGAGATGTGGGCTCAGACACAGCTGTGGCCCCCACCCCTGTCTCCTGACTGTGTGAAGTTTCTATGAAACCTTTTGATTCATTCTAAAGGAAGTTAACTCCAACAACTGTACCTATTTAACTAGGGTTTTACAGTTTAAAAGTGCTTTCGCGTGCATGCCCTTATTTAATTTTCCAGTAGGTCTTTTTAGGAAACAGGAAAAGGCTTATCAATCCCATTTTACAGAAGAGAAAATGGAGCTTCTTCAGCAAGTTTGACCTCACGAAACGCACACATCTAGCAAGTGGCGATGCTAGGAGCAAAACCTAACCTCCTGATTCTAAGCCCAGTACTCTTTCTTTCTACCACTCCATACCACCTCTGAAGAGAGTTATCAAAGACCACCAGATAGATAACTATTCCCCAGATCTAAAGAATTACTCCTTAATTGGGTACACAGATCCTTTTAATATCCAAAATGTGCTTCTAGTCAAGGTAACTCTGGGTTAAAGGCCACTCTTGTCCCAGACACGGCAGACACAGAGCTATCCATGGTCCTGAGATCACTTGCCTTGAGCCCACACGGACCCTCTCGCTCTTGCCCATCTGACTTGTTCATTACTTGGTCATTACTACACCATTTATTCTTTCGAATCTCACTGACTATTCTGTCTCATGTGGCCTCTATTTCTCTTCCTGGTTATTCATTTCAGCAGGTCTCCAGATCAGTAGTGTCTACTGGTCCAGAGTTCCATATATGCTCCATAAAAACGTTTCTCTACGTGGTGGTTTTCCTTGAATCCAGGAGTAAACCCAGGTCTTTGATAGTGAATTTCTCTACTCATCTTCAGCCTTGAAAAATGAATATCAATCCAACTCCAATTTTTCTTTTTAGCCTTCTGCACATTTATACCATTTGTTTCATGTGTATCTGCCTTCAGTCTTGCTTTACCTATACTTTGTTAATGTCTTTTCTTATGCTTCCTTTTTTTTCTCCTCTTAAATTTGCCTTGTCTCTTCCTTGCTTCCTAGGCTTTATGCAATGATTTATTTCTATTTCCACTTTCCTACTTCTGGGGTTTCTGGTCCAGCGATAGTTAAACAATATGCTGCTGCTGCTTCTTTTTTTTTTTTTTTTTTTTTTAAGATTTTATTTATTTATTTGACAGAGAGAGACAGCCAGCGAGAGAGGGAATACAAGCAGGGGGAGTGGGAGAGGAAGAAGCAGGCTTCCTAGCAGAGCAGGGAGACCGATGTGGGGCTCGATCCCAGGACCCTGGGATCACACCCTGGGCCAAAGGCAGACGCCTAACGACTGAGCCACCCAGGCGCCCCAACCAATATGCTTCTTAGTTTTAATTTGTCTGATCTCGATCAGCGTCTTTCAAAAAAATGGCCCAGAGTGTCTGTAAGTCAAAATCCTCTGTGGCTATCACTAACATTTAGATTTCTGGGCTCCATTTCTGACTGATTCTTTTGCTTTGCCTGGGGGCCCTTCTTCTTCTTGTTTCCCTTAGTATGGACTGGGATACCCCTGTTCCCAACAAAGTGCTGGCCAGCACGTGACAAAGTCGATCTGAGCTCTGTCTTTCCAAGACCCCATGCCATCATTTCTTTCAGTGGCTATTTCTGCTCTGTTGCCATTTGCCCCCATTAGACTGTGTGTGTGGTTTGTGACTACACTGTGCTCTCATATCTCTCCTCTCCTGCTCCTCCCCCCTCCTCATCCTCCACCTTAACTCTTTTTTTTTTTATTCTTCATCGTAGGTAGCCTACGGGCATTGCTCTCGTATCACCTGTAGCTCTAGTATCCAGCTTGAATAGCTCTACTATTCCTATAGTATTTCCTCACTCTCTCTCTCTTTTTTTAAAAAAATCATTTCTGAGGGACATGTGTTTTCATCTCAGAAGCTGCCATCTATAAGGACAAATTTGTTTGGTTCTAATGATAAAGTTGTGAGTGAAGTTGAAATATGTATTATTACTCCTTTCCAGCTAAGGGAACTGAGATCTAGAAAACTTTAGGTTCAAGGTCAATGACAGAGGTGAAACTAGAAACGTGGTCTGAAGACTTCTAGATAGCAATTCAATTCCACAATTACTTCCTGAGTCTCTACTATGGGCAAAGCACTGAATCAGGCATTAGCGATACATGTGTGGAGAAGAACTGCCCTTTTGGTTTCATGAAGCTTCCAGTGGTCATGAGGAGGTGAAAAGATGCCCACATAATATAGCAACAGCAGTTTTGTGCAGTACTTCAAGCTCTAATACATTTAATCATGAAATAGGACCCAGAGAAAGGAGGGAACGCTTGAATGCTTTTAACTGGGAGTTAAGGAGTCATCGCACAGGAATTCTTGTCTGTATGGAGTTTGATATCGGCATTGAAAACCACGTAGAATTTCTAGTGGAGTACATTGCATGGTTGGAGAAAATGCCCTGGGAATGTCAGGCTTGGGGGTTAAGAGATTTGAGAAGTAGGTAAGTTTAGGGAGGTAACTTGAGGCCACATCGTATTAGGACTTCAATGTCAAACTAAATTTGTGGAGGGAGAAGTCTGTAACTCTTATCATTAGACCAGGCTACCTTCACACATGCATGGGAAAAACACAGAATCCTAAATATTATTTTACAAATGATATTACATATTTGGGCATATAAAATGCAGAACTTTAGCAAAAACAGAGAATGAGATAAGCAGAGAGACTCTGAGCAGGATGGTGACAGCAATTCTGAGCCTCAAGTGGGGGATCGACACTCAGAGAGTAGCCCTGGAGAGGGTGGCCCTCCACATCAAAGAGAAAGCTGACACGTGCTACCCAGAGTTGTGCTGGCTTCCTGATGAGTGTCCTGAGTCTGAAAGATGGCCTGAATCTTGGGGTCTTTGTGATGTCTTTCACATTGTAGAAATGGTAAATAAAACCCCTGTAAATGCGTCAGGCCACTAGGGCAATGAAATTGGGGAGTGTGGGAAAAGGTGATGTTTAAGTACAAGCTAAAGGCTGACTTTTCTAAAGCATGTATTAGCAGCATGTAGCTAAAAATAGCCACCTGTTCCAGGTCGGATTGCAGATTGGGAGAGCTTGTCACGTACCATATTCAAAAAGCATCTGTCACCCAGTAGCCATGGCAACGGGCATCCCTGAATAGATGTGGAGAGATGTTTTTGGAATGGATCTGGAAAAGGAAGTGGACATAGTAGCCTCTGGGTAAAGGGTGAGACTTTCTTGTCCTCCCGTGAGTTGAAGCCTCATCTTTCTTTCCTACTTCCCAGCCCTTCTCATTTTGCACAGCCATTGGTTCTTATTTTTTCTGAATAAGCAGCCTCTAGAGTTAGTTAGTGCCTTTCCAATAGACTGGACAGGGAGAGGAGATGGGGAGTAGGGTGAGACAACCACTAACACAAAGAGATGGGATGGGAAGCCAAGCCACTTGGGTGACCTTTGGCAACTCCCGGAGAAGGGAGTAGCTCAGAACCTAATGAGCACTATATTATTTTGCTGTTTGCATATTTCCTTTGTCAATGATCCTCTTAAAATGTATTTGTCACTTCATATTGACAATATTAAATGCCATGGGTCTGTCATTTTGTTTCTATTGCTTTTTATTCTTTGCAAATATCTTGAGAGTAGGGAGTCCTCTTGTAGCTCCCCACATGGCACTAGAACACTCCTTCATTCCGTCAGTGCTGGTTGCGAGATACAGCAGCATGAAGTTCTCCTAGGGCTCAGATGCTTACCCAAAAGTTGTATTTTGCCCTGCACCTGTCAACTCCCAGAAACCCCAATTCTGACAAATGGTTGAGGAGGACTCTTGTACAGGTCCTCCTTGAAGACAGTCATAAATTATGAATGAGACCACTCCAAATAATTGTGCACAATAAACACTCTTAAGTGCACGAATAAACATAAACGATGTAAGATGCTTGGGATGACTTTGGTGATAAGGGCAGAAATGGGAGGATGAAAAAAAGCCAGAATCCCTTGAGTGTGTTCTCCAGGTGACTGACAGCCTGAATAAGGCAGACATTTGACTTCCAGAGAGACAGGATCAAAATCAGATTACTAGTCAGGTGAGGAGTCAGCATATATTTTCTGAAGACACAGTCAATGGTCCTTGTGGCAGATCTGCATGAGATCTGCACTGGACAGGATCTGAAAAACTATCAGCTTCCTCTAGGAAGAGCTCTTTGCAAACACAGAGTTCTAAATCCTGGCTAATAAAGTTGCCGAGGGTCACTTTTCCCTAGTATTCTCCTCAATGCCCTCTTGCTTACCTAATGAAGAAAATAATATATTTATCGAGCACCTACACTATGTGTTCTTCACAGTGCACAAAACTCTAGGCTCAGCAGGCATAGGACCATTCATTCATTCATTCATTCCTGAGGTCCACAGTGCGCTGGGTGCTGTGTGGTCTCTGTGGGACATTGTTGTTGTTGTTATAATGGCTCCTGATGATAATGATAATCATTCCAGCTATGGCAAGAGCACCGCACAAGGCAGCCCAGTTTAGCACACAGGGCACTAGCTACGGTTGACCCTTGAACAACACAAATTTGACCTGCACAGGTCCACTTACATATGGATATTTTTTCAATAAATACAGTATAGTACTGTAAATGTATTTTCTCTTTATGATTTTCCTAACATTTTCTTTTCTTCAACTTATTTTATTTATAAGAATACATTATAGAATACATGTAACATACAGAATATGTGTCAGTTGACTATTTATGTTCTTGCTGAGGCTTCTGGTCAATAGTAGGCTGTTAGTAGTTATGTTTTTGGAGACTCAAAAGTTTTATGTGGATTAAAAAAAAAAGTTATATGTGGATTTTTGACTGCAAGGGGATTTGACACCCCTAACCCCTGTATTGTTCAAGGGTCAACTGCATATTCTGTTTTCTCTATTCTTGGTGTGCCAGCATAGGAGGTCTTGCTAATTCTGGAGAGAGAGCCTCTCCCAGGGCTAATTCCTAGAGATGCAAATGACTCCCCTGTGAATCTATGTCTCATATGCAAACCAACCAATTCAGAGCCTATACTTGCCAACTACCTCCTTCATGGAACTCTAACAGGTTGAGCCACTATCCCCCTGCCACAATCACTCCAGGACCAGGTATAAGGCAACTAGGGAAGTCCCTATACCCCAGGGAGCCTGCTAAAATTACTCAAACTAGTCAATTACCTGCTTGCCCTGCCTCACCCATTCTGCCCTAGGAAAAAACACTCTAAAGACTCTTGCCCATGTTTTCCCTTCACTCCTTCTGCCTCCTGACCAACCCTGGTGCTTCCCTGCATGGTATGGAGGGCGCCTTCTCTTGAGAACTGTAAGAAACTGTCTTTTCAATGGCAATCATCTCTTGATCTGTTGGCCTCATTCTACCTGAATAATAATAAAGCTTACATTAAAAAAAAAAGTTTAAGTAATCTCTACACCCCACATGGGGCTCAAACTCACGATCCCAAGATCAACAGTGGCATGCTGCTCTGAGTGAGCCAGCCAGGTGCCCCAATAAAACCTACATTTTAAAACAACAAGAGGTCAAGGGCTGGAGTTAGATCGCCCGGATTCAAACTCATCTCCATCATTTACTGGTTGTGAGACATAGCCTCAATTTCTTGTGCATCTAATCCATTGTGCTCTTAGAAGAGTTAAATGAGATCTTCCTAATGAAGCAGTTAACCTACAGTAACTGCCATATAGGAATGCTGAAAATACATGAGAACTAGATATATATTTGAGAGGAAATAAAATGCAGAGCACATGTCTCTTTGAAGTCTATAATCAAGTGGCACTTTCTAGAATTTTCAAAGAGGCTTCATTTTCTTTATTTCGTCCTGACAGCTCTGTGAAGGTAGTTGGGTAGGTGAGGCACCCGGGTTTTACAGACAAGGAAACTGAGACTGAAAGTGAACTAGCCAGTCGGTGGAAAAGGTTGGAATAGGATCCAGCCATCCTGACAACTAGTTCCTTCCACCGGGCCTTGCTACGGAGAGGACAGATGTGGTGTGGATGAGGACTTGGCAGTCAGACCAGGCTTCAAAGCCAGCTTCACTACTTCTTAACTTGCTCATGCTCAGAAAGGTTGGAAGCCTCTGATCCTCCATTTTCTTAACTGTTGAAAAGGGGGGAAATAATTTCTTCAATCATTACTAGAGACTTTTAAAAAGGAATTTAATCAAAGCTAGCTGGGCTATTGGGTAATGAACACTCTCTTATGTAAAGCACTCTTATTTTCTTATAAGGAAATCTCAAATATAGAAAAAGGTATCTGTACAGGGTTGCTCACCACAATACTATCTGAATACAATTTGGAAACAAATGACATATTCAACAACAGGGAGATAGATAAATTATAGTATAGTCATATGATGGGATAGTATATAGCCATTAAAAATGATGTTTCCAAAGTTCATAACAAAAACTGTATTTACTGTTAGGTCAATAAATCACGGCTTCTCTCCCATTTGGGTGTCACCTAGGTGCTGAAAGCAGTCTCCCTGAGGCAGCAAGAGTGTTGCAGAGTGAAACTGTTGAGAAAAGAACAGATCCAGACGATGGCATATGAGCCCAGAGATTGGGAACTTTCTGCCCAGTGTTCCAGTGACTGCCATAATGAGACTGCGGCAAGGTTACCATTAGCCCCTTGTTTTCCTCATGCTGGGGCCGTCGTCCCTCCGATTTATATCCTTGTGCTTCAAACTGACAGACAGCACTTTCTGCATCAACTTTACTACTGTTTGAACCTGTTCTCCTCCGCACCGCTGAGTTCGCCCCGCCTGGATCTTAGCTTTCCCTCACGTGGGTCTGCTTAAACTTCCCCTTCCTGGTCTGTAACCAGATCGGCTTCACCTACAGTGTGCTTCCATGTTGGCTGAACCCCCTGGTCCTCGCACTCATCAGTCACCATTGGAATTGCTGGGTGGATACCCTTTCTTCCCACCAGCCAGAAAGCCAGGGCAGGGCTGGGCTCATCTTTCTCACCATCATTTTCCTCGTAGTCCACAGGCAGAAGCTCAACATACTTTGGTAAGTGAATGAATGAATGAATGAATGAATGATTTCTGTATGTCTGTAGGTGTTGGTGTGTAAGGAGGATTTCGGCCATGAGTTTGTGGGATTCTGAGTAACAGGCTGCCACACTCTGCCAGCCGACAGCTCCCCCGTCCCTGCTATTGCTTTGCTCCCCAGTTCAGGAAACGGCTGAGTCAGTGACACCCCCCACCCCACCCCCCAGGACAGCACAGACAGCCTTGCAAGGGAAAGAGGGCTGTCACTCCCCTGTCCCTTTCTCTGGCCCAGCAGAAGTTCAAGGACCGCCCTCCGGGGCTGGTGCTGTGCAGCCAGTGCCGGGCATTGACATCCAAGAGGCTCTGATGGGGAGGTTTTGGGGGTCGTGCTCTCTCCCCAAAACCTGAGGGGAGCCTCTGCTCAGCCCTGGTGGTGTTTGTGTATCTTCCTGCTTCCTCCCAAACAGCCCGTCCCAGCTGGGTCGTAAATAAGAGAACAATACAGCCACATATTTACGGTCTCTGTGAATCACTGGTGACTAAGTTTTCCCATTTTGTAACCCCAAATAGTTTTCTCTTTCGGCTCCTAGTGAGGGCAAAAACCAGCCAATCATTTAGATGACAATGCACATTTTTATTAAAAATAAAAAATCCCTTTCTTAACATGGGACAGAAGGTTGGCAAATACAGATATTTAACCAATGACTACTTTTCTTTCTCTAAAAGTGACATTTTTATCTGTACCCAGCTCACGAACTTTTTCACTGATCAAAGACCTTTTTCCACTGAATCATTAGGCTACTAGGGCTTTTCAAGTCTCTGTCCTCTAACACCCAGAGAAGATTGACAAGTTAAAAAAAAAAAAAAAAAAAGAACCCAAACCCAAAAAAAACAGAAAACAACAAACCCCAGAGTGAAAGGTATCACTCCTGTTTTTCCATTGTGTTTGTTGGCTGCGTCTCCTTAGCAAAGAAATGGTCTTCCAGTATTTTGGTTACATATCATTATGTTGCATTTAGCAAACCCAACTTACAAGAGAGGCAGGAACAGCCAGTTTCTAATGCCCCACTGCCTCTGACATGTTCATATTTAATGCTAATTGCTCCCTGTAAAATTTGGCCTCTTGAATTTTGTTTTTCCATGATCAGCATTCTTCAGTGTCTCCTACCAAAAGGCTCTATCAGTCATGCATAGCTTAGATAATTTATTTCATTGCCTGTGAAGATTTATTTCTATGGAGTGTTTCTAGAAAACTCATCTGACTCCTAAATCAAACAATGGAGGGAAACGAGGGTTGGGGAGAAGGGTCTAGAGGGGCAATCTGGGGTAAGAGGAGAAAATATCTGAAGATGTTATTTAACCAGAAAGCAAGATCATCTGCATTCAGCATTCTAAATTGTTGAGAAATCAATCGACAAAGGTGTTTGGCTTAGAAGTGGCCCGTGTGTGCATAGGGGTGACAAAATGTGGGCTGAGAGGCGTGGTCAGCTGAGTGGTGGGGCCCAGGCCGAAGAGCGTGGCTGGGACAAAGAAGAATTGGGAGGCTCCTGGGCTTCCGAAGGACAAATGGGGTGGGTTCTGGGGAGTCTTGCTCTCCTCCAACCTGGCTGAGGTCCAATCATAGTGCAAGTCTCCAGTCTTACCGCTTGCCCCTAAGGACTCTGGCTAGAGCTGGCTGCCTCTTCTGAATTCCCATTGCAATGAATGTGCTTGCGAAATAATTTAAGCTGGCAGCCTGTGATAATTTGAGGCATGCAATGTCATTTTGCCCTAGAGAGCTCCGATCTGCTCCTTCGGGTTTGAGTCTGTTTCTTGCTTCCAGAACCAAGTGACTTTTCACCTCTGGATCTGTACCCAAGGCATGTTTTGACCATGGAACCAGGCAGGCTTCAAGGAGCCAGGTTTTCCTGCCTGCCGACTGAGATTTGCCAGGGCTGATTTTACACATTCCTATTAGTTTTTAACGAGTATTTTGTTTTAGCTATAAAATCGCAACTGCAGGGCCATAAACCGACAGATCCTGTGATTGGAAGTGCATGCGTTCGTTTTCCAAGGGTCTCTCCGTACAACTAAATTCCTAACCTTCCATTTACCCTTCTCCTTGGTCAACGACTCCACAGGTATGAATTGAGAACTTACTGTATGCAGAGCCCCATCCTAGATACTATGGAGGGCACGAAGAGAGTCTCAGCTTCCCCTTGGGATCTGAAGCTAGAAAGGAGTGAGCAAATGAATACTAAGCAATCAGCTCCATCAAGCCTGGTGCGCTCACCCTATTTCTGGTGCCTTCCTCCCTCTGAAGCCTCATTCTCCTCTCCCACATTGCCCTCTGTGCTCCAGCCATCAACTCCTCTCAGTATCCGGACCATTATATCCTCTCTCTGCGGTCAGTGGTCATTTACACCTGCTGTCTGCTTGATGTAAAACACCAGTCTCCCCATAACTGTCACCTCTCCCAGGAAGCCTTCCCTGACTAACCTGAACCCTCCCTGCCCCTCTCCCCTGCCAAGTACTCCCTGGGTCACAACATCGGTCAGACTCGATTGTTGCTCCTTATTTCATCGTCTGTCACTCCTGCAAGCTCTGTGAGGGCAGGGCCGGCATCTGTACCTCCAGTGCCCAGCTCAGTGCCTGGCCCTTGGAGAAGGGACCTAGTAAGGATGTACTAGAAGAGGGAAGAAAGGTCTTTTCCCCCACGTAGATAGGGAGGGGCCCTGGAGCAGCTCACTTCATGACCTGTCCTGCTTTGGAGGGATCTTCCATTTTTGTCTTACCCACTTTGAATTCAGGATGGTGACAACACACTTCCCTCTGCATACCCCATGGCTTTGGGAACCCCAGACAGATCTTCCCCAAGCCTGGATGGGTCAAGGTTATGAGGATCTGATACCCCAGCCATGGCTCAGACACCTAGTGACCAACCCTCTTGAGTGTTTTCACAGAGTTCTGCACAAATCTTCAGTTCTGTGGACCAGACAAGCCCCGACGAGTTCTACGGCTCCACCAGCCCTCTGCTCTCTCAAAATACAGGCAAGTCCCTCATCTTGGCTCAGCTCCATCTTATTTTAGGCCCATTAGCGCAGAGAGACAACTCCTGTCTTCTTTTCTCCCAGCAAATAGACGATTGCTATTTGGCTGGCAGGAAATGGTGACTATCACCCAGGAGAAGTTGGCTCTGGTTGACTCTCATTTCTCTGCCACAGTCATTTGGGGTATTTCAGCAATCTTGGGAATTTATATTCATACACACACACACACACACACACACACACACGGATATTCATTATAGCATTAGTTACACAGGCCTGGACAGTAGGGACATGTGGTACAAGGGCAGGGGTTGGGGTCAAGGGTAGGAGTAGGGACAGCTAAGAGCCAAAAGTTGGAGCCAAGCTGGAAAGCACAGATAACTCCCACTTAGAAGGCCAGAGGTAAGACCTGAGATCGGCATCGTAGATCAAGAGTGGGCGTCAGGGGAAAATGACATCAATGCACAAGCAGGTTGAGAGTGAGGGGGTGGCCCTGGGCAGCTGCCTGGAACACTGAGTAGTAATTGGCGAGCCAGCAGGGATGTGATCCAGGTGGGTCAGGCTGGTTGCAAAGGCTATGGGCAAGGTGTATAAAACAGGATAAAGTTCACGCCCGCAAGAAAGTCTAAAACATCACAAGTGGAAGAAGACTCATGGGCATAAATCGTTCTCATATGAGAGGGGCCAGGGAGCCTCATCCTGGAGTGCTTCCTGGAGGTGGTAGCACTTCAGAGGAGGCTTGGTGGTGGAGCTTAGATACAGTCTATCTTGTCTGGCTTAGGAGCGAGAGGGACACTGGGTGGAGCTAAGCCGTGGATACAAGGCTGTGCTCTGTTGTCTGGAAATTGGGTTGGAAGAGACTAAGGCCCCACAAAACCTGCTATATGTCAGGTTCTGTGCTAGAATTTCCTTCTAGCCAGGTTTTTATTAAAATCAGTTAGCTTATAGCTTAGAACTCTCACCCTAGCGCAGGGAGATATGAACGAGTAACCCTATTTTAGAGATAAACTGAAGCTCAGAGAGATGAAGGAAGTGTGCCCCAAGGCCTGCGAGGTCACCGTTAGGAGGGGGTGGGGAGAAGAAGGGGTGGCCTTGAGGAGGAAGAGCTGAAAGTCCAGGTGAAGGGTTTGTGCTTTGAACTGACTGCAGAGGCTTTTGGTGATTTTATTATTTTATTTTATTTTATTTTTTTAGGATGCCAGTGATTCCAGGTGATTGTCAAAGGCACTCCAGAGCCCAGGGCCAGCTCTGATCCTTTGCCCAGCCTTTTCCAGAGGCTCTGATAGGTACAGTGTTAATGCTGTGTGGTTCTTTCCCACTCAGACAGTAAGAGGGTAGTTGTCCTAAAGGACCGAAGTGGCAAAGACACCAAGTGCTTGGCTCTGGAGGCCCGAGGTCTCAGTCCAGGTACGAGGAAAGGTGAAAAGATGAGATATAAAACACGGACACTTTCGTTTTGGACACTCCTCTCTACCTCCTACCCCACCCCTGGATCAATACCCTCTAACCTGGAGAAAAAGAAGAGAGTTTAAAAAGCGGGGTGCAACCCCCCCCCAGGGCTTTATGGGACGCTATCTCCTCCCAGGGCCCAGGGTAGTGGAAATGGCAGACCCCCCCCCTTCTAAGGCTGGAGGTCAGGTGGTGAGGACTTGTGCCTCACTTGTTTGGGAAGTCCAGGGAAGATGGCGAGCCTTGGGGGGGGCGGGGTCCTCTCGGTCCCCATGGTGTGTCCCAGAGACGCAGAGCAGAAGCCGTGGCATGGCATGCCTAGGCAGAGAGCAGCTGCAACCACACCCACCCCTCCTCCCACTCCCCACCCCCTGCACACACAGGTTTCCCATGGCTCTTGCAGGAGGAGCGGGAATGAGCTTAGAGAGCGTGACCACAGGGGAGCTGCAGACCTGAAAGGGGCCCGTGCAGGGGGGCACGATGCAGAGAGGATGGAGCGGCTCGGAGCAGCCAGCCAGGGTCCCAACAAGACCTGTGCACAGGCTTGGCGAGGGGGGATTTTTGATGGCCAGAGAGAGACACATTACATCTCACTTGGACTTGGGACAGCTGAGCAGAGAAGTCACCTCCCTGTCTGCACAGATGTGGCAGAGGCTGCCCTTAGCACCAGTGTCAGGGAGCTGTGAGAACACAGATCCTGGGTATGAAATGCCTGAGAAAGTGACTCCAATGACCTATTTACCTGGAAACCGCTCTGCCAGTTTTTCTGCATCAGCCAGAACGGGGGGTTGAGACAGGAAAGAAATCCAATTGCAGAAAGACAGAGAGACGGACGTTGTACACACCTGTCTTCTGAGTGGGAGAACCAAACCGTCTGCGTTTGCTTCTTGCCTTCTTTCTCCCCTTCCCCATCCCGTCCCCCATCCCACCCACTTCAACATGCTGAACTGGGCCTCCTGTCCACCGCACCCTGTGGGCCTGGTGAGAAAACCAGGACTTTATAGCCTGGAAATCGTACAGCTAGAAGGGCCCGTAGAGATGGGGTTGTCCACTGCCTTCATGTCACCAGTAAGGAGACTGGGGCCCAAGGAAAGGACGTGCCTCGCATGCGGTCACCGTTGAGGGACCGCGCTGAGAACACTTGGTGCTTAAACTTTTCCCACCACCTTTCCCCATCCAGCTCCTGTCACTACGGGTCAGCCAGGGGAGGAAACCACTCCCTGGCCCCACAGCCACAGCCCATTCGGTGCAGGCCGCCTCTCTTGCAGGCTGGATGGGTGATTTAGGGCAGATGTCACCCAGGACAGGAGAGGGGGAGTGAGGGATGAGGGGCGCTGCCCGGCATGTAGTCTTACGGGTGGCCCTCCTACAAGCTGACCTCTTGGCCCCAGAACAAAGCAGTTCTCCAACACGCCATGGATCATGCCTTGTGGGGGACGGCATGACACATGCCAGGGATTCTTTCCAAGCCACAGTTGCCTTGGAGTCATGGCAGCAAGTCTGCCTGCTGGGGCCTGCGAGCTCCCCCCCAGGCTGTGGGGCAGGAAGGGAAGTCTTAGACTTCACTGAGGTCGGAGTGCCAGCTGCCAGGAGACCACCCCGAACATTGAGAACTCGGGGGGACAAGCAGTTGGGCCTCCCTGTCCCAAAGGTCAACTCTAAATCACTGCCAACCTCGCACGGAGGGCAAGCCCCGTGTGGTGTTTGCTCTGCCAGCCCCGGGCCGGGAGATTTGCTCACTGTCCTCATTTCCTCCTCACAGCCCAGGGGGTAGGTATTTCTCTCTCCTTTTTCGAGATGAGAAAAATCAAGTTCGGAAAGGTTAAGGGGCTTGAGATTGAGGTGACACGGTTTTTAAGGAGAGGCTCTGGGATTAGAGAAGATAGAGCCTCCCCGAGCCTCTCTCCCCGGAATCTCTTCCCTGGGAGTCCTTCCCACCAGAGTGGAGGGGGCAGAGAGGAGACAGCGAAGAGCCCAGCCTCGCAGATTAGGGACCGGGAGTCGGGCCACTCAGGCACCTGGTGTCCCCTCTCACTGGCCACGTTCCCTGACCACGCACTTCTCTCCCGAGGAGACCGCTCTCTGGGCAGTGACTGGCCCTGGTTCTGAGGATCTCCCACATTCCCTCAGGGCTGTTTTAAGTTGCCAGCCCCCAGCTCTGTGTCAGGGGCAACGCTCAAGGGCGGCTGAGCACCTGCCGAGCAGAGCTTACTGCCACCAAACGAGCCTACGACAGAGCCAGACTGACATACGATGGGATGCCTAGCGTAATCATCACCGAAACTGGGGCCCCGGGCCCCTTCTCGCCAAGCCTCGACCTTGGAAATTATGGAAGTGAGACCTGCATGTTGCACAGCTCCTGACACTGACTGGGGTGTTCTCTTACACAACTCAGCCAAATTTTTACTTTTCCAGTCGCCACTGGGCTCTTTAGTTATAATCTGCTACGGGGCTTGAAAGTTTCCCTTGGGCTCATGACTAGTTTTATCCTCACTTCGCTCCCCACTCCTCACACCACACACCCCCTCATCCCCACACATATCGAAAGGTAGAGGCTGGTGCCTCCATTCACTGACAGCAGGGCCCTTGCTAACCCTCCCAGGGTCCAGGGATGAGCTTCCTGGGGTCCCCTCATAGATTTACAGATGTTTCTGGTTTCTTTCCGACCCACATCCCTGCCCAACCGCACGTCTGTTTGCACACACGCGCACACACACACACACACACACACACACACAAACGTACACACAGATGCACGTAAGCATGCCCAGAAGGAGGAACCCTTGAAACACCAGCTATTTCCCACCCCAAGCTTTGGGTGCTAGGTGGACTCAGGTGTAGAAATCGGGCCCTGCAGCTGCGGAAGGTTAGAAAGATCTCTTGAAGCCTCCCTCCAGGCCTTCAGCTGCACCTGCTTCCATTCCCTGAGGGGTTAAGGTGCCCCTGGGGACTAAGTGGGGCCAGAGTCTGGCTCCCACTCAGCACTGGTGGCCTGACTCAGAGAGCAGTGTGTGGTCCCCTCTGCCACGTCCTGCTGGGAAGGATGCTGCTCCCTGTTTCTGAGGACCTGCTCTACTACCCAGGCGGGCAGAGGAAGCAAGGAAAGGAGACACCCTTGGGGCTTATCGAAAAGCCTGGCCCCTGGCCTTTTCCTCCTGTGGAGGCTCCAGGGCCCCAGGAGCAGTGTGAGCCGTGGGGGAGCCCTCCTGGTGGATGCCAGAGATCAAACGGAAGGTAATTTTGGCACGTGCTAAAAATAGGCCTGGTGGTTATTTTAGAGCTGTTTTGCTTGAATTGACAAGGAGTAAATTTTGGATTTTGCTCAAACTTCCTGTCAATCCCACTAGTCTCTTCCTCCTCCGCTCACTCCCCAGGCTGGTGACATTCAAAGGGTTTGACTATGACCCATGGTCATTTTACCCCGGGCTCTGTACACACACACACAGAGAATTGAAAAGAACCATGAAGCGTTACTTCCCTTTACTAGATACAAGGCACTCTATGTTCTAGCCTGTCCTATTTCGTTTTTTAAAAGGGCTGGTTATGACCCACTAATGAATGTAATGACTAGCGAGGAGCGCCCGCAGTTTGAAAAACATTGAAACAATCTATCCTTTCTTATTTCTTTTCTCTGATGCTGTCACTGGTCAGTTACGTGGCTTTGGGCAGATGGTCTCAACTTTACAGAACTTTGTTGTTGTTTTTTTCCATCCATGCAGGGAGGGCTGGGCAATCATACTGAGTCCCTGAAGTTGTGCGGATTTGTTGCATTCTTTCTTTAAAGGGAATCGGTCACCTGTGGCATTTTCTGGGCAGGCCCAATTTGGAGCTGAAAGTGTCTAGTTTGAAAGGAAGGGAGTTGGGCGTCTTTCCTCCATTAATTTAGCCTTGGCTTTGTGAAGAGGTGAGCTTTGGAGCTTTTCCCCAGCTCCCCATGGGTCAGTGGCGTAGCTTCCTGAACCTCGCTGTACCTCAGTTTCCTCCTCTGTAGACAAGGATGACACTGTCTCATAGGGCTGTTTGGGGGTTGATGACGACCACAGTGAAATTATCCTTTCCTCCCCTTCCTCTCTCTCGCTCCTCTCCCCCCTCCCCCCCCCCCAATTTACTAAACTGCCTTGTGGAGCCCCTTCGTCAACACCACTCCCTTTACCCAGCGCTCTGCTGGTTGCAGAGCAGTGCCCCCCACTGTCACCTTGGTCCTCCCAAGAACACCGTGGCTTGGCTGGGTAGGTATGTTGCCCATTTTAATGATTAGGAAAAAGGCTTGTAAAGTGACTTGCTCAGCTAGTAGAAGCCATAGGCTCAGGGCTGTTCCTGCCCGATCAGTGGTTTGCCCTGCGAATCTGCTAATTTAATATAGCCCTGGGGCGAGACCTTGACCTGGGAAAGAGCCAAGGGTGTGATTACATGGGTAACCAGATATGGTCACAGGCGTCTGACCTCACACACAGGTGTTGTTTTTGTGGACAATCACGAAAATTGCTTACAATAAGCATAGAAAAAGTTTTGACTCCTTTTGACCTTTACTGTTGTTTCCAATCATCATATTTGTTCATTTACTTCTTTTTGTCTTTTTCCCTTTCCAAAATATACAATCCATCTGGACAAGGATCATGTTTGCTTAGTCATCATTGTATCCCCAACACCTAGCACGGGTCTGGCAAAATAAATATTTATTGCGTGAAAAATATTTGTTGAGTAAATGCCTAAACATGCCACTTGTGAAGAGACTGGGCTGGGGACCTCTATGTTTACACGGCTTATTTCATATCTGTGCTCTTTGACCTGGATAATTTTAATGTTATGTTTTAGACACACAAAGGGAGTGGGGACATGCAAGTCCTGACATGGGTCATTCGAGCACGACGGTCCACCCACTTGAACCTTGATGACCTGGTTATTGTAGGTAGAAGTAGTTTAAAACCCAGAGAACCGAAATCATTGTCTAATTTTTCTGTGGCACTTGCTTCTTGCAGTCCTGGCTGCAGACAGGTGTGGGAAGCCTGACAGCAGCTCATTTACGGGGTGTGATGGGAAACAGGAGTTTGAGAGGGAGATGGGCAAGGGTATCTAGGAGGCTTGCCTTCCAGCAGGAGAAAACCTCCATGCCTGACCCTTCTGCAGAGCTGTTTCCTCCCCCAAGTGTCATTGCTGGAGCCCAGGTAACCGCTCCTTGACCTGGCAAACCACACTAGCTCCAGGCTGGACCCTCATGGGCAGAAAGGACCAGGCTGCCAGGCAGAGCTCTAAGGAGGTACATTTTTCAATTTTGGATTGAGGAAAAAAAAAAAATTCAAGCCTAAGCCAAGAAGTTTGGCTTTGTCATGTCAATAGTATTTAAAGATGTTATTTGGCTGGAGCTGGAAACTGTGCGAATGAAAAACAACTTGGCCCCCACTCTCCTCTCCCTCCCCACCCTCTCCCTGTTGGTTCCCAGCTGTCCTGAGCTCCCCACTGAAGCCCCATCTCCCGAAGTAGTCTAAAGGCACCTTTTATTGGGAGAAATCACCAGTGCTTTTGAGCCGCACCTGCCCCGCCCCCCACCCGCAAGCCCAGGGTCCGTTTCCTCCCTGTGTTGCTTGTTTCTGTGGAACTGGGAGATCTCGGTTATCCACCAGTCGCCTGAAGAATGGCACTGGGTGGGGGCGGAGTAGCTTCTTGGAATTTTAGGGAAGGTGAGGTGGAGGCCGAAGGGAGGACGGGAGGGAAGCAGGAAGGGAGGAAGGGAGGAAAGCAGGAAAGGAACAGGAGGAGACACAGTTCTCACTGCCTACCGTGCGCGAAGCCAGCACTGGCCAGTTGCTTTGCGTGATGACGTACTTGAAGCTCAGACAATGCTGTGACATGGCAATCGTAGGCGGGGCCGTCCCCATTTCACAGTCGAGAACACTGAAGCTCAGAGGGGTTAAGTGATTTACCTAAGGTCACAATGTGCAGTATGTGGCCACATCATTCAGATTCCAAAACCCACATTCTTTTCAACCACGTACAAGTGACTGGCGCGAAGTCAAGGAGCCATTTGAGGACGCTATCACGACGTACGTCAGCCTTCATTTGTTCCCGCCTGCCAGCCTTTGCCCACAATGCTCCCTCAGCCTTCCATCAACCCTCCAGACATCTCTCAGGCCCAGTGCATCTCTCCCCTCCTTCGCGAAGCTTCCCTCGCTTCCCCAAGCCAGAGTTAATCTCTCTCTGTCCCCACAGCAGGTCTGTGCTGAAGCATCCGTCTGGGTCTGCCTGGTGGGAAGGTTGCCAGGGCATGACGGTGATGCTTAGTGAGGCCCCGGGCATCCTAACCCAGCCTGGCGTCAGCTTGAGAAGGCACAGCGTGGGGACAAGGTGTGGGGCGCAGGAGGCAAAGGAGAATCTTCTCGGCTCCCAGGCTGCAAACCCTGCCGTCCACTAAAATTTGCTGCACTGGGGGGGTACTCACGTCACACTCAGATTTCAGAAGGCCCCTCCATCTTGCTGAGAAATGGGGAGTACGAGAAATATTCAGGGCAGGATTGGGATATAAGCTCTGAGATCCCCCAAAGCAGGGTAGAGTAGATCGGCATCAGAAATGTTGTCAGGTGAATGACTGACTCACTTAATGATTCAATGTTGTCACTCTCAGCAGCCACCCAGCTTGGTCCTGGGTCAAGAGAGCTGCGGGAAGATGACTGTAAACATCATTCCCGAGTCCCTCCGGTTTTACCCCAACCATGCAGGCGTGACCTGGGCACTGGCTGGACTTCCACGTTCTTCCCAGGCGGAGCCTGGCGTTCTGCTCTCTCTTGGGTGCCTCTGGGGGTGTGGAAAGGCAAGGCCCCACACCCCTGTCTCCTGACTTGCCTCAGGGCATATCCCCCTCCTCCCCTTCTCTCTGCTGCATCCTCCATGGTCCCACTCCCGACCTTGCCACTGAAATGATGCAGAGACCAGACCAGAGAGTGGCCCTAGGCCCCAGTTCTTCTCTCAACCTCACAGTAGCGGTGAAGAGACGCCCAAGCCTGGAGCACAAGCCCATGGCTTCCCACAAACACCAGCTCATTCTAACGTGAGCTCTGGGAACAAAATGGGTGTGAGCCACTTGCACACATGGGAGTGGGCACACGTGTGCACGTACAGGTGGTTTCTAGCACCAGGGGATCTAGGGACACCGGGTTGTTCCTGGAATCTGAAGTTCAGCCCATCCAATCCCTTCATTGTATAGTTTATTTTGGTGAATAGGAGTCTTTACCTGAAATGTGGACCATCGAAAGTATATGGGCAGACCTCACGGCCACCCAGGAAGAGAGATACCTGCTCCCCAGGACCTCCTCCCCTTGACTAGCCAGTGTTCTAGACCCTTCTCCTTATAGGAGCTCCTCTCCTTTCCTCAGGCCCTTTATTAGAAACAAAACAAGCAGAAGACATTGTTGAGGACGGCAAGACCCTTTTCATGTCCGGGACCCCCACCAGTCCTTTCCTGCCCTGCCACCGTGTGGCTCAGGCCACTCTATGGACACACGTCTGTACCTTTTGTCCCTTTTTTCTTGTAGCCTTGCAACAACCGTGTGAGCATGGTATTATCATCCTACTTGACAGGTGAGAAGACCGAGGCCTGGAGAAGCCCATCGGCTTGTCCGCAGCACTCAGCTGGCACCCAGCAGGAGTGGGATGGGAACCTCCGCCTTCAGGCCCCCAAGTGTGCGCTCTCAACCAGCAGACCGGAGATGATTCCGGGGCGCATGCGCAGTGTCCCGGGACTCCCAGGTGTCTCTGGGGCCACAGATCTGCCTGGGAGGAAGCCTGCTTCTCTACTTCCGCCCTCTCTCCACACTCCAGAAGCACTCAGCCTGAGCTGCTAAGTGTGACAGGTGCACATGAAATGGCTCTGACACCACGGGAGCCCTCAGCAGGGCCAGTCCCCCACCCCACTCCACCCTCCCCCCGCAAGCGCCCCTCCGGCTAGGACCACTGGCTCCCGCACAGCCAACGGCCTCAGAGCCCGGACTCCCGGCTGTCAGCACCAGCCCTCCTCACTCAGGAGCTAAGCCCTGGCACTTCCCAGGCCTGCACGAGGCCAAGATTCCCTTCCAGAGAAATACTTCATCTGTCTTCCAGCCTAGGGCCTTGTCCCCTGTCCAGTGTCTTCATAGTTCAGATTCCTGTGACTATGAAGGGGCTGGCACCCGCAAGCAGACCTCCTTCCAGCCGAGTTCCAGGAGGCAGGTGATGCCTTTTCCATGAAACACCAGGCTCTCTACTCCTTTTGGCCATTATGGTATTAGAAGAACCCCCCCCCCCAAATTCTAGTGGCCTCTGACCCAACCCAGATACTCCAGGAGTGACCTGGGACGGAGCACTTGGCTTTCCATTGCAGGCAAAGGCCTGGGGTCGAGACAGAACTTGGGGACAAGGGTCTGGAGCTGGATAGCAAGAGAATGAAGGAGTGTTGGCAGCAAATGAAGCAGGAGCTGGGGATCCTACGCTTCTGGGAGTCACATTGTAGAAGGGGTTCCCCTCTAAAATCGGTGCACAAGGAGAGACTGTGCGTGGCCAAAAGCCCCTGATGCCGTCTTCTGAAGGCACCGCGTCGGAGACTCTGTCAGACTGACTCTCATTTAGTTTTACCAGCTGGTGTTCCCCTCAGCTTGGGAGCAGACGGGACTTGGGCTCAGCGTGCACCGAGCTGGCTGGCTTATATTTAGGGACCATGTTGTGTGAAAAGTGTGTACTTTGAGCACTCGAATCATGCTCACAAGTGACTCCGGCCGACTCATGCCTTCTGGGGCCCAGGGTGTATGCTCCCTACGCAGACAGCTGGCCTGGCGCCCCCACAACTGCCCCTAAACTAACATGAGGTGATCCCAGAGCGTTCTGCTAAGCGTTTCCACTTGTGGCTGTGTCTGGATGGGCAAAGCAACAGGACCAGGGTGAACAACACTGAGAAGCTGGGAGACCACCCCCGAGGCTTGAACCTTGTGAGGTTGCTGTCTCCTCACAACATCACCCTTGGGGACTGCCAGGCTTGGGGCCACTTTGGGGTACAGAACAGTAACGTTTCTCCAGCACAATCATATCTTTAGAGCCCCTTCCTTCTTCCCCCTCCTGCACTGAGAATTATCATTTGGTAAAGGGGTGATTGACCCTACACACTGGAGGTGGGTGTCTTGTTGAGGCACAAGAGGTGACAGGTGGGTCTCCAAGGTGACTGTGGCTGACAGAGCACCGGGGTGTGGGGTGGAGAGAAAGGCAGGGGGTGCTCTCGACGGCAGAGCAATAGTAGGGACAGAAGCCAATTAGGTCTGAAATGCTCCCTTCCCTGGGAGAGTCAAGGGTCCCCCAGGACTAAGGAAGCTGTCCTTTAAAACAGCTAGGATAAGGGAAAGGGCATCAAATCGCACCAAGGTCGCAATAATTTAAAAATCTTCCTCTGAAGGACCATTGTTCCCCAAAAGTCCATTCGAAAGCGCGGGTAACCAGTGTTCTGCCAAAATGGATACAGGCTTCCCCTGCTATCTGGAAGTAGAGTCTTCCTATAGAACCTTTCTAAGCTGAGCTGGCGGAAAGCAAAGAAACCATTACCATTTTGTAAACACGAAAACCCTCTTCAAAGTTCTTTCAGTTAGGAGAAACGGGTACTAGCACAGCTCTTTCGTAAAACTGGGGTGGCGAAACGTGACCTTTCGAAAAGCGGGGGCTGCTTATGCCAGCCTTTGACACTTCATTATTTATTATAACAAAGGTAGTGCAATGGTTGTTACGGGAAAGCTAAATGCCAGAGAAACTGATGACCAAGAAAGTGAAAGCCCCCCATCAGACCACCGTGCTGGAAATAAACACTGTTAACCGTTTAGAGTATTTATACTAGGGTTTTAGTCAACTGGTTATTTATACAGCAAAGGCACGCGCAGGAGGAGAAGTGGCCTTTCCGCGGTACCCGGCTGGAGAGAACCTGGGGGGGGGGGGTTGTCTCAAAGACAAAGCGTCTCTGTCCACCTGGTGGCACCACCTGTGTTTCCTGGTAGGAGGAGCCAGCTCTGGGTTGCCTTTCCAGCACAGCAGCAGTGCCTCCATCCTGCAGCCTCCTCCTGCCCCCTCACTGAGGTTGGTCTGGCATCTGGGTCCTTCCCCAGGACTCCTTGGGTTAGGCAACACCTCCAGGGCACCCCAAGTCCTGCCCTGCCCTCAAGGCTCAAGGATGGTCAGATTCTCAACCCCACCTTTGCTCACAAATTTCTCTGTGCATCGTTCTGTAGTAGAAAGTGGGATTGGAGGGTAGGGCTCGGGCGGGAGAACACACGAGTTCCTTGAACACACCTAAAGCGTTTAAGTACTTTTAAGTCTTTCATCATGAGCTTAAATGACTCACAGTTTCGCAGCTAGTCGGCAGGAGAGGTGGCAGGGAAAGCCAGTCCTGGCTGATGGAGAATGAGAAGACGTTGCTTGGGGTCCTCTCTGGTGTTATGGGCTGCACAGCCGTGGGAAAGCTGCTTCATCTCCCCGGACTCAGGGTCCGCATCTGGAAAGCAAGGAGGTCGGTGCTCAACTTTGACCCTGCATTGGAAGCACCTGGGAGTCTAGCAAACTGATGCCGGGGCTCCACCTGGGGATTCAGAGGTCATCTGTGCAGGATGGGGTCCAAGTATCTCACCTTCTGTGGCTCTGCCATGATGCTCTGGGTCCTCGGGACCCTAGTGTGGCAGGGCCAGAACTGGACTGCCCTTCAAGGGTGTGTGGGTGTTGCTTACCTCCCCCCTTTATTTTCTCTCCCTAGGTCTGGTTCCCCAGACTCAAAATGCTCCTGCCTAAGACGGTGTTAGAGTCCAAAAGCTGTGGGTTCAGGTCCCAGTTCTCTCCCTTACTGACCTCAGGCAGACTGTTAACCTCTCTGTGACTCGCTCCCTAACCTATAAAATGAGGAAGAAAATAGCGCTTGCCTCACAGGACTTTCGGGAGGATGGGACGATATGGGCCAAGCGCCACTCGGCAGCCTGGCCCTGCGGCTCCCCGGAACGACCCCCATTCTCTAACTATGAGGTGTGTGTTTGGAGGATTGCACTGAAGAGTCTTGAATGCCTCAATGAAGGGAAAGCAGGAGAAGGTCCAGAGGGAAGGCAGGCAGAAGTCCCCGAGGGAGATGGACCCATTCTGGGGCTGCTCGGGGGGTTGCTTCTATGACTGTACTCAACCTCGGGGGACCTCTCTGTGCCCTGCCCAGAGGCCGGGCTTGCCCTGTCCAGCCGCCCAGCCTGTGGCAGAAGCTGGAGGAGTTGCTTCTTCAAGATCCAACGGAGTCCCTCAGCATCTGAGCTCCTCCGCCTGGTGGCAGGGAGCTCCTCAATGTCTGCCCCCCAGAAAAGCCCTCCTGGCCACCCCCTCACCCCCACACACTGCCCTTTCTCCCTCCCAAAGGTTAGGTTGTGACTCACTTTTTTGTGACCCGGTGGTTGATTTTTCCAAGGTTTGTCTGGGGCGGGGAGGCTGCTCCTTCTTCAGGACTCGCCCTTCGAGAAATCTCTGGACTCAGCTGTGCCTGGGGCTGAAGGAGCTGAGCCCCGAGAGAGGGCGGGAGCCCCGAGGGCTGAAGCCAGACACACCTGCGCTCCCGCCTTCGCTCCGCCCCTTCTCAGCTCTGGGACCTCGGGCCTGTGGTTTCGCCTCTCAGGAGGGGTCTGAACACACGTTAGCCTGTTTGACTCCATCCTCCTCTTGCTGTGCTGAGCATGGAGCATGGTGACTGCCTCATGACCGGGGGAAAGAGCTGAGGAGGCACGTGGGTCACGACTGGAGTTTCATCTGTGGCCCTCCCAGCACAGGACCTTGGAAATAGCCTGGCACCCAGCGTCTGCAAGCCTGCCCGCGGGCCCAGCCCAGCCACCGGTCACGGCCACCTTGGGCCAATCAACAGCGTCTCCTGACCTCATTTACACAGCTGTGCTCTAAGACAGTCGGTTTAAATCAGTCATTCCCAAAGTGAGTTAGTGGGTACGCTAGTTTTTCAAGCTGCCTCTCAAAAAAAAAAAAAAAAAAGTCTCAAAGTTCAAATAAGTTTGAGGAATACTGTGAACTCGACTCCCCAGTTAGCACGTCATAATACATCAACCTGTTTAAGGCGCCCGGAGAACCAATAACAAAGAGGCCAGTTTGGTTTTGTTCAACTCACTTTTTCCTAAACTCCTTTGACGGTGAAACGTTTTCATTCCTGTTCACATCCTGGAGCACTAGGGGTTGGAGAAAAACCACGTGAGAAATGATGGTCGAACCCAGAGCCGGGATT
This sequence comes from Ursus maritimus, assembly GCF_017311325.1. Taxonomy (NCBI): domain Eukaryota; kingdom Metazoa; phylum Chordata; class Mammalia; order Carnivora; family Ursidae; genus Ursus; species Ursus maritimus. The sequence goes on along the minus strand of NW_024426774.1, from coordinate 23,726,474 downwards.
CTCAAGCTGGAAGGTACAGACCGAGCACCAGGGGCTCATGTTGAAATGCAGATTCTAACTCAGCGGGTCTGGTGGGGCTTTAAGCCCGTGGGCTCCCAGGTGATGCACAGCACCTGTGCGTCCCTGACGGCGGACTCCCGAGGATTCTTCAGCTTCAGTACTGGAAGCAGTGCCGAAATGGGGACTCAGGGACTCCTGGAGACTGGGGTTAGGGTCCTGGCCCCATGACTTTGCAGCGCTGTGACCTTGAACAGGGCTCTCTACCAAACCGAGCGTTCGTTTTCTCATCTGTGAAGTTTCTGATTTACTAGTGCCTGCTCCGTAGGGTTGCTTGAGGATTAAAGAAGACTGTTCAAATAAAACATGCGGTACCAGACCTAACCCGTGACAGCAGCGAATTACATACCAGCCGTCATTAATTAAAGAGAGTATATGAGGGGCGCCCGGGTGGCGCAGTCCGTTGGGAATCCGACTCTTGGTTTCAGCTCGAGTGTGATCTTAGTGTCGTGAGATCGAGCCCCGTGTCTGGCTCTGTGCTCAGCACAGAGTCTGCTTAAGACTCCCCCCTCTCTCTGCCCCTCCCCCATCAAATAAATAAATAAATCTTAAAAAAAACAAAAAGTCTACTAGTCTGTCCTGACCATAGGCTGCTACCACCTTCACCTGCACAGCTGACTGCTGCCCCCAGACCTCTTTCCTCCCAGCATGATGGCACTGCTATCTCTGTTTATGAGTCTTTACATGACCTCTCTTCTCTAGCACATTCTAGTAACTTCTCTTGCTTTCAGGGCATCGGAGGCGCTGAGAGACAACGGTTCTCCTCTGGGGATTACAGGTAAACTGTGCCAGCAGCCCACTAAGGAATAGCACAACCCACTCCAGCAGAAGCAGGGTGACATGGTTTTCATGACCCTGTCCAAAGGGGTTCTCACTGATGGGGGAAGCACTGTCCCTTCCCACTATCCTGGGCCTGGCCCGTGCTGTCTGGAATTTGTGTGTCACGAGGAACTACTGTGAGAGTATAACCCTCATCGTACTCACCTCTGTGCTCCTTATAAGTGCTTTTGCAACTGAATCACATTAAAACCTTTCTATAACTATGTTCATGTGCACTAGCCAAGCCTAGGTTTGGGCTCTATTAAACTCGTATCTTGTGTATAGACCGTGGATCAGGACCCCATCACCCTGACTGCCCAGATCTTGCCCCATCTTGGAAGCTAAGGGAGGAAGAGGCAAGGAGGATCACCATTTGCTGATTGCCTTCCACTGTTTGGCTCCTGAAGTACATCCTCATTTAAGGCTTGCAGCAATCCCATATGGTGAGTATCAGTGTGCTTATCAGGCTCAGAGAGGCTAACTAATTTGCCCAGAGACACACAGCCAGTAAGTAGTGGAGCTGGGATTCCAGTTCAGGATGATTTGACTTTATTCTCACTTTGCTTTCTCTACTCCCAGTCTTCATGGCCGAGGATGACTGCCCACAACTTACAAGTTTTACCTGTTATTGGAACTCTGGAAAGAAAATAAATCCTCTCTCAATTTGTTTCCTGTCTGAGGTCAAATTCTGTATCTGGACCAATGTAACCATAGGGACAGTGCCACACTGTGCAAACATGACCACTTCTGTTCTGACCAGGGGGCAGGAGTAGGGGCGGAGGAGAGAGGGCTAGTCCATGCTTAGAACAGGGTGCTATGCAGGGTCCACTGTAGTGGGCTAGTCTATGAAATACCCCGCATTAGGGGCAGTAACTGGAAAGAATGGCATTTAAAAGGCAGATGAAAAGGGAAGTCTCACCTTGAGCAGATCCAGGCACCATGCTGGTCATCGTCTGACCCTGGTGCGGGTCAGCACGGCCAGCTACTCCCCCTGTAGCAGCCTCGGCCCTCTCCGGAAGCCACGTCCCTAGAGGGCCCCACGGGTGGAAGTAAATCACATCCTCATTCCCGACCTCCGGCCTACCCCTAAGTCATGCCTCCATCTGGTCGCAGAGACTGGTGCACGGAGAGGTGTGCTGGGCTGACCACACACAGTAGCACGCATCTGGGGGGTTCTGGACCTCTGGATCCCCGCCACACCGTGTTTCAGGCTTTGTCTCTCTGCCCCTCGATTTGTCCAGTGATGGAAGAGGGAGTGAGCCTATGACCCATGTCACAGACTCAGGTGAGAAACCAGTGAAACTAAGACTTTCTGGAACCTCTCGGGAGCTGCAGGGTAGAACTAGGTAAAGTGCAAGATGCTTGTCAATCATGCCTCCAGGCTCCAGAAAATTGACTTTGGAGGGCCTCTCTGGCCCCCATTGCCAACAAGTCACGGAGATGCACAAACACTGTTCAATGCTGACAGCTACTGACTTGACAATTGTCCTCGACGCCATGCAAATGTGAGCTGCTTAATTAATAACCCAGGTGCCCTGTCTGCTCACGCTGGGGAAGCTCAACGCCTTTTTCTCGGCAACCACTGCCAGCTGATTTTTAACTCTCTTTCGGGACTCTGGCTTCTGGAAGGGAAGCGCTCACCCCAGCTGGGCCGGGGCCAGGCCTGTTGGAGAACAATGTCCTCCCCCGCGTCCGCTCTGTGGATCTCTGGGGAGAGCAGCGCGCTCCTGCACAGCGAGGAGGAGAGAGTCTGGTGCTGGTGGACGCTTCTGCAGGCGGCTGAGCCGGCGTGAGTCCGATACCGACCTCTTCAACTCTTAAAACTTTGCCTCCGGGAGTGCCTCCTTGACCAAGGCAGCCAGGATCTTTTACCATTTGTGTAAATCACCGCCGATTTGATTGGTTTTTCTTTCATGGGAGCCGTTGGTGTTTACTGACCGCAGGCCCTGTGTCAGGCACCGTGGTTCACGCGTGTTGCCTTAAAGACTGACGACGGTGGGGGCAGCTACCTTCGCTACCCCCATTTTACAGAGGAGGGAACTGAGGCTCAGAGAGGATAAGAACCACTGCTCCCCCAGGTAGTCAGACTCCAGAGCCGACCCTTTTAGCTTGGAATTTGGTATATGCTCAGTGCTGTGGACCCGGAAACAAGGATTGGGAAAACACTTCAAACACCCCAAGCTTCTGGCTTATAATTTTGACCTGCTCCCTCCCAGCAGCCGGCACACACCTGCTGCCGAATATTGAAAGGGCTGTTCAGGGTTAAGGTGCCATATTCTCCCCAGCGCAGTGAGGGCGGAGGTTCAGGGCTCAGGGGACAGAGGCAGACAGAGGTCTGTTTCCAGGATGGGGTGGCCAAGCTCCTGGGCTTACAGGCTCCTGCATGTTCTCTGGCCAGCTCCACTAGATGCTTTAGGAAAGAGATGGTGCATTCTGTCTTCATTCAGAACATAAGAGTTTGGGATACTGCGAAGAGGGAAGGAGTGAGACATGGGGCAGCGTGGGAGCAAGGGACTCTGGGCAGAAGGCTGGGTAGAGGAAGATTGGAGAAAAAGTGGGTTAAATGCCTCCATTTAATACCGTAATAGAAATGTGGGAAGGATCCTTGGAAGCTCCAAAGTAAAGAGGCTCGGGCCTTTGGTCTGGAGAGCTGGCAGAGTCTGGAAGAGAAGAGAAGAAGGGAGAGGAAGGAGATAGTTCTCTGGCAAAACAGCTACAGTGGGTGGAGCCATGAGGACCTGAAGGGCTGGCTGAGAGCGTCCCTGAACCAGGATTGGCCAAGGGAACTTTGCACGGTGGTGGCCTCTCCTCCATTTTAAGCTTGTCCTTCTCCTCCACTCTGCCGTCAACCACCCTATTTCTACCAAACAGTAAAAGTCAGTTACACCAGCAGTCTTGTGCTTCTTTGGGGAATGCAGGGACGTGCCATGTGTGGGGTGAAGCCACATGGAGAGCAGGTGGCCGCTACCAGGGACAGACTTATGAGGGTCAAGAATTTACTGGAAACAAACTAGATTGAAAGAAATGCAACTGCAGAATTCCCAGGGGTTGGGCAGAGAGGTTGGAGGAGGGGCTGGAATTCTGACTGTCCGTGGGATGGGGGAGGCAGGCAGGTGATCTGGACATTGGGGGGAAAGGTGAGCCACTCACCTTTCTCACGGGACTCAGCCCACGTTTGACTCAGCTCCTCTCCCCCTACAGAGCTAGAAAGGCATGTAGCACACAACAGCTTCCCAGTTAACCTCTCATAAATATGTCTTGCAGGGTCCATTCAGAACCAGAATACCATATAATATGCATGGGGAGCTCCCAGGCTACAAAGCAAAATCAAACCATCCACGGGGATCTTCCGTTCAGTCCCTCCCTCTGTGGAATTTCTTTTTCTCTTCCCCTAAACAAATTCTCCCCACTGATTCAATCTGTAAACTTTCTTTTTTTCCCCCCAGATAATTGTTCCCTACACTCTAGAATTCTCATCAAGCAAGCCGTCATTGATTTCTTTTGGTCCTTTACTTTCCACATCTTGGACTTGAGATTTCTCTCCCGCCGTCTTCCCCTCTCAGCAGCTTTATTGAGCTATGAGTTAGCTGCCCCAAAATTCAGCCTTTTAAAGTGTACATTTCAGTTGTTTCAGATGATTTAGAATTGTGCAACCATCACCGCTATATAAACCCAAACCATTTTCACTGGCCCCAAAGGAAAAGCCCACACCAGCAGCAGTCACTCCCCATCTCCTGTCCCCTGCGTCCCTAGAAACCACTCACCTACTCTCCGTCTCTATGGATTTGCTTATTTGGGACGTTTGACATAAATCAAACCATCCGTGTTGTAGCATACACCGGAACTTCCTTTTTTTGTTGAATGACTCATATTTCATTGTATGGATGTACCCCTTCCGTTTATCCATTCATGGGTTGACGGACATGGGGTTGTTCCCACTTATTAACCATTAGGAATGCTGCTGCTAAGACATTCATGGAAGTTTTCATGTGATCACACGCTTGCATTTCTTGTGGGTCGGTGCTTGGAGTGGAATTGCCAGGTCACGTGGTAACTCCATGTATCACATCTCGAGAAGCTGCCAGACTGTTGGCCCAAGTGGCTGCGCCAGTTTACATTTCCGCCAGCAGCGGAGGACGGTTCTGATAGCACCACATCTTCACCAACCTTGTCTGGCTTTTCCACGTTAGCTCCGAATCTCCTTTAAAAGCTGCTTTCCTTGTGTTTACTCCTCCTCTCTGGCCTTTTGACCAAAGGATTGTCACACAAGCCAGGAGTTAAAAATTTTCCCCTGGAATCAATGTTGACATATCTCAACTTGCATTTGTAGGACAGTGAATCCTGTTTGCTCCAGCCATGCACCGACTCAGACCTACCGCCGCGAGGAGTTTCCCCCAACCTTGGTGGGGAAGAGAATAATACGGAGCATGCGTCTTCTCTGGGCTCCTGGAGAAGTTACGTGCATGAGGTGGCTGTGTTCCCTGATCCTTTAAGAAACTTGAAGGACAATCGCAGGTTATGCAGTACTAACTAGTGCCCTCAGAGACCACGCAGAAACAGCCAGTGTCGCACAATATCTTATGGTCCCGCCATTTCATCCGCCTTCTTCCAGAAACCCTGGGGCAACCATTATGACTCTGTCCATCTTCTGGACGAGGCTCCTTGACTATGGGCACCCAGCTAATGAATGGGAGAGCAGAACCTCCAACTCAGGCTAGGTCGTGCTCCTCTCTTACCTGAAGGCTGCTCCCAGGGTCTCTCCATCCTGTCCTCGACTTGTTGGGAACGTCAAAGGGACCCTTTCCTCTAGCTCACATTTCCTGCTGGTAAACCAGACACTTTTGCAGGACTGACCTGGGCTTCCAGGGCCTTCCCAGGCTGCACGGGGCTGATTTGGCAACAACTGGGCTTCTGGAGTTTGCTTTAGCTGTTTTCTTTTCCACTTCATTGTTTCCATAGGATGTCTGCCTTCCCAAAATAGCGCAGGGGCATTCCAGGTAAACTCAACATCCGACCGAAATCCCCATTCAGCGGCAAGTCTGAGGGGTTCTGGCTCGCCACTGTTTTCTCGCTTCCTTTGATCACTGTGGCTCTGGAGGAGTAAGTCTGGGGCTCACTGTGGAGCCTGGACAGAGAGGGAAGCGGGAGGAGGGGAGGAGGGCCTGGCCAAGCTCTCTTGGAAGATGGCCAACTAACGCTCCAGCCTTCTGCCCCAACGCTAGAGGATGGCCATGCCCCTGTCCTGGGGAAACGAGATGAGGACTGGAGGAAAGAATTGGGCAGGGTCGTGTGGCAGAGAAAGGAAACAACCAGTGTGGACCCAGACTCTTCTCTGATTCCTAAACGCAGCATGGTGGCATGAAGAAACACTGGCTTTGGGTTAAGACCGAGCTGAATCCTGGTGCTGGCGCTTACCAGCTACAAGGCATAAGGCAGCTGTAAGTGGCAGTAGCAACGCCTTTCCACTCTGAACCTCTAATTCCTCCTCAGTAAAATGGAGATAATAGGGCCCATCATGAGCAGTAGAGACTGATGGATGCAAAGTCCCTCATAGGGCCAGGCCTTTGATAGGTATTCAATCAATATAGATCTCTTACCTGCTTCCTGGAGTTCGGGGGTGGGGGGGAGAGGAAGTTACTTCTTCATTGTCTTTCTTTTTTTTTTTTTTTTTTTTACGATTTTATTTATTTGTTTGAGAGAGAAAGAGCATGAGTTGGGGGGGGGGGCAGGGGCAGAGGGAGAGGGGGAAGCAGACTACCCGCTCAGCAAGGAGCAAGGAGCCTGATTCGGAGCTTTTGCCAGGACCCAGGGATCATGACCTGAGCCGAAGGCAGATGCTTAACTGACTTGGCCACCCAGGTGCCCCAACATTGTTTTTGTTTGTTTGTTTGTTTTTTACTTTTTTCTTTTGCTAGTGAGAACATTTAAGCTCTCCTTTAGCAAATTTGAAGTGTGCGATAGCATATCATTAACTACAGTCACCGTGCTGCACATTAGATCCCCAGGACTTACTCATAACTGAAACATTTACCAATGTCTCCCCATCCCTCCTCCCCCCACATCTTCGTTGCCTTTTGATGTAATTATTACCCAAGTATTGAGAAGGTCCTAAGGGCCGGTTTAGAGAACTGCAAAAAAGCACAACATTTCATCAGACTGGCAGGGGCAGCAGCCTCCAACTTTGCTTGCTCATTTACGTACCCCTAACATAATTTCCTAAAATTATTCACTCCCTGCCTCCAGCACATTTTAAAAATGAAACCTAAAAATTGTTTATCTAAGTTGAAATAGCCGCAAAGGGTGTGATTTCTGGCGTATTGTAAATATTGATATTTAAAACTAACTGTTACATCACACTTTTAAATTTACCCAGTGAAATATAACACCCAATGACTATACCGTCTATGATTTCATACCCACTATGATCCACTTAAAAATGTATGAAAAAAATCTCATTTATCATTTAGAACCTTTACATCCTTTTATCTCCTTGAACGTGTGTTACTAATCCTACTTCCTCCACACACTTCTGTCCAGATATATTTTTAAGGCTTCAGAGTATTTTCTTGATGACATTTGAATAAGCGGAGAAAACCATCATAGCCGTGAATACTTTTTCTCTTTGCCTTCATAGGACCCTCCCTCAAGAGTGTGCAGTCTTTGATAAAAGTAGGAGGAAAGAAGAACAAAGTTATTAAATGAAAATTGCTATTCCTCCAACCACCAGAACAGGAGGGCAGCAGGCCCTGCGGGTCTGGAATTCTCCAAGCAACTCTCCCCCAGGTCGGGTCCCCCTTCTTTTGTAAAGCGGGGGGAGCCCCAGTGTGTGAATTCTCTTATTCGCAAGCAACTCCATTTTAGGAAAGAGGGCCTGTGGAAGCCGAGGGTCTGGAAAGTGGTTTCCTGATTACTATTTTTGCCTGATGACCCTCTGGAATGTCCTTGGACAGCTCAGTTTGAATTGGAAACTCAGCTTTGTCGCTTACTAGGGTCAGGAAACCCTAGGCTAGAGGCTAGTTATCAAACCTGTGTTTCCCCAGAGGATTGTTCGATTAAAATGAGGTTAAAAGGGATGAGGCAACAACGTAGGGTCTCAATAAATAACATGGGTTCTCAGGGGACAGCTGCTTTTTTTTTTTTTTTTTACCATTTGGTGTCTACGAAGTTTGGATGTATATTATAATCAGGGTGTACATTTGATGGGAGAGGGTCTCCCCCAAGTCTGTCATTAAATTAATGGTATGTCTTGCAGTTGATGGCCACTCAGAATTAAAGGTATGGGGCAGTGTGCAACCTTCCAGCTTGTTCTCAGCCTGGCTCCTTTTGGGTTGCCAGGGCTTTACCTGCTAACATTCCGATCTGGCCTTATGGGCTCCGGAGTCAGTTCTGCAGGAACCGTGTGGGATGCCTCCTGGAGCCTTGCCTGGCCTGTCGCTGTGACTCAGAGCTCATCGGCTCGTAAGCTGTGTGGGTCTATTTTCTTTCGGGCCGCCAGTCCTAACCGTGAAGACACTGAACTTCATCTGACATCCGTTTCTCCCTCCACAGCTTTGTGCACATTTTCTGCAATTCTCCCTGATCGGTTTGACAGATCATTGTCCAGAGGAGCTATCGGCCTCCTCGGATTTGGCAAAATCACTGTGCACTCCTTATCCTTTAAAAGAAACAAAGACGGGGCAGGCGCCTGGCGGGCTCCGTCAGTGGCGTGTGAGACTCTCGATCTCGGGGCTGTAACTTCGAGCCCCACACTGGGTGTAGAGATTACTTGAAAAAAATATCTGTAAAAAAAAAAATTAAAAAATGAAAGAAACAAAATCGACTAAAAAGAGATCTTAACAATGACCTCTGTGACAGGTGACTGTAAGTTACCTCCAAAGATCCCTTTGTCCCAGGCTTTGTGGCTCGCTCTGAGGAGATCCCTACTCAGCATAAAATGTCCTCTTTGGTCACATAGTAAGTGCTTGGCAAATGTTGTCGAATGAATGAATGAATGAATGAGTGAATGAATGAATGTCATAGAAACTCATTTGAACAAAACCATTTTATAAAGGAAGGTTTCAAACAAATACAGAAGTAAATAGCACTGTGCTTCCCAAACCCCACCCAGCCCTAGAAAAAGCCCAGAAACTCTCATCTTGAAGATGTCTTTCCAGCGCATTTGATGCACTCAATGGAACCACACTTTGAGAAATGCCATCGAAGTCAGTGGAAGTTCCTGTTCTCTCCCCTGTCACCTGTTTAACTCCTCAGCCTCGCCTCTCACTGCGCCCCACCTTGTTTTCTGATCCGATTGCCCTGAATTGATTTCAGGTCTTTGAATGTGCCCTGCTCTCTCTCAACCTCCCTCTCTCTTTTTAGATGATGCTATTTTCCTTTTTTACTGAAGTCCCGCAGCCACACAGTGTTAGACTAGTTTCAGGTGTACAACAGGGATTCACATCTCTGTACCTTACGCCGTGCTCACCCAAGTGCAGCTACCGTCCGTCACCACGCAACGCTGTAACAATCCACTGATGGCATTCCCTGGGCTGCACCCCTCAGCTCATGGCCTGACTTACTCGTCCCCCTCCCTTCACCCATTTTGCCCATCCCCCCATCCCTCCCTGCTGGCAACCACCAGTTTGTTCCCTGTATTTATGGGTCTGTTGCTGCTTTGTCTGTTCACTTTGTTTTTCTAATACCGCATAGAAGGGAAGCGTGCCGTGCCCTCTTCATCTGGCCTTTGCATAGGCTTTGCATCTGCCTGCACCATACCTGGGCTCCATTGTTCGCCCTCACCCCCCTGTCACTTAATTAACTCTTATTCATGGTTTGGGTCCTAGTTTGGCATCACTTCTTCCCTAACCTTCGATTCCAGGTCGGGTGTCGCTCCTACCTGCTCTCCCAGTGCCCCACCCTTCCCGTCACACTGATATGTCACTGCATATGAACTGCGGGTCTTGCTCTCCAACCACACTGCAGGCCCCCTGAGAGTGGAGACCACAACCATTTTGTCTACTGCTACAGTCCCAGCACTCAGCATGTGCCTGGCATGGATTCAGCAAGTCATCACCTAAACTGAAACTGAATTCGACTGAAAGTTTATTTCAACCACACGAATGAGGGGAACAATTTTAACAGTAGAAAATACCCACATTTAATTGTGTGCGTATAAAACCCTCAAGCATTAGCATGTGCTTGCAAAATACAAACGAGTTACGAACACCTGTTTGCGAGGTATTTTCTGTAACATTTGTTTGCTACGTATTCACTATACATTTGGTCAGCTCTTGTTGACAGATGTATCAGAGTAATTATCAAAGAACTGAGGCTAATGAGGAAATGACCCTCACTTACTTGGTTCTGTCCTCTTACTGAGAAAAGACAGTCTTTAGTCATAGTTTTGTTCAGCTTCAGGAATGCCAGCCAAGTTTTGAGGGGACGCTCTTCTTTATACTCTCATTCGCTCCCAAGGCAAAATACCATCTATTTCTCCGCTGTCCAGTAAGGTAGCCATTGGCCACAAGTGGCTCGTAAGCACTTGAAATGTGGCTGGAGCAGATTGAGACAAGCTGTCAGTCTAAAATACACATTGGATTTCAAGGACATAATGTGAAAACAAGAAAGTAAAATATCCCATGAAAATTTTTAATATGGATTACATGTTAGAATTGGTAACACTTGATATATATTGAGCTATAATAATAAAAACATTATTAAAGTTAATTTCACCTGTTTCTTCTTCCTTTTTTAGTGCGGTTGCTAGAAAATTTAGAACTACACATGTGACTTGCATTACGTTTCTCCTGGAAAGCACTAATCAATACAGCTACTTAAACTCTGTCACAGTTTTTTCATCTGTGAAATGGGGATAGTGATAATACCTTCCTCATAGAATTGTTTTGAGGATAAAATGAGTTAATATCTGTAAGACACATAGAACAATATCTGGCATATAACAAGTGTTTTGCAAATGTCCATGAAATAAATAAGTGATGCTTACCATATTTAACATCTAAACCCCTTAGAGTAGCCCAGGCCCCTATAAAACAGAATTTGAGGCAAAGCTCAGGGGCTAATGGTTTATTGGAGGATATAATCCCAAGGAAGATGGACTGAGAGAGATGGGAATGAAGGAGGGAAGGAAGGAAGTACAAGGTGGAATCTTGTATTTGGAGCTGGTCGCATCTCAGAAATGTCAGAGGGGGGAAGATAAACAGTGTATCTGCCAGTTCCTTCCCAGCTCCTGTTTCACATTGGTCCAAGTTTGCCCCTTGTGGTACAAAGTCCTTTGCACTCTCTGGTTATGTCACTGGCAGCAATGGGGAAGCCGGAGACTCCAGGGGTCTGGGTGGGCTGGCCCTAGACTCTGGAGCCGCTGTAGTCCCTGACATGGCAGGTGTCATGGAAGTAAGTTTGGGTAGAGCCTGACCCTTATCCCTGGAGAGTCATCCAGCAGTGTCAGATGAGGGAACAGCAGTGACAGTGAAGCTTGAAGATGGTGGGGAGGCCATCCTGTGGTTGGGACTGGGACAGCTAAGAGCCAAGGCAAGAACCGAAGCCCAGGGTAGAGGGGACCAATCCGAATCAGGGAGGGAGGCGTGTTGTCTCGACCCAGGGAACCTTTCCTCTGAGTTCCTGCTATTGGTCTTCTCACCTGGGAAGCCTCACAAGCATCTCAAGTTTCCCCATTTGAGATTAAACTCTTGACCTCCATCCTTGGATCGATGCCCTGACCCCAGACCCCTCATTTCCCGTCTTCTACAGCTCAGTAGATTCACCCACTTGCTCCAGCCTGGAACCTGGGCACTATACTTGAGGGCACCCAGCTCCCCAGCCCCACATACCTCCATCAGCAAATCATGTTGATTCTTTTTTTTTTTTAATTCCAAGTAGTAGCTTTATTTTTTTTTTAAAGATTTTATTTATTTCTTTGACAGAGAGACAGCCAGCGAGAGAGGGAACACAAGCAGGGAGAATGGGAGAGGAAGAAGCAGGCTCCGAGTGGAGAAGCCTGATGTGGGGCTCGATCCCGGAACGCCAGGATCACGCCCTGAGCCGAAGGCAGTCGCTTAACTGCGCCACCCAGGCACCCCTCCAAGTAGTAGTTTTAATATTCAATTATTTTTTTTCAATTTTTTTATAATAATTTTTTATTATGTTATGTTAGTCACCATACAGTACATCCCTAGTTTTTGATGTAAAGTTCCATGATTCATTACTCGCGTATAACACCCAGTGTGTTGATTCTATCTCCTAATCACACGATCTCAAAGTCATCCGTGTTTCCTCACCCCACCTGGAGGCCAGGCCCTCTGGATCTCTCCCGAGACGATTGCAGTAGATGGGAAGTGGGTCTTCCTGCTTCCTGTCTTTCCTCTCTCCAATTCTTTCTCCACACAGCAGCTAGAGTAATCTTGTACAAGTGCAAATCCAATCATGTCTCTTTGGCTGCTTTAAAACCTTGCCTGGCTTTCCAGTGTGTTTAGAATCTGGCCCAAACTCCTCCTCTTGATCTGTAAGCCCTCCATACCTGACCCCTATTTTGTCATCGCCTTACCTGAAGATACTTCCCTCCTGGCTCCTTGGTGGCCAGCCTCATTCTTTCCTGACATGTGCCCAGTGCTTTCTTGTTTTGGGGGCACAAATTGGCAGAACACTGCCTGCTTCTATTTTGTAAATAAAGTTTTATCAGAACATCAGCAATACAGAGATTTATGGGCAGTGAAGCCTTACATGTGTACGATCTGACCCTTTACAGAAAAAGTCTGCTGACCCCTGTTTTAAGGCTTTGACCTTGCCTCGAGCTCTTTCCCCAGCTTTTTGCCCAGCTGGTTCATTGCCTTTTAACTCAAATAAAGCTTCCTTGACAATCTTGCCTTTACTAGCAGCTTCTCCGTGAGCCCCCCCCATTACACACCCCTTTATTCTCCATCACCCCACTCTGCTTTTTGCCTTTCTAGTTCTTTCCCAAGTTGAGATGACATATTTGTCACTTTATTTGTTTTTTGTCCTTTTCCTTCCCTTTCGATGCTAAGCTCATGTGGGCAAAGGGCCATGGCTGTTTTGTTTGTACTGTACCCCCCGCACCTCCAAGTGCCTCCTTTTGCTAATAAACTGCTGGACTAGATGACCTCCTCACCACCCCTCGTCCGCACTGATCCAGCAATTCTGCTACTGCTGAGAACAGCTTGGGGGTGGACGACGCTTCGAGAGAACAGCTGAGTGTTGAGTCTGAGCAACGGTGTTGGAATTCCTGACAATTCTCACCCATCTGGGGAGTTGTGATACCACCTCACCGGGTGATTTCTTTTTTTAGCAACGCTACAATTTCCACGCTGTTCCACCCACATCAGGAAATTAAAAATGAGCACAGGGCAGAGTGCATGTACTTTTTCATTAAAATAGCTTGCGAGTTCCTTTGTCGGGGGACACTACTCAAGAGGGCAGCTGGAGAAAGCCACCAGCCTCAGCCTAGGCAAGGGGTGGGGGTGGGGGGTGCCACCTCCGCAGCCACCAGGGGGCCGAGCCACCTTCCAGCATCTGGATTTTGTCCTAACTGCCCCAGAGGGGTGGGGCAGGCGCCTCCCGACCTCCCAGGCAAGCAGCCTGCCCCCCGACCTCCCAGGCAAGCAGCGACAGCTCAGGGGGATGGAGGAAGCAGGCCTGGTGTCCCTCACCGGGAACAGGACGAGCACGGGCAGGAAGAGCCGTGGACACATCAACACACCAGACTGAGACCCAGAACCGAGCACAGCGGCCTTCAGATACGCACAGGCAGTCACAGGGTGGAGGGGGCAGGGCAGGAAGTGGCTGGGAGGGCCACTCCCTCGACTTTACACACCAGAACACCGAGATCGAGAGAAGGGAGCTAGCTAAAATTAGAACCAACTAGAACTCCGGTCTCCCCATTCTCTTAGTATGTCCCTCTGGGCTGAATCTTCTAGGCTATCTGGGCCTGCCAGGCTGTCTTACTGGGCAGTATCTAGGATGGCTGGACAGAGGTAGGATTTCTCTGGAAAGCTTTCATGAAGAAGGCTTGAAAGAGCACTGCACTTAACCTCAGATGGTCCTGCGCCCGAATCCCGGCCACCCGATAGCTGTGATGCCATGGCGAAGGCCCCAGACCTCTTTGAGCCTCCGTTCCATGTCCATAAATTGGGACAAGAGTCCCTGAATTGCTGGGCAGTTTTGAGGACTCAGTGGAGCAACACCGAGGGGCACCGAAGCCGCAGCGGCACAGAGGCAGGTGTGTGGGCGTTCGGCCGGAGCTGGTTGAATTTTGAGCAGCCACCCTGCCAGAGGAGAGGGCAGCCGCAGGAGTTCAACTCTCCACGGCTTAGAACAGCGTCTATGATAACTACGGATACATTTGCGGAAGGAAGCATCCACGACAAAGGCCCCTTTCCCGTCCCCTCAATCCTGCTCTGCCCGAAGGCCCATTTTGGCTACTGATGCTGGGCCACGTCCACGAAACAAAAGAAACGCACAAGCATTTACCTGCGGCTGGGCAAACTTCCTGTTCAGCTGTGCCGGTGATGCCTTCTCCTCTGCGTGTCCTCTGACGAGTCAGGGTGTGTTCTCACCGCGTTTTACTTTCTGGGATCCAGGCCTCAGTATTTTCCGACCTGGCTCATGCCTTTGGAACTGTTCTTAAGGCATTCCACCCTCTCCAGGCTATTTTATGAGTACCCAGCAGAACAACGCAACTATGAGTGTGATTCTCTGCTTTCCTGGAAGGCCTGAAACGAATGTGTCTACACGCAATGTTACTATTGTCTAAATGGATGCCTGGCTGTCTAGCCTGGGGGGTTAGAGTATAGCAGTGGGTGCAAGGTCATGGGTTTGGTCCCTTTTATGCAGATTATGCTCTCCTCCTGTCCCCCCTTCCTGAGCCAGGTAACCTTCTGGGAACAAGGTAAGAGGGGCTTGTGTAAATCCATTAGCCCTTCTGGGAGAAAAGCTTCAATGCGTGGGCCATTGATGGTGGGTCATTAACTCCCACTGTGGGATAAAGGACACCACTTGTTCTAATAATGGGACATTAATTCAGGGGCCCCTAAGATCTCACAGTGTCTTGCTTCTCTCAAATCCAGGTTGTCCGTCTGTGCTAAGGAATTCTGGGTGTTCAGCAGGTCTTTTGGTGGAAGAGGGGCCCAGCCACCCACCAACCTCCCTCCAGAGAAGTCTTGCTTTTAGCTATTTGCGCATCTTTGTAAGATTGCATTTGAACTAAAATTTTTGCAGCTAAAAACCAGTTTGAAAGCCTTTGCCTTTGAGACTTAAAATTACGGGTACCGGGCTCTGCGCTAGGTCATCTACTCGTGTCCTCTTGTGACATATACTCCTTATGGGCATCTCAGCAGGTGCTGGTAGCCCCAGTTCACTGGCAAGGAAACCGAGGCTCAGAGAAAGCTAAGGAGAGGAGGAGCCCAGGCCCAGAACCCAGGTCTGCCTGGCTGGAAGCCAGTGCGTCCAGATCCCACAGAAGAATAGAGCGTGCGCGTAACTCAGGATTTCCAGCTGGAGGTCGGGGTTCAAGTTAGGCTTCTGCCTCTCCTTACCCGAGAGGTCCCTGCTGAGACGCGTGATGTTTTCCGAGCCTCATCTCTCTCCTCCACAAAATGGGCACAATAATAAGCCCAGGGAGAAGATGCACACACCATGTCAGATCCGAGTGGTGCTGTTTGTGGGGAGTCTTGGGAAACAGAGCAGAGCGCCTCCCTCGGGACCCCTCGCACCCCCAGTTGGCAGAACTGTGGTGCTATAGCCAGTAGATTCTGTGATTCCCAAAGATGCCAGGTTTGGGGGCGCTGAGCTGCACGGGCGGGTCCCTCAGGGGCCAGAAGCCCTTAGTTGGCCTTGGTCTGGGGCCGTGGGCCACCGCCCAGGACCAAAGCCAGTGCTCTGTCCTCCAGGGCGAGACACACATCCTTTCACCCTGCAGCCCTCTTTAATTAACTGCGAGGCTCGGAGCAATACCTTTTTTGGGTGCTTATCGGCGTATCCTGATAAAATAATTAATGGGTTTCTCTTCTCCACTGAGCATCCTCTTGCCCCGAGAGGGCTGAGCTTGGAAGGAAGGTGCTAATTAGTTCCTGGGTGATTATCTGGTTGAAGCAACTGCTCCAATTCTCTGCAAATCATCCNNNNGTGAGACTTCAGCTTTCTGTTTATTCCTTTTGCTGGGTGCTAGCTTTTCCCACAAAGTTCAGCCCCTTCCGCACACAGCCTCTCTCTCTCACCTTGGCGTCTGCAGGTGGCATCCTGGTGCCCAGGGCCCCGCCTTGAACCTGTGAGCCTTCACCAGGAAGCTCTCAGAGAGGTTTCTGGAAACATTTCAAAGCAAGTCTAGACTGTCCAAGTCTGCTTCAGTAAAAAGAGAAAGGGCAGTAGAATGTCGTGGCAAGAGCCCTTAGCTGGGGCCAGAGAATGGATTCTAGACTGAGCTGTGTGGCCTCGGTTAAATTATGCTTTCTCTCCTTGTCTCAGTTTCCTTAGCTGGAAAAAAGGAGCGCGTCTTGTAGAATGGCCGACGTGTGGTTTTGCCAACTGTGATGAACGGGTCGTGGCTCTGCACTGTGTCAAGATAATAAAGCCACAGCCAACTTCAGTGGGAAGACTGAGTTGCAGAGGCCGATCAGTGATGTTGGTCATGGTCGATGCAGGTGCCATGTTTCCCAAAGTGGCGCCACTGGCATTCTGCTGAGGACAGTCCTCACCGTGTTTAACTGTGCCGTGCCTTTCAGGATGCTCAGCGTGCTTAGTCAACATTCACTAAATGGCAAACACTCCACACATTTCCAAACATCCCCTGGGGGGTGACGCCATCCCTGGTTGAGGACCACGGGTAGGGAGGTAGAAACAATAACGGGGATGCCTTGGGCTGCGGGTGACAAAGACAATACTTAAAGTAGCTTAGCTGAAATGGAAATCTATTTGTTTATGTGACCGAGAAACCATGGGAGAAGCTTGGGCTACCTATCTCCATCCCACAAAGATCTCCCCTTCAAGGGAATCTGTAGAAGGGCAGGTTTTTCTATATTTGCCTCCCCCAGCCCCTTTCTATTTGGGGGGAAATAAAGAAACAGATGAGCAGCAAGGCCCTTCCAACTATGGAAGCCAGATGTGGGAGAACGAGCTGCTTTTCTCACTCGTGACATCTAGAATATTAGCCGCGGCTTAGGTCAGTCAGTTACAGGTGCCCGCCCGGGACGTAGAATCTAGAGAGGCCATACAGAGGCTCAGGGTCCATAGGGGATAATTAGTGGCAATGGTGTTGAAGTTGAGGGTCGGGGAGTTGCTAGGTGTCCGGGGGGGTGGGCACAGCACGGCCACGGAGGGTCAGTGGCAGTGGTGGCTCAGACAGCATCCCAGACTCACTGTTCCAGTAATGGGCTTGAACAAGCCTTTGCCATCCTTGGTTCCTGCCTCTGCCCTTCCTGTTGATTCTGTGGGGAACTCAGTACCCTTCCAATAAACGATCTTCCCTATGAAGTTGACCAGAGTTGGTTTCCATTGCTTGCAACCCAAACTCTCACTCATACAGTTGGAGTGGGGACTCTAGGTGGGATGGCAAACCAGAAAGCGAGTGGGATGCTTCAAAGTCTCAGGGCACTTGGAAAAGGCAGTTTGGAATCAAAAGCCAACAGGACCCAAGGGCCACCAAGGCAATTTTCCTTGATGGTGACCATGCCAGCGATCTTGATGAAGACTGGGGATTCCTTCCTACAGGGGCAGTGCTCACCACCCATGAGGCCCCTTTCTTTGCCACATACGGTTAAAGGGACAGGTGACTCCATGCTTGTCACTGCCAGTTCTAGAAAACAGTGCTTGTGTGAACTTAAAAAAGCAACCACACCAATGCCTGGGTCTTTCCCTCCTCCCTGATCCACGAAGACACAGAAAAAGAAGGGCTAGTGTTTTTGCCATGGGATCTGTGGGTAGGAGGAGTCGCCTTGGCAGCAGAGGTGATTATTATACCCTCCCCCTCTTCCTCTAGCAGGAAATGGACAAAGGTAAAAACTCGGATGGGGCGGGAATCTAGCAGAAGCTGGAGGAGGAACAAGAGGAGTCCTCTATTGGAGCCGCCAAGGGCAGGAACCTGGCGGTGAAGCTGGTTGCTCTCCTGGGAGGCCTTCTGCTTCACTCTTGGACTTGGGAGTGGCTCTTGGAGTTTCCTAGTTAATTGTTCACCCCTCCTCCACCCCTACCCCTGCCCCCACCTCCCAAGTGCCTGGAGGGTCAAAGCCATGTGGCAGAGACTGGGGGGTGGAGATCATGAATTCTGGACTCTGGAGCCACATTTCCTGGGTCCAAATTCCAGCTCTGTCCCAAGCTGTGTATATTTGGGTAAGTTATTAAGTGACTGTGTCTCAGTTTCCTCCCTTAGAGTGATAAAAATAGTGAGAGCTACCTCATAAGATTACTCTGAAGATTAAATGAGTGAGGGCGCCTGGGTGGCTCGGGTGGTTGGGCGTCTGAATCTTGGTTTCAGCTCAGGTCATGATCTCAGGGTCGTGAGACTGAGCCCTGGTCAGGCTCCACGTGCAGCACAGAATCTGCTTAAGACTCTTTCCCTCAAACTGGACAGCCACGTGCAGAAGAATGAAACTGGACCATTTCCTTACACCATACACAAAACTAAACTCAAAATGGATGAAAGACCTAAATGTGAGACCAGAATCCATCAAAATCCTACAGGAGAACACAGGCAGCAACCCCTTCGACCTCAGCCACCGCAACTTCTTGCTAGACACGCCTCCAAAGGCGAAGGAAACAAAGGCAAAAATGAACTCTCGGGACTTCATCAAGATAAAAAGCTTTTGCACAGCAAAGGAAACAGTCAGCAAAACCAAAAGACAACTGACAGAAAATGGGAGAAGATATTTGCAAATGACATATCAGATAAAGGGCTAGTATCCAAAATCTATAAAGAACTTAGCAAACTCAACACCCAAAGAACAAATAATCCAATCAAGAAATGGGCAGAAGACATGAACAGACATTTCTCCAAAGAAGACATCCAAATGGCCAACAGACACTTGAAAAAAAATGCTCAACATCACTCAGAATCAGGGAAATACAAATCAAAACCACAATGAGATACCACCTTATACCAGTTAGAATGGCTAAAATGAACAAGTCAGGAAATGACAGATGTTGGCGAGGATGCGGAGAAAGGGGAACCTTCTTATGCTGTTGGTGGGAACGCAAGCTGGTGCAGCCACTCTGGAAAACAGTATGGAGGTTCCTCAAAAAGTTAAAAATAGAGCTACTGTACGATCCAGCAATTGCACTACTGGGTATTTACCCCAAAGATACAAATGTAGTGATCCCAAGGGGCACTTGCCCCCCAATGTTTACAGCAGCAATATCCATAATAGCCAAACTATGGAAAGAGCCCAGGTGTCCATCAACAGATGAATGGATAAAGAAGATGTCACACACACACACACACACACACACACACACACACACACAGGAATATTACGTAGCCATCAAAATAATGAAATCTTGCCATTTGAAACGGCATGGATAGAACTAGAGGGTGTTATGTTAAGCGAAATAAGTCAATCAGAGAAAGACAATTATCACATGATCTCACTGATATGTGGAATTTAAGAAGCAAGACAGAGGATCATTGTGGAAGAGAGGAAAAAATAAAACAAGATGAAACCAGAGAGGGAGACAAACCTAAGAGACTCTTAGGAAACAAAGTGAGGGTTGCTGGAGGGGAAGTGAGTGGGGGGATGAGGTAACTTGGTGATGGACATTAAGGAGGGCATATAATGTGATGAGCACTGGGTATCATATAAGATGGATGAATCACAGACCTGTACCCCTGTAAACAATAATACATTATATGTTAATTAATTGAATTAAAATAGTTAAAAAAATAAATTTTTAAAAAAGGCTCTCTCTCCCTCTCCCTCTGCCCCTTTCCCTGGTTCTCTCTCTCTTAAATAAATAAATCTTGAAAAAAAAAAAAAAGAGTAAATGAATGGTAAATACAATATGCTCAGAATGGGGCCTGGCACAGAGTAGGATCTCAATACATGTCACAGTCTCAGTTCCTCTTAGTGGCGCCTGGCACAAGGTTGGGTCTTCTGACCTGTTGAATAAAGGATCCAGTTCTCCAGAGATTACCTGAGCGGAACCAGAAGTTAGGAAGAACAAGGTCATCACAGTCTGGGAGGGCCCCAGATGAATGTTCGCTCCTTAAAACCAGAGAGATGACCTGCTCTGAAGTCCATCACCTCAGGAACCATGCGGGAGGCCCGCAGTGTACGCACACACATGCACGCACACAGACACGCACGTGCACGCACACAGACACGCACAGGCACACATACACACGCACGAACACAGGCAAGCACACGCAGACGCACAGGATGCTGGCCTCAGGCAGCCCAGCGTCTGGCACCCAGCACCTTCCTTACATCCCCAGCAACCCCTCGCCAGCTTTGACCTACTTGCCCAGGCATGGGATTCTTCCAGTCACTTTTCTTAGCCTACAGTCCTCAGTGTTCAAGATCCAGGCCCTCCTGGAAGAGGGAAAGAGGGCCTGGAAAACCCAGCATTCTTAAGCTCCTCCTGCCCACGGGTGCTCTTGCTTTCTCTTCTCAGCCTTCCTAACCCAGGGTTCAGGAACTCAAGCGCTGTTGACTGCTCTGCAGGTCCGGGCGTATACAGCGGCGCCCTCGTCCCACCTTCTCTCCTCGGGCTGGAGGAAGACGTTTAGTGACAATACTACTGACGAGTACTGCTGCTAGCGAAGGCTCGTGCAGTACTTACAACATGCTTAGTACTGCTCTATATGCGTTTTGGATAGTAACTCCTTTTAATCCTCTCAACAATCTTACAAAGAGGTAAGTACTATAATCATCATTCCATTTCACAGTCGGGGAAACGGAGTCACAAAGAAGAGGCGGCTAGTCCAAGGTCATGCAGCTAGTAAGAGGTAGCCAGTCTGCCCCCCACGGCTGAACCGTTAAGCACGGCAAGAACCTCACTTTGAGCCCCAAAAGGCTTGTAGCGCCTCCCAACACCCACTCACACGTGTAGTTCAAAATAAAACTGGGACTGCGTCGCGAGAGAACGTGAGAAGGTACAGCGGAGTTCTGATGCTTTCCCTCATGGCTACTTTAATGCTTCAATAGCCTTTCCAAACATACATCCCCCACCCCCCCGGGGCTGCCCTAAGTATGCGTGGCTCTGCCCAGCGGATGATCCAAGAAGGGCTTTCTCCTCCCTCTGGCCAGAACAGCCTCTACCTGAAAAGTTCAAGGTTGGTCAAGCCTGGGATTGGTTGCTGCCCCTTGGGAGCATGGAAGGTGCTTCTTGGCTGGAAGGGGATTGACTTTGGCCCCGGTCTGTAAATGGCAGGAGGACCGTGGCCAGTCCAGTGGAACCTGCCTATACATGGCAGGAGACTGGCTGCCTGGGGGACAGCCTTGTGTGAACGGAGGAGAGTGTCCCTTGGGAGACACAGGGGCCTGCCAGGGGTGTGCGTGTGTGTGTGTGTGTGTGTGTGTGTGTGTGTGTGTGTGTTGAGGAAGGTATCTCAGGGCCCCTTCCTGGTCTCCTTGATCCACTGGCTCTTCGAGTCACGGAGATTTCTGGCCCCCCTTTCATTCTTGGCACATAAGCTGTAGTGTGTTCTTGGTCAATAGCTGTCACTGAAAGAATGTTTCCATCCCAAAACCCCTCCTTTCGTTTCAGGCAGCTCTGTGACATGAGACGGCAGCTTCCGCAGCCTCCGGCTTACTGCCTCTCCCTCAGTCAGCGAGCAACAAGGAGCTGCCCGGTTCCAGGGCTGGGGCGAGGTCGCAAAGGTGAGTAAAACTCACAGGCCCAGGGCTCACGCATGCTGAGTCCCGGGGACCTCCACGCTTCATTTGCTCGCAGTACTCCCCTCCCTGTCTGCTACCACACAGGACAGAGACAGGGTTTCCCCTTTCTCCAAATCCCCCCCACTCCACCTCACAATGGTCCCATGGCCCAGCTCAAAGCCTTGTGGTCCAGAATCCTCCATACATGTTTGACATGCTGGGGCTGGAAGGGGGGGACCTGAAAGGTTATCTAACCCAGTGGTTCTCAAAGGGGTAATACCACCTCCCCCCAGAAGTGTTTAGAAAACTTGTGGAGTACTTTTGTTTGCGGGGGAGCGGGGGTGGGGGGGCGGGCGGTCACATCTGCCAGATGTCCTGCAGTGCATGGGACAGTCCTATATAATGAATTGTCCTCTATCCCACCTGTCTTCCCAATGTTTCTCTGGACGTTCATGTACTGAAAACCTGAGCTATCGTTTTCTGAGCCTGGAAACTCTAACTCCATATTACCTAGAAACACAAAGCACTTTTATGTGGTTTTTAACATAGATCGAATATTCTAGACATACCCCTTCTCTGAACATGGAGGGAAAATTGCACTTGATTTTAGCCTGCACTTTACTAAGCATCGTTCTCTGCTTTGGAAAATCACTTCACTGATGGTGGCTCTGCTCTTGGTCATAGAGTCGCCAAGAAGACACCACGTGGATATCAGTTTGCATGGGTAGCTTGGCTGTCATGGTGAATCTGCATGGTGACTCAAACATTTCTCGTTGAGTCTTTCAGTGTAACGCTCCGGAGGTTGGCATTTCCAGACTGAACAGGTAACTGAATGTAAGTATGTATGTGTCCGTCTATCCTTTTACTTCTCCTTTTGTGTTGTTATTACTAAGGCATTAAATAGAATTTAAATTAAATTTTGAAATTGTGTGGGTGGTTTACATTTTTAGGAATCTCATTTCAGGATAATTATAGAGGCTGTTACATTTGTTAGAAAAGGGGGCCACGGAGTCTGATGAGGGGAAGGACCCTGGAGCTAGTTCATCCCCTCAGCTCCGGTCTCAGCTGTCCCTGATGGGTGCAAACCTATCGAAATTTTAAAGCTTTCCAGATTAAGAGTTTTTACTATCCACCACGGCAACCCATTTATTAAATTATTCATGTTGCAAGTCCCCATGGTGCGAGGGAATCATCTGTTCGGTCTCCAGGAGAAATGATGGTGTGCGCGGGACCATGTTGAATTTCAGCCCCTTCTAAATTACTTTCCTTGCCTTGGGAAGGACCGTGAGCCAGTGGGAACCTAGCTACAGGCAGCGGGAAGGGAGAAGGGCTGGGAGGGCTGGGGACAGAGCACGCTTTGAAGGTAAGAGCCTGGGTTGTAGGCCCCTGTGTGTCCAATAATCTGGGAATGGTCGTGGATCTCCTGCACAGAATGAGGCATCCGGGCCAGGGCCATCCAGCGCTGGTCATCTGTGACTCTCCAATTCTTGGGTTCTGCAGGACGGCTCGGCGTAGGCGCAGCAGTTAAAGAGACACGCTTTAAGGTCAGTCTGGACTCTGAATCCTGCTCCTCCCCTTAATGGCTGGTGATCTTCTGCAAGTGACTTAACCCATCTGAGGCTCAGTGACCTCACCTATGATAGGGGGATCCAGGGGCGCCTGGGGGGCTCAGCTGTGAAGCCTCTGCCTTCGGCTCAGATCGTGATCTCAGGGTCCTGGGATCGAGCTCCGCGTGGGGCTCCCTGCTCAGGGGACAGCTTGCCTCTCCCTCTCCCGCTCCCCCTGCTTGTGCTCTCTCTCACTCTATGTCAAATAAATAAATAAATAAATAAATCTTTTTAAAAAGGAGGAGGATCAAAAAGCAGGTGCCTGATGGGGTATTTGTGCACACTGACCAAGACGCGGGATGCAGGGATCTCGGCACCCATTAAACATGTGTGGCTACCATGCCATGGCTCTGCCCACCGCCAAGGACTTGCGCCTTACCTGGCCAACATATTCCTGTTGTCTTCTGATGTCTGCTGGGATGGGATGTGGGGGCCCCACTGGCACATAGTAGCGGCACATCCCAAGTGGTTTGAACTCACCCTTATACCAAGCAGCCTGGTCTGATGTTGCTGATTTCAATAGCCAGCCCTGACCAAAGCCAAAGTCTTATTACGTTCCAGGCCATGGAAGCCCAACCAACACTCACTAAGATCAATCATCAGCCTTTTTCTTCTTTAAATGCAGTCTTTTTTTTTTTTTTAAAGATTTATTTACTTATTTTAGGGAGACAGAGCACGAGCAGGAGGGGCAGAGGGAGAGGATCTCAAGCAGACTCCACACGGAGCGTGGAGCCTGACATGGGGCCCCATCTCACGATCCTGAGATCGAGACCTGAGCTGAAACCAAGAGTCGGACACGTACCAAACGTGCCACCCAGGCGCCCCCAAATCATCAGCTCTGAGATGAAAAGGGGCTAAGTTGAAGGCATTTGGCTATTGAAATACTAGGAATAATATGAACTCATTGTTCATTCACTCAACAAATAATTTTCTTTGCCAACTGTGTGCTTGGAGCTGTTCTAGATGCTGGAGATCCAGGAAGGAGAGAAATGGACATTCGCCACATTGCAAATCAGACTACGTGCTACCGCTTCTATTCAGCGGCCAGAGGAGCACAGAGCTGAACAATATCTGCGTGGCACCAGGAGTTTTCAAGACATTTGCACAACAAACCTGTGAGGAGCCATTATCCCTCCCATTATAGAGATTAGGAAACTGAGCCTCCAGGGCGCCTGGGTGGCGCAGTCATTAAGCGGCTGCCTTCGGCTCAGGGTGTGATCCCGGCCTTCTGGGATCGAGCCCCACATCAGGCTCCTCCGCTAGGAGCCTGCTTCTTCCTCTCCCGCTCCCCCTGCTTGTGTTCCCTCTCTCGCTGTCTCTCTCTCAAATGAATAAATAAAATCTTTTAAAAAGAAAAAAAAAAGGAAACTGAGCCTCCAAGAGGTTGTATGAGTGGCCCAAGGTCCACCGTCCCACTTGCAAGGAGCAGAGCAGAAGTCGTTCCCCAGGGCAGTAGAGCAGCGTTTCTACTAAGCCACACTGCCTCTCCACCCTGTATGGGGTGGTTTGGGTGGAACATAATCTCTTGCCTAGGCTAATAAAAACATGCTATCCCCAAATCAAAATGACAGTAGCCTTCTCTGGGGTTCCTGACCAAGATAAAGGTTGGAAGAGTTAGGATCCTCTGTTTCTATCCCCCTCACTAGGCTGGTTCAGTGGATGTTAGAAGGGGTGGGACCAGGACAAAGCCCAAGGCGATGACACTCTCAGGAAGCAAGTGCGTCTAGCACATGTGCAGACCAACTTAGCTCTGCCTCAGATGGAGGCTTCTACTGTCTTGGTAGGTTCATTGAGGAAGCGGGCTGGACACCTTCTTTGCCCGAAGGCAGGGGGCTGGGCGGGAAGACGCTCTCTGGTCCCATCCCACTCTCTGAACCTCAGTTATGAGTCTGTGACTCAGAGGTCCTTCATGGTGGAGATGTGCTGATTGGTTCACATGCTGTCTTCCAAGAAGGGCTAGCTCTTTTGGCACAGCCCATTCCAGAGTATTCCTTAGGGCTCTCCGTGATCCTGGGGCAGGACATGGGGGAGGGGTGGTGAAGAGGAGAGAAGTGCTGGAAAATTTGATCAAGGAGCCGAAATGATAAATCCATTGGCTACCAAAATTATACAAGCTGAAGATAGCAGGCGACTAAGAGGAACGAAAGCCCTAGGGATTAAGGTATCGATGTACCTGTCTGTTTGTCCCTGGTGGGATTACATGCAAATCCTGGTGGCTTAATCTCCAAAGGACCATAGAGGATAAATGCAAACACATGGTTACCTCTGACCAAGTCCTCAGGAGTCTCTAAGACCATATATACATGACCATTTGTTCTTGTGCCTTCTTCCCTTACCAGGGCCAACAAAGAGTTAAAGATAAATCAGTGCCTACAAGACTTGATAGACAAAACATTGCATGTGTGCCCTGTAACTGTGTGTGCCTGTGTGTGTGCATGTGTGTGTGTTGGGAGGAATTTACAAAATGAATAGAGTCTGGGGCACATTTTATCTGGTAAACTGGGGCCTTCCCAAGAATGAACATGCTTGGCCATGAGCTGGCCTGGCCTGCTTCCTGGGATAAGAGGGCCGAGGCACACATGGCTTTATTAATAGCCCCAGCATCCCAGAATCCTTTTCACTAAGCCAGTTCCATTTGTGGTTCCAATGGGGTTTTGTGTTTGGTTCTCATGAGTTATTTTCTGTCCTCTGCCCTCTGCCCTCTGCCCTTCTGTGGTGGGTCAGCTGGGAGAGAGCTGAGCAAGGGGCCTGACTGGTGGCACCGGGGCCAGTCCTCCAAGAAGAAAGAAAGGCTATGGGGGTGGGGGCGGGGGACCTTCCATAGAAAGTCTCCACCAAATGCTTTGTGAGGTCTCCAAGGTTACTGCTGCAGAGAACTGCCACAGATTGGAGTAAACTAGGCATTTAGGAAAAAGATCCAAGTAGAGAAGAAGGGGGGGTGCTTCTGAGGACTGCCAAGGCCTAAGGCTCACCCTTAAGGGAAGGGATAAATGTGTTCCCTCTGTCTATAAGGATTGAGTTCTCCAAAATTTGCAGCCCAGAATTCCCTGAATAGGTGTTAAGGCCACAAATACAAGCTTGGCTCCTCGTTTCCACCTCCCTTCTTGCTGGGAGCCAAGGTTTGCAATACAGACAGCAGACTCCATTGCACTCACAAGAGACTTCATGCTCAGCCTCACAACACGACACCGTCCCAATTTAGGTCAATTTTGTTAAGAAAGAGAGAGCATCCTGTGGCATAATCACTGCCATTATTTGAGGACAGGGGTGCTGTTAATCACACCCGCCCCTTACTACCCTCCAGGGATATTGGACAGATAATTGTGTTTCTCCTCACGCTTTGGGGAAAGAGCGGTGCAGCTGGCTGTAGGACCTCCAGGGGGATGGCTCCGGGGCCCTGGGGCCGGGGCATGGACATTTAGGAGCAATGTCCACCCTCGATTTGCAGATTCGGGAGTGAAGGATTCACTCTTAGTTGAAACTTGAATGTGGATGTGGATGAGATCTCTGAGACACAGAATAGTGAAAGTAAAAATACGAGTAAGGATAAAGCCGGGGGTAGGTCACCTTGAAGTGAAGTGAAGGAGTGAAGAAAGGAGGGGAAAATCATGCAAAAGCCCCCTTAGTGTTTCTTAAATCTAGAATGTGCTTCAGGAAGGAAAGAGGGAAGGAGGAAGGGGGTAGGCCATCAGAATGGCAAGGGGACTAATATTTATCCAGCACCTTCTCTGTGTCCTGTACTTTGAATACATCACCACACTCAGTCAGTTATTCTCATGTTACAGATGAAGGTCCCGCCGTTCAGAGACAGGTACCCAAAGACCCACAGGTAGTAAGTAGTAGAGATCAGGTGGGATCCCAGCCTGTTTGACACCCCACCTCACCTTTCACTGTATTCCCTATAGGAAGAAAACCAAGTACATTTGGTCAGAGTGCAAGGGGAGAGGATATTCGTAGCTCAAGGGGGAGGCAAGAGCAAACCAAAGTTCGTTCAAGATTGGGAAGATCTGAGCGTTCCTTTAGACAAAGTGGATGGAACACCAAGATTGGAAGAAACAAAAAGATCCTGGGTGGGATGTGGTGGGATGGGGAGTGGCATTTAAGACAAATGGCCTCTACAGGTGATGGGGGCATACGAAGAGAGCATCCTGGAGGGGAAGGCGGGGCCTCAGGGAAGTCTGCAGAAATTGGAAACTAGAAGAAAAGACAGAGAAGGGTATGTAAGGCCGGGGAAGTCAAATGGACAACGTGTGGAGCCCTACAGTGCATGAACTATGTATCGGTTAGGATTGTGTTTGGCAGAGAGCCACAGAAAACCCTAACCTAGTGGCTTAAGCAAGTAAGGGGTTCATCCTTCTCATGTAACTGGAAGACCAGAGGGAGACAGCCCAGGGCTGGTGAGGCAGTTTAATGAGGCCCTTGGGGACCCAACTTCTTCTGTCTTCCTGCTCTGACATCCTCAACTCAAAGCTTCTGTCTTGTTTCTCACAAAATGGATGCCGCACCACCAAATGTGTTGGAGCTCCAGGAAGGAAGAAGGGGGAAATGGTGGACAAAGCTTTGCTCGTTTATATTGGTGGGAAGCCACCAATTCTCCAGGACTTCTGCCTGCTTTGGGCCAGCTTCAACTGTGGAATCAACCCGGTACCTTCCCTGCAAGACAGGGTGGGAATTTGAGTATTTCTCTTTCCACCCTCTGTACCATCTACAGGAAGCCAAGGCAGAAGGGTATCAGAATGGAAAAGCTGATCAAGCCAAACTATGGAATCTGCCACAGTGTAGTTAGCAAAATGGTGAGTGGTCCAGATTAGTCAGAAGATGAAGTGACTGAAGAGGGGGCTGGTAGATGGAGCTGAATTGTGAGTGTCCTTTCTCACCAGGCTTGGTTATAACACTTGGAAGAGACCAGACCCCAGTGGACTTCAGTCCTTTAGTTGTGACCCAGGGTTTGGTCACTGGCAAGCAGGTGAGTTTATCTTTCCAAAAGGGTCTATGTCTACTCTTAATTCTCAGGAGAATTTCATGGATAAACAGGCTTTCTTTTTCCCATCAAATTCCTTCTTTCTCCCATCCATCCATCCATCCATCCACCCATCCACCCATCCATCCATCCAGTATCAAAGAAGCATTTACTATCTTTGTGCCAGATGTGCTAAGCTTGTTTTCCCCCTGTCCTTCTCTCAATCTCTCCTTTTTAATCTCTCATTCTCTACCCCAGGCTGGGCCAAGACCTTTTGCAAACGTGGGAGCCTAAGGATGAAGAGTTATCTAAGACAGTTGCTATTTCAGTCCAGAACTTGAAGCTAAAAATGTTCGAATGGAAAAAAAAAAAAGTTTAAAAATATAGATGTGTATTTTTCTAAAACCCCATTAAGCTGTCAAGGGCCCTCAGTGTGTGTTTCCTTTCCCATCGTTGCTAATCAGCAAGGTATGTGTGTGCCCCAAACAGAAGGGTAGCCAGCCAGCCTCCTCCTCCTCCTCCCTTTTCTCCCCACCTCTTTCTACTGCTGCTGGCACTGGAGCTGTTCCCCAGCCTTGGGAACCTGGGCCTCCACTCCCCAGGGAGACTGCTGATGGAACAGCACCCCAGCTCCTCCATAGCGGCTGGGACACCAGCTCCGCCTTTCCCAATGGCACACTGGGGCTGTCTGGGCTCAAATCCTGGCTGGTCACTTACTAGATGTGGAACTTTAAGTGCTTTGTTTTTTCTGGGTCTCAGCTTCCTCGTCTGTAAAATGGGGATAGACAACATTAGGTACATCTTAGTGTCACTGTGCGATTAGATGAACAAGTAAAGCATATGGAACAGGGCCCGCGTTCACAGAACGCAATATATGTTGTCCATTATCACCGCTCTTGTTCCCCCAGTGGTGCGATTGCCTCATTGTGCTCCGTTCCTTCCCCACATTTAGACTGTCTTAGGGTACAAGAGCTAAAAAACAGACCTTGAGATCTCCTTATCCCATCACGTAATTTGAAGATGAGAAAACGTAGCAGAAGAGGTTTTCTTGGAGTTGCGCAGTTAGGGGCAGAGCCAGAGTAGGGCCCGGCGCCCTCTCTGTGCTGCCATCGCACGGGCCACCCCCAACGCTCTCTTCAGCTCACCAAAGGCTTGCACAAAAGTATTTCATATTATCATTGTTGACACATGTGTCCCTTAATTCCATGTCATTGTCGCTGTCATGGCCTGTCTTGCCTTGCTCGTGTCCAGAAAGCAGAAGCCATACACGTAGCTTGCTTGCTTGGCTCAGTGCCCGTCACAGCAGCCACGGAGACAGAAGCCTGAGGAGGAGAGGCTCAGAAGAGAGACTCCAGTGGCAGGGTGGCATGGGGCAGTCCCAGGCGGTGGGACCGTGCTCCCAACCCAGATTCAAGACAACACCTTGCGACGCCCCTTCATCCTCCGTGTCTCTTTTGGCTAAACAGGTGACTGCTTCAAAGGAGGTATTTACGAGAGGAGTTTGAGTAAGTCAGAATGCACAGAGCACTTCCTAGCTCTGGAATCAATGATTCTGATACTTGTTTATATAAATACTCAGCACCATTTCCAACCAGTGAATAAGAGGTACGGAACCCAGGTTCTGGGGGTGTTGTGAACATTCCCATCAATCTACCTGGGTGATTTAGGAGTAGCCCTTCTAGAAGACGTGTGTGCGTGTGTGTGAGTGTGAGTGAGTGTGTGTGTGTGTGTACACATGCATACATACATATATAAATAGGGTTTTTTCCCCTGTATATTATTTATGTTTTGACATCTTAAAAAACCTTTCTGGCTGGGGAGAGAATGCTAGTCTCAAGGCTAGCCAATTATTACGCAGAGCAGAGGACTCAGCCACGTGCGTGTGTTTGCAGTGCAAACTAACCAGTCCGGAGCCACACCTCCTCTATCGGCCTGTCCACTCCAGAGGGCACTATCCCTCGCTTTAATCACACCGGAGACCATCCTTACAGCCCAAAGCCCACTGAAACTATTCCAACTAGTCAGTGCTAAGCTGTTGACCCTGCTCGGCCTTGCCTTTCCCTCAGAAATCCCAATAAAGACTGTGACCTAAACCTTCTCCTTGCTCCTGTCTTTTGCCTCCCGACCACCCTGTGTCTTTCCACGTGACTCTGCACGGGGTGCCACGCTTTCTGTCTTTAGCACCTGGGAGTACAATACATTTTGTTTTTCCTTGAGCCTTTGTCTCCTCTTGCGGCAGCACCTGACTGACCATTACATAGAAGAATATAGAACCGGGTGCAAAATTCCCCAACCATCTCCGCAGCCCATGACATTCCTTCCAGTCTCTTCACTCTATCAGCTGCTTAGAAATCGAGTTGGCTGGTTGTTAGTGTCCAGTGTGCATAACAGGGTCCAACACAGTCATGTCAGGGTCCCAGCTTTTGAGAAGCTTGCAGTTTAGCTGGGAAGATAAGTTATGATCACGTGAATAGTTCAATGACAGCAGATGCAGATGACAGTTCGAGACAGCCCAGGCCAGCTCAGGGAGAGGAACAAAAAAGCACGGCTCCAGGGTGTTGGGAAAGGCCCCTGCATTGGGTCAGGAGACGAGGGCTCTGCTCCCAGCACTACCAACATCTGGCTGTTACCGGAGTAATTCTTGGCCTCTTGGGAAGTGAGTGGTTGGCCTGGACCCCTAACTCCCTGTGTTCACCCTTCGGGGCCTCAGTCTCCTCATTCTATAAATATGGCGGGACTGGGTGCTCATTCTCTAGGTTGGCGTCACCCCCCTCTTCTGCGGGTCTCAGAGTACCTGCCACCTGAGTTTGGGGCCAGGCTTGTGGTGGCAGACACGTAGCATGGTCTGTCCTCACACCTCACCCTCCCACTTCTGGACGGTGCGGTCCCCTCCCCACACTGGACAGCTGGTGGGCCAGCGAGAGGCAGGGTCAGGGGAGCCCCACGTGGGGTTTTCTACCCCGGGAACATGCAGCCTTGGGGCCTGATTCACTGTGCAAGACACCAGAGAGCGAGAACTAACGCGCTTTCATTTGGGGGAAAGCACTCTCGGAAAACTCTGAAATTGAAAACAGTTATCATCATCCCTCATTTGTATTCTATGAAACAAGGGTTCAGACAAATTCTAGCACTTTCCCATGGACCACTGGCCTAAAGGAGACCTCGCTGTGTGGCTACGGTGGCTTTTTTTTTAATGTTCAAGTAGCCAACATACAGTCCATCATTAGTTTTCGATGTAGTGTGTTCAACGATGCGTTAGTTGTGTAGAACACCCAGCGGCTAACTCTTCAGCACGGCTTTCCCTGGTGCCCTTCTCAGGTACCTGGACCTCATCCCTCATTCACGTCCAGATGCTTGCCACCCCACCAAACGAACCTCCCTTCTGCCCTTCTTGCTCAAGCTTGCCTCCACAAAATGTGCCATGGGGAGAAACAACTTCTTTCTTAGCAGCAGAAACCTTACTTATCAGTTAGGAGATTTG
This sequence comes from Ursus maritimus, assembly GCF_017311325.1. Taxonomy (NCBI): domain Eukaryota; kingdom Metazoa; phylum Chordata; class Mammalia; order Carnivora; family Ursidae; genus Ursus; species Ursus maritimus. The sequence continues at coordinate 23,694,737 of NW_024426774.1, read as the reverse complement.
AGGCTGCAAAGCCCAGAATACCTGCTGACAGTGGCTTCCCGTGTGCAGACATCCACGGCTGCATTTAGTAAGACGTCTGGAAGCAGGCAGGGGTTATGACCGTTTAATGGCCCAATGATTACAGCAGGGCCCAGGCTTTTTCTGTCCTTTCCCTCTACTGCTCTCATGGTTACAAGATGGCAGCCCTAGTTCTCAGCGGCAAGTCCTCACATGGGAGACCATCACTGGAAGTGGACAGTGGCTAAAGGCCATTTCTCTTCACGTGTCTGTTTACTGAAGGAGGAAAGACTTTCCCAAAGAGGATCCCTTCATGGTTCATGAGCCAGAACTAGATGACGTGCCCACTCCCGCCCAGTCATTGGCAAAAGTAAGTCTTTGTTGACAAAGACCATCCATTTTCAAAGGGGGTGCTGTCAGCCTCAAGGGGGTGAAAATTGGTTTTGGGGAGCAAAACAATCTTACTCTTTTTATGTATAAAGCAGAGATACACACCCAGTGTATAACATACACAGTATATCTATGGCGTTGAAATTTCATGGGAGGCAATTAGGGGGAAGAAAGTCTAAAAAGATTCCATAGGGTGATAAAAATAATCCTGTTTAAAAAAAGGTTGATCAGCACAAGTGCCCACACAGGGATGTTTACGGCAGTTTTATTCAGAACTGCCCAAACTCGGCAGCGACCCTGATATCCTTCAGTAGCTGAACGGACAGATGAACCATGGTCCGTCCAGACAGTGGAATTTCATTCAGCATTAAAAAGAAATGAGCTAGCCAAGCCATGAAAAGACATGGAGGAAACTTAAATGTGTATTACTAAAGGAAAGAAGCCAATCTGAAAATGTTACACACTGTAGGATTCCAACTATGTGACATTCCGGAAAAGGCAAAACTATAAGACAGTAAAAAGATCACTGGTTGCCAGCAGTTAGTGGGGAGGGAGGGATGAATAGAGCACAGAGGATTTTTAGATCAGCGAAATTATGCATCTTATATGATATATATGATATGATGTATCATAATGCTGTATGATACTACGGCGCTGGAACGTGTCATTATATAGTCATCCAAACCAGTAGGCTGTACGCCACCAAGAGTGAGCCCTGATCTAAACCCTGGGCTCTGGGTGATAATAAGGCGTCAGTGCCAGTTCATCCTTGGTCACATGTGTGCCATTCTGGTGGGGGATGGGGATCATGGGGGGCAGACTGCACATGTGTGGGAGCAGGGGGAATGTGGGGAAGCTCTGTCTCTTCCCCTCAGTGTCACTTTGAACCTAAGACTGTTCTAAAAATATAGTCTTAAAAAACAAAAAACAACCACTGACCTGGACCAATTACAGCTCACTGCCAGGCCCTGGGGATATTTCGCTTGGCCAGGAAGTCTGGGGAATGATGGCCAAATAGGCACCAGCAATGTTTGCCACATCCTGCCTAGAAAGAAACGTGCTTTGTGGGGTGAATACTTTGCGGGTGTGTGTAGGCGTGAAACATCCAGGGCACGTTGCCTTCGGTGTGTCACCATCGCTCACCTGCTTGCAAAGATGGGCTGGGCCGGCTAACTCCACGGTTGAGTCGGGTTTGTAAGCTGAGGGCCAGAGCTGAATTTCTGGGGACGATAATGAGAATAAGCCAAGGACTGTGGGGGAAAGAACAGACATTGAAAGGAGCGTTTTATGGATGTTGGCTGCGTGATAAGAGACTGCTAAACAATTCAAAATACGTTTCTTTCTCTCTTTACTTGGCTCCAGCAACATAAAGTCTGCAGCTCTAGACCGTCAGCTTTCTACTCCAACGAACGCAGACCACCATCCCAGTCAAACAACCGAGGGGACCAATCTTTTTGCACAGTTGCCTAACTGCAGGCAGTGTGAGGAACACAAGGGAACGAGGGTGTCTTGCGTGCCTCCATTCCTAGAATCCAACTCTAATCATGCAGAGAAGTTAATAAGGTCAGGATTATCGAGTCCATTTCAGCAGAAAGAAGGTCTGTGTTTTAACTAAATAGGGACACACTGAATGATTATGATTATGACACTGAGAAACACAAAGGGGGTAAAGCTGTACAGTTTTACTTTTTTACAAAACTGAATCAACTTAGGTTTTACGATGATGTCCTCCAATAGAGGTCCTTTTTATGGGAGGAGGGGGCATAGGAAGATACCCCAATATCAGCTGCCTTCCCACAACCCAAGGAAATCAAGCATGTCTGCATGGGCTGGACCAGAAAAGGGGCATCTCTGGCTCACCCCACCTCCCTGGGTGAAAATCATGCTTCTCCTTCCCTGGAGCTTGTTAGAAAGACCCAGTTCACAATGACCTTGGTCTTCCGTCTTAGAGGAAACTGGGCAGCATTCTGGATCTAGCCTCTGGAAAGACAAGCTACTGCCTTGGTTGGGGTGCTCCCTGAAGTTGAACCCCCCCATGGAGTTCTTTGTAGAGGCCTCCACTCATCACTCACTTGCCTCTCAAACTCCCCCCTCCGTCTCTCCCCGGCTCCCCTCTGCAGCCACTCGCTTGGGCTGTTATGCTCCGCCTGATTCCTCTTTCGGCTCTTCTGTGGCCGGTTGGGCCCCTGAGGTCCTCGCTTAGGGCCCATCCATCTTCTCCCTTACCCCAGACAGTCCACCTGTGCTGATGCACCCTGGTTTCCACACCCCACTAGCCCGCGTTCAAAGCCAGCCCTGCCAGCCGGGTTACACTCCCTACTTGGGTGACTGAAAGCAAGTCACCGTACCTTCTCTCTCTCTCTCTTTTTTTTTTTAAATTTTATTTATTTATTTGACAGGAGAAAGAGAGCACAAGCAGGGGGAGCAGCAGAGGGAGAGGGAGAAGCAGACTCCCCGCTGAGTAGGGAGCCCAACGTGGGGCTCGATCCCACGGGATCATGACCCGAGCCAAAGGCAGACGCTTAACTGACTGAGCCACCCAGGCACCATACCTTCTCTTTTTAAATCAGTTTCATTGTGATAGAACTTACGCACAAAAATGCACCCATTTTAAGTGTTCAGTGCAACGAGTTCTCACAAATGTATATGCACCCTTGCAGATACCCACCCCCTCAGTAACACATTTCTATCCCCTGAGCCCCTTCCCCCACCAACTCCCAGGAAACCGCTGATCTGCTTTTTAGTTTTACCTACTCTAGAATTTGATATAAAAGAAGTTAAATGGCACGTTCCTTTTTGGGTCTGGCTTCTTTCTCTCAGCATGCGTTTGAGATCGATCTGTGTTACCGCATATATCCGTACTTTGTGCCTTTTTACTGCTGAGTCATATGTCATTGTATGCATGTGCCGCCGAACTTTTATCTGCTCACCCATTGATGGACATTTGTTTCTTTTCCTACCGTGGGGCTATAATGAATAAAGCTGTGATGGATGGATGTGCATTTGTTTTTGTATAGACATATATTTTTCACGTCTCGCAGGTAAATACCTAGGAGTAGAATTCCTGACTCACTTGCTAAGAATTTGTTTAACTTTATATCTAAAAAGCCCAGACAATAAAAACCTGCCTAGCTTCTCAAAGTGATGGTACCGTTTCACACTTCACCATGACCATGTGAGCGTTCCAGTTGCTGAACATCCTCACCAGCACTTGGTATTGTCAGTCTTTTAAATTTTAGCCATTTTAGTGGGTGTCACGGTAGCTCATTGTGGTGATCAGTTGAATTTCCGTAATGAGTCATGATGTCAAGCATCCTTTCCTGGGCTGATCTGGCCGTTCATACATCAAGAACATTATTTTAAACTTCTATGGGTCTCAGTTTCCTTGTCTGCAATGGGGATGACGCTTTCTAACTCTCCTCTAAAGGGTGATAATGGCAGAGATGAGAAGTTTTTTTTTAAACTCTGAAGATTAACATAAAGGGAGAAGATTCTATTTCTTCCAAGCAAGGAACTTCTTATATTAGGCAATAGGCTCTGGAAGTACTCGCAAGATTGGTTTTTCTCAGATATCACTTTGTCATCCTCTCCAGGTCAAGAAAAGTCACCGGCTCTGTCTTTCTTATTTTAGGAGATCCAAGCTCCTCCTTCCCTGTCTAAAGCCCTTTACCAGCACCGTCTCCACCCTGATCTTGGCTGAGCCTCATCCATAAGTTTTCTTCTCTGTAATAGTTTAGTTCTCCCCAGCAGCTGTGAGTCTGTCCTCTGTCCCCATCCCTATTTCCTATTCCATGTGACCCTCCTTGTTTCTCTCTACGGCATTTCCTTTTTGAAAGCTCTCTTTCCAGCTCACCTCTTGCAAGAAGCCCCCTCAGGTGGCCCATCCGGTCCTCTCTTTGGAGCCTTCAGCACTTAAGCAGATGGATTGTGACATAGGGACTTTCTCCTGAGCCCCTGCAAGCTCTATGTCTCCAACCTGGAAGTCTCCATCTGAATGTTCCACAGGCACCTCAAACTCCACAAGACCCCAGAGTTCATCAGTTGTTTATCCCCTGTGGCCCACTTCTCCCATTTCTGCTTACACATCACACTCTCCTAGTTGCCCTGGCTCGAAGCCCCCCCAGGATGCTCTGCAGCCCCTTTCTTCCCCCAAGCCCTCATCAGTCACAAGTCCTGCCAATTCTATCTCCACAGTACCTCCTTCACTCTCTTCCTCTGCTCCTTCCTCCCCTCCATGGCCCTGGCCTTCATCTTTGGAGACCTGTACTTGGTCTATTTGTCACCAAGCAGGACTCACTGCCGACTGCCTCACCCATGGCCTTCACCAGCACCCTCCTTCCCCACCAGCAGACCCCACTTATCATGATAGAGACAGAAAATCCAGTTGCTTATTTTCCCAGACTCCTTTGCAGCCAGGCATGGCCATGTGACCTGGTTCTGGTCAATCAGGTAGTAGGAGAGGAATGATTTTCCTCCCACTTCTCAGTCGTCCTCTGCCACTGGAGGCTCTTCTTGCTGCTCCTAATTCCCTCCCACCCCTATCCCTCCATGCTAATTCTCTCCCTGCATGTCTGCCAGATCACCTCTCAGAAACAGAGTTTGGATCAGGTTACATTCTTTCTTTGAAATGTTCAACAACTCCCCATCAGATGCTGGCAGAATCCTAAAAGCCTATAGCCTGGCATGTAAGGCCCTCCAGAATTTAGTTCTAATGTATCTTTCTTATTTTCTGCCTGGTAATTTGCTTTCATACCATTAAGCCTGCCAAAAGGGGAGATACGCTTTCCCTGTGAATTAGCTAGGGTTCTCCAGAGCTTAGGAGGAAAGGTAGTCCGAAGGGTGACACTGACCTTCACTGGCCTCTCCTATCACCCTGTTCAAAATGGCCTTAGGAGCAGGTGCATGGCATGGCTGCCACCATCATTGTGTGACTTGATTCAAGAAGGCCAAGCCCTCAAATGACCTGCTCCTTCCAGGTGCCATGGAATCTGGAATACCATCATTTGCAGAACCATAAAAGCAGGGGTGCTTATTGTCTGTGTTGTCCTCTAAAGCAAGGATTTGTATGACAGCAGAGGCTAGAAACAGGCAAGGTTGCCCTGATCCTTGATAAAGGTTCTCCCTAAATAAGATCAAGTGGATTCAAGAACAGAGCCGGTGACTTCCAGCAATGACAGTGGTGAGGGGAGAGGAAGGTGGGGATGACGAGGGAAACGGAGACACACAATATACCGAAGGCTACATTTCTCACTGAGCCATGCGCCATGCTCCAGGCTCATCAAATTTAACTTCCCCCTTGGTTCTGCTTCCTGAAAATAGTCATCGTAAAAATAGCTAATATTTATTGAGCACTTCAGATGCCTGATCTCATTTAATCCTCACACAGCCTTACGAAATGAGTACTGTTGGTACTACTGTTTTTTAGTTCTATGCTCTGGGTTTGGAATAAGTGGCAGAGTGGAAGACGGAACTCCAAAGGTTCTGTAGGCCCTGCTGACATTCATTCATTCATTCATTCATTCATTCATTCATTCCTTTACCAGCCATTTTCAGAGTCAGGGATTTCACCAGGGATCTAAAGATAAGTAATACATAACTCCTGCCCCCAAGGAACTCGCCAACTAGTGAAACACTTGTAGAAGCAAAGACTCCTAACCGTATCACTGTGGGAACTACAATAGGAGCCCAAACAACTTATTCACCTCGCCCTTGATGTGAACAGACTCCTGAGAGTTTGCCCTTCCTTGTCCAATCCCTGTCTCTTGCCACATCTTTTGTTATCCTCCAGGATGCTGACGTCTGTGTTTGTGACTTCATCTGATACCCTCCAACATGCTTTTTCTTGTCCTCCTAGACTTGGCTCTCCTCCAGCTCCATTCGGCACTGGCTACACAACATCCTGTCGGGTCTGAGTGGGTAAAGGTAGGGGTCTGACACCAGTCTGGGGAGCCCGTTCTTCTCATGTGCCTGGAAGTAAGTTCTTGGATAAGTCACCTAAGGCTAGGGGGCCTCATTTTCCACTTTTGTAGAAGAAAGGGTAGGATTAGATGCTCTTCGGGGTCCCTTTCACTTTAGGTGCTGTATGAGCTGAGCCCAACCTTCCAGCATGGTGTCAGAATAGAAGGGCAAGGGGTGAGTGGTAGCATTGCCCTGAACTTTCTAGCAAGCTCACCCTCTCCTTTTTCCCCTATTCTAGGCCTCACTCCCGGTAAACCTACCTTATTCCACTGACAGGCCCCCCTCGCTAGGTGTGCTCGGGCCCCTGGTTCCATCCTGGGTCACAACCCACCAACTCCTGATCCTGAACGGCTTTCAGTGTCGACTTCACCCACATTTGGGATCCAAATAATGACAGATCCGGCCTGCGTTACCTGTGGAAGCAGAGGAAATCCAGGATTCCCAGAGCCTGGCCCGCGCTCAGAGCCACGTGAGCAAGCTGGCTGCTTCCCTGTCCTGAGGGACAAGACTTCCTCCCTTGCTAAGAGATGATCACAGGCCACACAAGGGAGGCTTTGCCGGCTGCCACCAGACTCGTGCTTTCTCTCTGTCGTTGGCCCAGAGTCTACTACTGAAGGGTAGCACCCCAGGAATAGGCGCTGTGGGCGCTTTCTCTACAGAAAAACATTTCAGGCGTGTTAGTGGCTCACGTCGTTCCTTCTTCCCTGCTTCTCCAAGCCTTGTGTAGGAGACTAGTGCCCTTACTAACCTACCAGCTCGGCGCTCTCTCCTGATGGAGCCGAGATGACATAACCGTAGAATCCCGAGACTTACGGAGGGGAAGGATCTTATCTCAGATGATTTTGCTCACAGTGGGCCTGGCCCAGGTCAGACCCCCTGCCCTCAGCCTCTCAGGTCAGCACACATGTCTCTATCCCTGATTAACGGTCGCCATTTTGCCCTCTCCACCCAGCTCCAAGTACAAAAGGACCTGCCATCCCGTCCATAGCAGACTTTCATAGCAGGAGGATTTTGAGCTGGGATCTCGGTGTGAAATGAATTGTTCTGCTCTGGAAGGTGGCATCCGAAATGCTTAAGCCTAAGCCCTGGGCTTTGCTTCCTTTGTGTTTCTGCCGTTTGCTGTTATAAATACCCTTCTCTTTCAATAGAAAGGACATATAGCTGAAGGCACAGCTGTCTCCCAAGTATTGATAATCCTGAACTGGTCTCAGTAGCCAACCTTCTTCCCAGGACATCTGCCTCACTGAATCACCCTTCTAAAGAAGGAGTCAGTGTTTACCTCTGTATGATTCTTAAGCATTGACTGAGCACTGCTATGCCCAAAGCTCTATAGCAACCCCCCCCCACCCCCGCAACATAAAAATAGTTTCTTTCAATAAATACTTATAATGCACTTGCCACGTGCAGAGAATGTGGCTGTGAACAGGAGACAAGTCCTTGATCTCTTCGGGCTTACATTCTAGCAACATGTGAAATGTAAGGATATGAAATATGTAAACATGAAAAGAATGAGTACCCTATCCTTAAGAAGTTATAATCAGAGGGGCGCCTGGGTGGCACAGCGGTTAAGCGTCTGCCTTCGGCTCAGGGCGTGATCCTGGCGTTGTGGGGTCGAGCCCCACATCAGGCTCCTCTGCTATGACCCTGCTTCTTCCTCTCCCACTCCCCCTGCTTGTGTTCCCTCTCTCGCTGGCTGTCTCTATCTCTGTCAAATAAATAAATAAAAATCTTTAAAAAAAAAAAAAAGAACTTATAATCAGAGAAAATAACACATGGTGATTAGACAGCAATATTTATCTAAAAGCCATGGTCAATAACCAGCCAGCCAACTCTTTGCTGTTGGGAAGAATGTGGCCTCTGTTTCCATCACCTGTATTGACAAGGATGTGTAGTGGAGACAGCTCTGGGTTTGGACTCAGCCGACCCAGATGGGTGCCAGACTAGGCCATGTGCTAACTGAGAAGCCTCAAGCAAGCACCTTAACCTCTCAGGGTCTTGAGCTCTTCATCGGCAAAAGGGTTTGCCTTGCTTTCTTACTGGTCGTTTTGCGACAGATAATATACATGAAAAATGTTGCAAACTATAAACTGCACCAAAACATTGTTATTCTTTTTGAGATAAGAGGTCAATACTTAGAAAAGTAAAATGTTCCAAGCGTGATATTAGTTCCCTTAGGATCCCCGAGGACTAGAGTTTTCATATAATGACAAGTGCACTCACGTGCATCCATGTCAAAAAATCTTAGGGCAATGTTCTAGCCATGACCTTCAACACGACCAGGGTCAGTTCTCAGTGAGATTTGCTACCACTTACATGGGGGTGATTTACAAGCTGGCTGCTGGCATTTGAAATCTATAATCAGAATGTCATCATTTTAGGTTAAGCTAAATGGGGCTTTGTCGTGTGTTGAATGAAAATACTCTGCCCCAGGGAGAACGAATTTATAATCTTGGGCACAAGTTCTGATGGGGCGATTCATTCAACAAGCATCTACTCTGTGTTGGGAAGATATTCTATCTGGGAAGACAGTGGTGGTCAAGACAGGCATGTCCTGTGCTCACGGAGCACTGTCCAGTGGAGACCTTAGGGGTAAGTGCAGTGAGGGGCCGGTCAGGGGAACGTGGATGCATCAGGCAGCGCAGCTCAACCGAACTCAGGGATGGGCATGGGGGTTGTGGAACACTTTGGGGAAGAAATGCTATTGAAGCTGGTAGTGGGTGATGAGTCGGGAATAAGCTGTGAAGGGGTGGTGTGGGCTGAAGAAGTTCCTGGCAGAGGGAACAGCATATGTGAAGGTGCAGAGGGGAGAGAGTGGGCCGGAAAAGAAATGCGGGGCCAGGAGGGTGGAAGGCAGGGGCAATGTGTCCAGACATGAGGCTGCAGTGCCAGCAGGGGCCTGTCCTGAGTGACCCCACGCACCATGGAAAGCAGTTTGGACGAAGTCCTTAGGAGAACGACCAGCTTTGCCAGGGACGGTCACGGCTTATGCCTGTTGCCTCGGGAGAGCCATGAATAGCACCATTTCCTTTCCCTTCAAAGCTGCCTGGGTTGGATGATAACTGACACCTCTCCTTAGGGCAGTGGTCACCTCTGCTTAGGGCAGTGGGAAGGTCGCAGGGGGCAGTGACTGGGACAGAAGACATTCAGCTCTCTTCTATGATGTGGGGGAGTGTGAGTCCTCAAAACATTAATGAGGACATTTCCTCCTTTAAGGTAACTATTTCTTTTTTTTTTTTTTAAGACTTATTTATGGAAGTCAAACTGTCTCTCTTCGCAGATGACATGATACTCTATATGGAAAACCCAAAAGAATCCACCCCCAAACTATTAGAAGTTATAGAGCAATTCAGTAATGTGGCGGGATACAAAATCAGTGCTCAGAAATCAGCTGTATTTCTATACACGAATAATGAGACTGAAGAAAGAGAAATTAGGGAATCCATCCCATTTACAATAGAACCAAAAACCATACGTTACCTTGGAATTAACTTAACCAGAGACGTAAAGGATCTATTTTGTAGAAACTATAAATCACTCTTGAAAGACATTGAGGAAGACACAAAAAGATGGAAAAATATTCCATGCTCATGGATCGGAAGAATTAACATAGTTAAAATGTCCATGCTACCCAGAGCAATCTACACTTTCAATGCTATCCCGATCAAAATACCAAACGGACACATAGACCAATGGAACAGAATAGAGAGTCCAGAAATGGACCCTCAGCTCTTTGGGCAACTAATCTTTGATAAAGCAGGGAAAAACATCCAGTGGAAAAAAGACAGTCTCTTCAATAAATGGTGCTGGGAAAATTGGACAGCTACATGCAAAAGAATGAAACTTGACCACTCTCTCACACCATACACAAAGATAAACTCCAAATGGATGAGACAGGAATCCATCAGAACCCAGGCCCGGGGTTTGTCACTGAGGCTCCCTGAGTTTCTGTCCCTCGTCGGTCAACAGACATAACTCAATCCAATCAGAACATAGGCAACAACCTCTATGACATCGGCCAAAACAACCTTTTTCATGACACATCTCCAAAGGCAAGAGAAACAAAAGATAAAATGAACATGTGGGACTACATCAAGATAAAAAGCTTCTGCACAGCCAAGGAAACAATCAAAAAAACTAAGAGGCAGCCCACGGAATGGGAGAATATATTTGCAAATGATGCTACAGATAAAAGACTGGTATCCAAGATCTACAAAGAACTTCTCAAACTCGATATGCGAGAAACAAATAAATCATAAAATGGGCAGAAGATATGAACAGATACTTTTCCAATGACGACATACAAATGGCCAACAGACACATGAAAAAATGTTCAAAATCATTAGCCATCAGGGAAATTCAAATAAAAACCACACTAAGATACCACCTTACGCCAGTTAGAATGGCAAAAATTAACAAGACAGGAAACAGCAATTGCTGGAGAGGATGTGGAGAAAGGGGATCCCTCCTACATTGTTGGTGGGAATGCAAGTTGGTACAGCCACTCTGGAAAACAGTGTGGAGGTCCCTTAAAAAGTGAAAAATTGAGCTACCCTATGACCCAGCCATTGCACTATTGGGTATTTACCCCAAAGATACAGACGTAGTGAAGAGAAGGGCCATATGCACCCCAAAGTTCATAGCAGCATTGTCCACAATAGCTAAATTGTGGAAGGAACCGAGATGCCCTTCAACAGATGACTGGATTAAGAAGCTGTGGTCCATATATACAATGGAATATTACTCAGCTGTCAGAAAGAACGAGTTCTCAACATTTGCTGCAACATGGACGGCACTGGAGGAGATAATGCTAAGTGAAATAAGTCAAGCAGAGAAAGACAATTATCATATGATTTCTCTCATCTATGGAACATAAGAACTAGGAAGATCGGTAGGGGAAGAAAGGGATAAAGAAAGGGGGGTAATCAGAAGGGGGAATGAAGCATGAGAGACTATGGACTCTGAGAAACAAACAGGGCTTCAGAGGGGAGGGGGTGGGGGAATGGGATAGACCGGTGATGGGTAGTAAGGAGGGCACGTATTGCATGGTGCACTGGGTGTTATACGCAACTAATGAATCATCGAACTTTGCATCAGAAACCAGGGATGTACTGTATGGTGACTAACATAATATAATAAAAAAACATTAAAAAAAAAAAGAAATGTGACTGACAGGAAAAAAAAGACTTATTTATGTATTTGAGAGAGAGAGCACATGTGACAGGAGGGGCAGAGGGAGAGAATCTCAAGCAGACTCCCTGCTGAGCACAGAGCCCAACACAGGGCTCGATCTCAGGACCCTGGAATCATAACCCTGAGATCATGAGCTGAGCCGAAACCAAGAGTTGGATGCTTAACCAACTGAACTACCCAGGTGTCCCTAAGGTAACTATTTCTTAAATACCAAAAGAAATGATTGAGTTCTTAGTCTCACAGATTTCTGTGGTCACCCAAAGAAGTTTGAGGTTGAAATAGCTTGCCTCTAAAGGGTCAGTGAGGAAGCACCCCAGTGCCAGGAGAGGGGAACAGAGCAGCTCTTCCTCCTGGAGAGAAGAGGGAACCAAGCAGCTTCTTCCTCCAGCTCAGGCTGGGGAAGGACAGGTGTCTAAAAGCACCTAACCTAATTAGGTACCACCCACCCCCAGTTCCCAGCTAAGTGTGGGGTGGGGACTGACTCTGGGGCGGGGGGCACTCAGGCCTATTCTCCTGCCTCCTTACCCTAGAAACCGGCCAGTGCTCAGTTGCCCTGAACCAGAGGCCTCCAGGAAGGCCAGCTCCCTCCCGCGCTGTTCCCAGCAGAGTCGCCTGGTATCAAGAGTTAATAAGAGTTACTCATGGTTTAAGTGTGGTTTCCGACCTAGAGTTGGCATTTCGGCTCTGCTTCTGCCTCTCCGCAGTAATTAACTAATTAACTATCAACAAGGGGTGATGCAATTATGACACAGAAAGCCTGGCACCTTGGCTTCTCACCCAGAGAGCCCCCCGTGCCCACAAGAATCAAAAGGTGCTGGCCTGAGTTAAACAGGATATCCTCAGGCCCCAGCATTGGTCACTCCTCCAGGGTTCAAAGCCACTCCTTTCCTTGGTTCCAAGGCCAAGCTGGGGCTGGGGCTGCCCTGATGGTGAACACGGGGCTCTTGACAAACCGCTTAGCTACCATCCACTGTGCGCCCTTAGACGTGCCCACTGCTGTGGCCTGGGGTTTGTCACTGAGGCTCCCTGAGTTTCTGTCCCTCGTCAGTCACCAGACATAACCCAAGCTTTTATGTCAGTGAACGTAGCAGTGCACTCTGCCATCCCTCCTTGTGGAGGGCCAGGGGCATTAAGTCTCTTGCCTGGAACCCTTAGTAGTCAAGTGGCACCTGAGTCCGAATCCAGGGCCCCGAGCCCCACCGGCCTTGCCTGAGGCAGCTCTCTGAAGACGGAGCCCCCGGTTTGCAGGGGCTCTCAGGGCAGCTGACCCACCAGAGGGGTGAGAGTCTCCACTCCTTCTACCCCAGCTTCCGAAGAAGGTGGGCAAGGAGCTCCGGAAGTCAAAGAGCCCCCAGCAGGAGTCTGGGGGAATTTCAGAAGGCACACCTGAAGGGGGTTCAGCCTATCACATGGCCCTGGGCTGGACTGGGGCCTGAGCTCAGTGGGGTTCCAGCTAACCCACGGCTCTGTTTTACCATGTGCCTCCAGTGTCCATGGGGTGCCTGGGAGAGCTGTTTTGTAAAAGCCCTCTCATACCAGACTCTTGATGCTCCGACCTGGACTCCTGAGGTGGAATCACTGTGGAAGCAGCCTCCAGTCAGAATTCACTCCCAGTCCTGTGTTTGGTGATGGATTCCCAGCTGTGCTGTGAGGTCCTCCCGGGGGCAAGCCTCAGGCCGCAAGCCTCTCTGAATCTCCCAGAGCGCTTACCACAGTGCCTCAGCTGAACAGCTGCTCAATTATACTCATATTATCAATCACGGACTGTTTGCATTACCAGTAATTTCTTTCCAAATCCTGTCAATGTAATTTCTAAACATGTTAGCATTACTGTAATGGTATGCAAGTGCTATGTGATTCCCAACATTTTTTATTTGACGTTATTTTATCTATTGCACACTTCAATGCGTAATCCACATACTTGTCATTGTTAAGGGCTACACCGGATTCCAGGGTCCTGACGTCCCATACTTTGTTTAAGCATTCCCTGATGGCTGGGCAATTGGGTTGCCTCCAATGTTTGAACACTATAAATAGTGCTGCTGGGTCACCTGGCTTTTCTCCCTATCGCCTGGACGTGAGAAGCGGGTATGATGGGGGTGGGAACCTCTTCTCTTGTGCATTCCTGGAAAGGTCTACTCTTCATGCTACTTCCCTGGACTAAGGGTAACAGAGGCCCCCGTCTGCTGCTCTGTCCCAGACAGGCCAGGGTCTCAGGCTGTTATTGGGGGACTTCTTACCTGGCCTGTGGTATTCCGGGAATGAGAAAGGTACTCAGTTCTAGGCTCTTGGATCAGCAGTTTTCCCACATTAAACTCCGTGCTTCAGAGCTGGCCTTTCGGGTACAGTGGCCATTGGATCATCTCATCAGACAGGCCCTGAGGGGAGACCCAATAACACATTGTTTATGCTCCTGGCAGGTCAGTTCAAGGTTACACTGGGAATCACAGAATGTCTGAGCTGAAAAGGGGACCTTCGGTTTATCTAACTCAAACTCTCCATTTTATGGCCGAGGAAATTTAGGGCCAGACAGGGGCAGTGACTTTCCCAAGATCACCCAACTTGGCAGACTTGGGCTATCAGAGCCAGGAGGGCCTTCGCACCCTCCAGTCTCTCCACTGGAGCATGTCAATGACATACTCACCATAGTTAGTATGTCAATTCTCTACAAATTGATCTATGGATTTAATACCTTCCCAGGTATTAACGGCAGGAGTCTTTGGAGGTATGGACAAGTGGACTCTCAAATTTATACAGGAAGGTAAGTCAAAACAATCTTGGAAAAAGAAGAACAAAGTTAGAGACACACTACCTGGCATTAAGACAAACTATAGAACGACAGTAATCAAGACAGTGTGGTTTTGGTGAGAGGACGAACCCAGAAATAAACCCACACAAATATGGGCACTTGATTTCTGAAAAAGATGGAAAGGCAATTCAATGGAGAGAGAGAGTGCTTTCAACAAATGGTCCTAGAACAAGTAGACAACCCCCACAAAAACAATAAACCCCCACCTATACCTCATACCTCGTACAAAGATGAACGAAAAATAGGTCATAGATCTAAATGAAAAATGTACAACTATAAAATTCTTAGAAGAAAACATAGAAATTCTTTGTGAATTAGGCAGAGAGTTCTTAGATACAATAACAAATGTATGATCTATAGAGGAAAAAAAGCATTAGATTTGACCAACATTAAACACATTTACTCTTGTGAGAGACACTTTGAAGAGAATGAGTAAAAACCCGACAGATTGGGAGAAAATATTTATAAATCACAGATCAGACAGCAGACTTATATCCAGAATATACAAAAAACCTCTTGAACTTCAGGAAGACACAACCAAATTTTTTGAGCAGGTGGGCAAAGATTTGAAAGCGTGCCTCACCAATAAGACAGACAGGTGACAAATAAATACATGAAAAGATGTGCAGCCTCGTTAGTCGTTAAGGAAATGCAAATTAAAACCAGAGTGAGATACCATCACATACCTATGAGAATGACTAAAATTGACCATAGCAAATGAAACAACTGGAACTCTTATTATACGTTGCCAATGGGAATGCAAAATGGCACAACCATTCTGGAAAACGATTTGGCTATTTCTTCTGAAGCCAAACATATATTTACCATATGACCTGGTAATCCAACTTCTAGGTATTTATACTAGAGAAATGAAAACCTACGTTCGTACAAAAAAACTGTACCTGAGTGTATATGACAACATTATTTACAGTCGCCAAAATCTAGAAACAACTCAAATGTCCCTCATTGGGTGAATGGATAAACAGTCTGTGGTACCTCCATGCAATGGGATAAGATACTACTGGGTAATAAAGAGCAACAAACATCAGTGCATACAGCTTGGCTGAATCTCACATGCATGATGCTAGGTAGAATGAAGCCAGTCTCAAAGGTTACCTGCTGCAGGGGAGGAAAAATAATTTTCCCTCCACCCTTCTGAGTTCTTGGCCAAGACCCTCCGTAATAAAAGACAGATTAACAAGAAAAAAATGAACAGAAGTTTATTAATGTATACCATATATATATAGGAGGTCCCCAGAAGAACTGAGTAACTCTCTGAAGTGGTCCAAGCCACCACCTTAAATACCATCTTCAGCTAAAGACAAAAGAAAGAAGTTTGGGACATGGGGGGAGGCTGGCTATGGGAAATTACCAGGAAAAGCATGGTAAACAGGGTAAGGTTTGTTAGGCAGATTTAAGTCTGTGCCTTCTCCCCTGATAATTGTTTCTGGAGATTTAGAGTCTCCCTTCTCTTCCTGGTACAAAGAAGGAGACATCTTCGCAAATGAAGACTTCCTTTTTGAATGTAAATATCCCTTGCAAAAGGGTAACTTCTACTCTGTTTTTAGAACTTCTTCTGTGTCTGCTGTTTCTTAAAATAATCAGCTCAAAACGATTCTCATGCCAAAGAGGCATACTTGGGGGTGGCATCCACTTCATTATATACTGTATAATTCCATTATATGACATTCCGGAAAAGGCAAAACTACAGGGACAGAGAATAGATTAGAGGTTGCCAGGGGCTTGGGGTGGAGGAAGGGCCTGAGTACAAAGGGGTAGCAGGAGGGAATTCTTTATAGTGTTGGAATTGTTCTTTATCTCGTCAGTGGTAATGGTTACAAGAATGTGCATGTGTTAAAACTCAGGCAACTGTATGTAAATTAAAGATACAAAGAGGCTTCTACTGTATGTAATTTAAAAATACAGAAAGCAAAAGTGACAAGGCACTTCTGTATCATTAATTCATCTGAGTCTCTTAACAACCCAGTAGTGGATCCATGAGCACTTTCGAAGAAGGACTAGATTCTTTAAGAAATATTTATGGGCCATTGCTTTGGGCACTGTTTCTAGGTACAGGCACAAGGCAAAGTCTTGACCTCAGGGAGCCCTCATTCCAGTAGACAATTCTGAAGAAGGCCTTGCCTGTGATCCTGTGAACTTCCATCTCAATTCTGTTTTCCCTGGGGAAAAGTCACCTCTCCTGCGGCATGTGCTATGGTCTTTGTGAGGGCAACCCCGGGGCCCTGGGAGACTGCACCAGGCAGCAGGAAGCCTGGCAAAAGCAGCATTTCCATGTATCTGGGACTCAGATGGCCCAGGCCGCCCACTAGAGGGGCAGCATATGGCCCAACTTTTCCAACAGAGAAAAGAGACACCCCCCCCCTTGGTATGGCCCACCTTCTCTGGTTCACACCACTTCTGCTGTGAATTCCCCCTTTTCTCTCGTGATTAAAATCAACCCAGATATGGGTAGGGGTAGGTTGGGGGGGGAGTAACGTAAGAGCAAGAGAGAGCAGGTGAACGAGCAAGAGCAGTGGGTGGGGAAGAAACAGTAAGTTGAGCCAGGTGACGCTCTAGTCACAGTTCACATGCCATTCTTCGAGTCCTCAACAATCTTATAAAGCAGGTACTTCTCGCCTATGAGCCCAGGGGAGATTAAGTAACTTGCCTGAGTCCTACGACTAGGAAACGACTGGACCAGGCTTCTAACTCCTCTTTGGGATTCCACAGCCTGTGCCTTGGAAGAATACATAGTGTAGACTAGTGATTCTCAAACTTGACTGAGCATCAGAGAATCACTTGGTCGGGGGCTTGTCAAACCAGTTTGCTGCTTCCCGCCCCTGGAATTTCTGAGTCTGTAGCTCTGGGGTGGGTTCTGAGAATTTGCATGTCTAACAAGTTCCCAGATGTTGCTGGGGCGGTTGGCCTGGAGATCATACTTTGAGAATCGTTGACATAAACACTGAGCTCGTGTTTAATTCTGGTTTCACCACTTTCTAGCTGTGGACTTTGAACAGTTAACTGTATCTCAGCTCTTCACCTATAAAATAAGGAGAATCGTACCTTAGGATTGCTGTAGGGTGCTATAAAGATTCATGAGTTAGTAAATAAGTAAAGTGTTTAGAAGACAAAATGTAAACACTCAAAAATGTCAGCTCTCAGTACATACTGGACTCTTTTAAAATATATCCTCTTATTTAGTTTCAAAAGATCTTTAGAAGTTAAGTGCATCAATTCCAACATTTTCATTTCACAGATGGGGAAACACATGATCAGAAAGATGAGGGACACCACGTAACTAAGCACAACCTGAGCGAGGATCCGAACCCAGGTTTTCAGGCTCATAGTTAGGGCTCGTAACGAACTAGGTCTCACTGCTTCCTGGAGCCGGGCACCGTTTCTTTAAACTCCGAGCCCTGGACAGTGGCTGGTAGGAGCCTTGAGGCTGAGTGCCCACGTAATTAGCTGGGAGTGGGTGGGGCTGAGTGCAGGAGAAAGGAAGAGGGAACAGGAGGCTTCAGGAGGATGTTTGTCTGGGGACCTGGTGTGGAATGACTCAGGATGCCTGGAGTGGGCATTGTGTGTCTTCAGAGCGCAGAGAACACAGGGTGACTCAATGTCTTACCCACACATTCCCCCTTTTCTCTTGGCTGCTGTAACTGATTGAAGTCATCAGTGAACGAGGTGACAGGTGCAAACGGATCACCCACTGATGGTTTACACATCCTGGGAGGACACCCCTCCTCCCAGCCTAATATGGACAGAAAATCCAACTACTGGACTACAGCATCGGCACACGCTGCAGCCCATCACAGGGTGAATCAGAGCATCCCACTCACCGCACTGAACACAGCGTTCCACAAGAAGTAAGCATCAACAGCGGCGAGCCCTTCTGCGGTGGGCAGGGAGGTCTCTATCCTGCAGTCCTAACTGCAGTCAGTTGCCCTGCATTAAATGCTCACGAACATCAGCGGAGGTAGGGTCTAGGGTCAGCCCAACCACTCATTTGCTGGCAACTCTGACCTGTGCCTGACACTCAATGGGTTTATAAATGGATGACTCCCAATTCAAACTGGCAGCCTGATTTCTCCCCTGAATTCCAGACTCTTCTGTCTGCTGCTTTAGGAGACATATCTACCTGGGAGTCTCCCATACTACCCCGATTCACCATGTCCAAACCGCCTCTCAATACCCTCTTTTTTCTTGTCTCCATGTTGGTGACAGCAGCCCCAGAGCACCCAAGCCAGAGGTTCGGAGGGGACCCAAGGTGCACCTTCTAATGCAAAGTTTACTCTGAAAGCTGCCAGTGGCCCTAAAGTGGGGGACACTGTGAAGAGCACTCAGGACATCTTTAGCAGCTGCCCTACCATGCTTGCCGCAGGAAGGCCCACTCCCCTCTGCTGGTTCCCCATTTCCTGGGCCCTGACTTGCTTCTTTCTGGGGGAACTCTGTGTGGTGTGTAGATTAACCCTTATCTTAAATGCGAAGCTCGAGGAATCACCTCACACTCATTTGGGGATGATCTGAGATGCAGAACAGGTACATTCGATTTACTCCAAGTCTTTCTTCTGGACCACAGTGCCTCAATTCATTCTCATTTTGCTCCTTGTCAATTTCTTCTACTCACTGACTTAGTTTCCACAGCAGGGTCTCCATCACAGGCCCTGGATTCAGGAAGGGAACAAAAAGTGGGGAGGCAGAGGGGACTGGGGACAGCTGGAATCCTAAGCAACAGCCTTCAGTCTGCTGTCCATTTGATCCTGTTGAAGTGCCTTGCGAGTATGCTAAAGGAAAGGGGACCTTTCTTCTCACATCCCTCCCCCTCTCTTCCCTCCTACCAGAGATGCCTCCAGGGCTGGGGGAGGGGGGCGAGCAGAGAGAAAGCACACCAGAAACCAAGGAGTTAAACCATTTTGGGCTCTTCACACTCCCACAGCTGAAGACTTCTGTCAGCCTTGAGACTCTCGGATTCTGAAACAGTTAACTTTAGAAGGAACAACGGAGTGATTTGGAATGTTTCCACTTATTACAGGGAAAAGGAACGCATTGTTCAAATTTCTTAGCTTTTTTTTTTTTAATTTAAGAGATGTGGGCTATTAAAATGTTTCCTCCAAAGTAAAAAGCCTTTTGAAAGTTTGGTGAAGGTAGCCACATCTCACTGATGTTTATTACAGCTAGGTTCAGACGTGTATGTGGTGTGCTGTTGGGTACGACGGAAAGCCAGGGATGAACATTCTAAACTCATCCCCAGAAAAACACACTTTGATTATACGGATGAACTCTGCCCGCCTGGTGGGGGGGAGGGGCAGGTCTTGGATCTTCCACAGCCACCTAGTTAGGACCACTAGGCTCACAAACTTTAAGAACCAAGCTTATGGTCACTGAGAAGCTGAGTGACCTCAATGAAATCCCAGCTTTGGGTCTCAGGCTTCTCATCTGTGAAACATAGAGCCTACACACCAAGATCAAGAAGGCCTGGCCCAGGGGCGCCTGGGTGGCGCTGTCGTTAAGCGTCTGCCTTTGGCTCACGGCATGGTCCTGGCGTTCCGGGATCGAGCCCCGCATCGGGCTCCCTGCTGGGAGCCTGCTTCCTCCTCTCCTGCTCCCCCTACTTGTGTTCCCTCTCTCTCTGTCAAATAAATAAATAAAATCTTCAAAAAAAAAAAAAAAGTCTCTCCCAGCCTTCATATCTGATTCCACACTAGTGCTAGTGTGTGTGTGTGTGTGTGTGTGTGTGTGTGTGTGTCTGAAGTGACCAAATGTAATAAGTAATAAAATTACTAGTCTGTGTCTATTGTTTTCTGACTCAACCCTAGCTGTCCAAGTCCCTACCAACACCCCGCCCTGCCTCTGTATGGGTTTAACCACCCTGTGACATCGTCCTCTCTGGGAAGGGGTGTTCCCCCCCAAGAACCCAACTTCCCCTTAGCAAACTTTTATGAATATTGTAGAAACTATTTTTTGTTTCAGTGGAAAACTATGCGTGTCTAGAACACACCCTTCCTGGTTATCAGATTCTGCAGTTCTACTGTCTTTGAGCTGTTCTGCAATGCCCCGTACATTATAACTGAGAGATATGGAAATCATAACTGATAGATATGCAAATTATAACTGATAGATATGCAAATTCTGGCCGGATAGAGATTTAATTGTCTTCCTCAACCCAGTTTTATCTCCAATTTAGTCTCAACATTATTTACTCAACATACATTTGTGGTGTTTCTGACTTTTCCTTTGAACGTGTCATGAAGAAAGTCTGCGAGTCGTGATTTTACCTTTTTGTGAAAATTATCTTTTAATAACACACTGTCTCCTCCTAAATTTTAGGGGACTGTTTCTGTTTTTAGCCTATTATTTGAATTTGGTTTCACTTCAGGACTCTGCTATCCTCACCAATAACCCCCTCACCTCCTCCATGTATTCCTCCTTCTAGAGTCTTCTATTCTTTTACCCTGGACTTGAACAGAATCAGGCTTGAACGTATCCAGGCATTGCTGGAAACCAAATGTTTTGGGGGTTTGTTATGTTGGAAATTTCGACTTCAGTGCTTTACAAACACAGCCTGGGCATGCTCCGGTATTTGGGATCATTTAAGAGCGCCTGTTTGGTGCCAGGAGACAGACACCAGAGTTAGCATTTTCCTAGCTGTGGAAGGCAGAGTTAGGGCCTGCCTCTTTTCAGATAATTTGTATGACATTAGCTATGCAAATAATTTAACCCTTCATTTCAGCTTCTTTTTTTCACTTTACGATAGAAGGGATATATAGTTTTGAGGGTGATTTCTGTTTACCTTCAGTTCGTGTTTTTGCTTTTTTAATGGCTTCAGTTAACATTCTGGCGTTTTTTGTTTGTTTGTTTGTTTGTTTGTTTTTAATGGCTTTCATTAAGAACTACAACAAACCCTGAATGTGACTTTGCCAATACATTTAGCTGGCTTATTTGGGTGTGCACATATGTGTGAACACAGGAGATGGAGGAAATGAGAGAATGCCCCAACAATTTGCAAAGTGTATGAACTGTGATACTGATGTTTATAATGTCCGTTTTCTTCAGCTGTCAGGTTTGGGCCCCAAACAATGATTATCCTGGGGGAAACAAGAGCCTTTGCAGGCAGCCCAAGTTCATGGCTTTTCGGGGCCCCTAGCGGGGTGGGAGGTACTTTGTTACTCGGACAAGCTAATTAGAGACACTTCATTTACTCTTGGTCAAACTTGCAGCCAGGGAGGAAGGAGAGAGAGGAAGTGAATGGGTCTCACTTCTTAACTTTTTTTTTTTTAGCCTTAACTCTTCCTTTACCCTGGTGTAGACGAAATACATTTTAATCCCCAAAGTCATGGTTCCAACAGTACACTTGCTTAATGTTCTCAGATGTCTTGCCAGAAAACATGTTGCTGCATCGAAGAAAGGGGGAAATTATACATGTGGTACGTAGCTTATGGAGGAACATTTCCTGAAAATAGGCATCGAGGATGGATCACAGATTGGGACTAAACATAGACTCTGTGGGCCTTGAGGAAATTTCTCTAAATAGTTCAGTGAGAACTGGGGAGGCCATTTCAACATTTTATGAATGAAATTCATTAACATTTTTTCATTAGAGAGGCAGACTTAATCCTAGGCTAATATAATTGAGGCACCAGAGATATTAATGTAATTTGAATATCACATTATAAAATGCAGTGCTATCAAAGCCCCTAATTTGCCAAGGCCGCCTGGACACCACATAGTACACCTACAGAGAAATCTCTTCTTTAAGCAGGAGAGAGTCTGTGAGGTTATAGCTGGAGAAGTCGTGGGAACTTAGGCTCTTGATTTGGGTACTGATGTTCCTTTGAGCCACCAGAGGAAAAGGCCCAGCAGATACCCAGAGCGGGTGCTAGGTTGTTCGGGTCCTAACTCTGCCTCCTTCTTGGAATTGGCTATCTGCTTGTGACAGAGAAATTCAACAAGGAGTGATTGGAAATTCTTGGCCTCTGGAAACCCCACTAATGGCTTCACATGGATCTCATTTCCTCTGAATCTACCAGAAGCCCGAATGAGAAACCTTGGATCATTTCAGACTTACCCTTCTTCCTCTTACTGAGCCCACATGAAGCAGCACTGACTCCAGCCCTATTTCCAACCCCTGCATTGGTTGCTGCCTGAACAACAGTGTTCTCCATTCCCTTGTCCAGATAAGCAGGAGGCGCTGCGTTGGGTCCCTCTGCCGTCTCGTCCTTTCCCTTCTATCTTCTTCATTCCGCCACAGTGGTCTCCTTAATTGCAAATCCTATCATGACCCTCTTTTGCTTACAGATCACTGCCTGCCCCAGTAACGGGAAAATTGGGTTTTTAACTAAAGGGTATTTGGGTCCCATCTAAGAAGCTTGAAAGCAAGTCTCAAAAGATCAAATTGCTTCCAGGTAACTTAACTGAGTCTCAGAATAAAGCTCAAAAATATTTAAATTAAAAAAAAAAAAAACAAACCAGGGGCGCCTGGATGGCTCAGTCATTAAGCGTCTGCCTTTGGCTCAGGTCATGATCCCAGGGTCCTGGGATCGAACCCCGTGTTGGGCTCCCTGCTCAGCAGGAAGCCTGCTTCTCCCTCTCCCACTGCCCCTGCTTGCGTTCCCTCTCTCGCTGTCTCGCTCTCTGTCACATAAATAGAAACATTAAAAAAAAAAAAACAGCATTCAAAAACGTAAAATTTACATTATCTGTCATTCAATTAAAAATTATCAGGCATCAAAGAACCAAGGAAATAAAATCCACAATGGGAAAAAAACCCAATTGATAGAAACAGATACAGAAATGACGCCGATGACAGAAATAATAGACAAGGACACTTTCTAAGAAGCGATTGTAAACATACTCCACATGTTCAAGAAGCCAGCAGAGAGCATGAGCGTGTTAGGAAAAACACGAAAGATACGTATTTTTTAAAAGACCGAAATCAAATTTCTAGGGATAAGAAAACGAAATGTCTAAGATGGAAAACATACTGGCTGGGACGAACCATAGATTGGACATTGACTGAAGGGTAACAACAGAGCACGTAGAACAATGAGCTGCAGGACAACTTCAAGCACATAACCGAGCAATAACTGCAGCCCCAAAAGGAGAGTAGAGAGGTAAAGAAAAGAACGAGCTGAAAATTTTCCCTATTTTGATAAAAAGAACCAAGAAGCTCAGTGGACCCCAAGCACAAGAAACATGAAGAAAATGACACGAATACATAGAGTCAAATTCCTTAAGAAGTGATAAAGAGAAAAATCTTGAAAGCGGCCGGAGAACAGCCCCGAGGAACGAAGAGAAAAACAACAGCAGACCCATTGTTGGAGGCGATGCCGGCCAGAGGACAGCTGAGCAACTTCTTTTAAGAACTGAAAGCACTATGAACCTAGAGTGCTATACTTAGCAAAAATATCTTGTTAAACCGAAGGGAAATAAAGATTTGTTTCAGACCTCCAACAGCTGATAGAACTGATCACCAGTCCTACAAGAAAGTTGAAGGTGGACCTTTGTGCAGAAGGAAAATGAAATCAAATAGAAATCTGATTCCACACAAGGGAATGAAGAGATAGTAAGTGGTAAATAATGTGGGTAAATATTTTTTAAAAAAAATTTTGAATTTAAGATATTTAAGACTTTGACTTTAAGGTATTTAAGATATCTTTAAAAGATACTTGATTGTTTAAAATAAAAATAATAACAATGTATTATGGGGTTATATTATATGTATAAGTGTAATATTTGACAAGAGTAACACAAAAATTTGGGGAGAGGGATGAA
Organism: Ursus maritimus; assembly: GCF_017311325.1. Taxonomy (NCBI): domain Eukaryota; kingdom Metazoa; phylum Chordata; class Mammalia; order Carnivora; family Ursidae; genus Ursus; species Ursus maritimus. The sequence goes on along the minus strand of NW_024426774.1, from coordinate 23,670,622 downwards.
AAGGGAAATATACTGTAAAGTTCTTACATGTGAATTGGTATATTACCTGAAGGTAAACTGTGATACATTCAATATGTGTGTGTGTGTGTGTGTGTGTATATATATATATATATATATATATATATTATAAGCCCTAAGGAAACTGTCAAAACCAAACCAAATCAAAAAGGTATCAGTAATAAGCCAAAATGAGAAATAAAATAGAATTATAAAAAATAATCTAATCTAAAAATGAAAGCAGAGAAGATAAGGAAAAAAAACAGATGGGACAAATGGCAAATAATGGCAAATTTAAAAAAATTTAAAAATAAATTTAAAACAAATCATAGCAATAATGACATTAAATGTAAATTATACATACAGTTCCATTTAAAAGGCAGAAATTATCAGACTAGATTTTTAAAAAGGTAAGTTCTAATCACATTTTGTCTATCAGAAACCAGACTGAAATACGAAGACACACATAGGTTAAAAGAAAAAGGATGGAAAAAGACATGTCATGGTCACATTAATCAGAAAGCCTCTCCTCTTACCATGGGACAAGAAGCCTGAGGGTTGGGAAGGGGATGAACAGAGAAAGACATCAGCAGGGTTCCTCCCACAACTTCCCTTGCTGGGGAAGCTGAATTTCCTCTTCCATGAACTGCTAGCAAGTGGGCATCAGTAGTCCCCAGTGGTCACTGTGACCCCCAGTGGTCACCGTGCACAGACGATGGGGAAAGTAGAGGAGAGAAGGCATCTGGGTGAGAGACTGGTTTTGTCTTTGTGTCCAGGCAGGACTGGCTGCTTGAAAAGGGCCCACAGGAAGAGCTGTGGGTGGAGGGACTGGAAAAGATGCCCGGTCATCATGGCTTCTAAGCCAGGGGCAGATGGGGGAGCTGAGTACAGGGTAAGGCCCACTTAAGTGACAAGGGTGTTAGTATTATTTTTTATTTATCCAACTTTTTAAATACTGTTGGGTGAAGGATGCTAGCAAGTTGGGAGTGATGGGGCATCCTCAGGTCCTGGTGTTAGCTCAGCCCCAGTGGAATGCAATTCTGCACTCAAACTGAGTTAGCCCTTCCTCCAACACAATTTGGCTATACATGCAAAGTCAAAATCCACTCCCTGGAGCTTCCTGCCATGGCTGCTGGTGATTACTTCTGTGTTAGTAGAAACCACTACGATTGTGCGGGGAGCATCCCTGGTGCTTGCTGATGAGCACGTGAGTAGAGTCAGACAGATGGGGAAGCAGGACCGCTAAGTACCTAAGGGATGAGGTCAAGGTCAATGGTACAGGGTTGAACCAAGGAAGCTCTACTAGGCTCAGACTAAGAGTTGGTCCCATGGGAAAGTCTTCCTTTGGGGAGGAACAAAGGGCCACGACTGTTCTGTCCTGGGAGCAAAGAGCTCAGGTCTCAGAGCAGCACTTCTGAAGTGTTTAGCCATTTTAGGCAATGTTTTCCCAGAATTGGGTTTCAGGGTCACAAATCAGAGACAGCTGTCTATAATGCCCTGCACTGGACAAAGCATGGAAATCTCCATGCAGATGACTGATAAGGGGTCTCAAGAGGATCCGAGACACTCTCTCAAAGGGTAAGTGAGGCTCCACAGCAGGGCCCCATCCCTTTCCCTTGCCCACTGTCTCTTCCAAAAAAAGAGTGGTCACCCACAGGCCACCAGACAAGTAAGCACACCAAAGTTGCCCGAGTTCAGCCCAGCACCTCCCAGACCTGTGCCTCAGCCACCACCCAGACTATGTCTGAGCCTGCCTTTTTTCAACTTCCCCCTCCACCCGGCTGCAAGAGTTATCTTCCTGCAAATCACAGCTCCCTCTTATCACAGAACAAAATCCACATCTTCCAGCCTGGAATTCTCCACAATCGTTAGCATAAAGGATGTGCATTCGTGTCTGTTTCCCCACTAGCTTGCCTTAGCCTGGGGACCCCAGAAAGCAGAGCTTGAGGCACAATCAGATACATTACTGCTTTATTAGGGTGTGCAGTTCTTGGGAAACAAGAGCAAATGAAAAGGGGGCGAGGCAGGAAGCCAGGGGAGCCAACATGCCGTGTGCTGCTGAGCTGGCTCTCACTTATACGAAATAAACCAATTGTTTGGTATCATGGGGCCATCTTCCAAGAAGCTGTGTGGAGCTCTGAATCTCAGGACGGCCCAACCAGGGGGAAGGAAGGGGGAAGAATGTGTGCACTGTCTCCATGGGCCAAAGATCTGCCCAAACTCATGCTTTGGGGTTGTGTGTACAAGGCCCATTAGCGGCATCTCATACCTCAGAGGCAACATGGAAGCCCGGAGGTGGGATGAGGGGATGCACGTGTGGGGATGAGGTGAGGGGCTGGCAAGATGGGGTCCCCTGGAAGTTGGCTGGAGCCGACGCTGAGTTGGTTGCACAGAAGCAGCTGGAACACAAGCAGTAACCAAGGGCCCCAGAAACGGCGAGGCTGAGAGGGTCAAGGCGGTTTAGAAGGGAATCTCATGGGCATGTGAGTCCTGTATCCACCACATGCAGAGGGTGCTCGGAGAACATTTGAAGAGAAGTAGGTGCTTCAGTGCAACAACCATAACAATTTGTGTCCAGTGCTTGCTTGGCCTGGTACTTGGGAAACGCTCGGTAAACATTAGCTACTATTACTACTATCATCGCCCATAATATCAGCCCTGCTCCATCTCTCTGACCCGAAAAAGGTGTTTCTTGCCCACCCCGTTGGCAGTGTTCCTAACACATGGCAGGTGGGCCTTTCCCAAAGGCCGTTCCCCCACATCACATAGGTCACTGGGGCAGCCAGCGGAGCTGGGCCAGAGAAGAGAGAGTGGGCCTGAGGGCAGGCAGGGTGGGGCTGTGCTGGGAGGGGTCTCTCAGTTGCATTTCCCCAGATGACTTCCCCTGGCCCTGCCCAGCCCTGCTTCTGCTTCTCTCCACTTGGTCGGCAGACATGAACCAACAAAGCAGGCCTCCTACCAGCTGCCTGGGGCTGGGACTCATGGATGTGCTGGGGCAGCTCTGCAGGTGCAGAGGCTCTTTCCTAGGCTGAGCGCCTTGGGAAGGAGGGAGCAGCTGCTGGAACATACCAGGAACTCCCATTTGAGGGTGGTGAGAGCCTGGCCAGGAAGCATCTCTTCCTCATTCCTTCATCCTAATGCAGACCCTCTCCTCACTCCATCCTGGTCATGGTCTCGCCTTATCACTCTTGGTCTGGAACTGAGGCCTGTTGGCTTTGAGCAATTCAGTGGTTCCACGTGGCACCGAAAAACAGAGTCAGCCCTCACCCCAGAAAAACAGCTCACCAGTAATGGGGAGAGGTTCCAGAGCTGGGACTGTATCTCCCCTACCCATCCCCCATGGCCCTCGCCATTATAGGAACTCACCCAGTAGCCTGCATCAAAGAACTACTCTGGACCCGGCTGGGGAGGCACAAGAGGAACATCCAGAAAGCTCCACCAGAAGGATGCAGCATAAGAACTTGACATGTGACCCAAGAATTTAGCACATATGGTGGCTGGCAATTCATACGTATGTTCCTCACTTTAGAGTTACAATTAAGTGATGTGATCTCATTCGCTTATTTGTTCGTTCATTCAGCAAATGAGTTATTAGCATGAGAACGAGGGACATGATGGTGAAGTCCAGCGGCAGCAGGAAGAAAGAAGGTCCACAAGCAAGTGAACGGAATTATGACAGAGGGAAAGAAAAGGCTATTAGCTTACAGAGAAGGAGAAACTAACTCTGCCTTAGGGAACCAGGAAGGCATCGTCAAGAAGGATTTTTTAAACCCGGTCGGGAAGGAAAAGTAGGAATCCGCCAGCAGGAAAAGTGAGGAGGCTGTGGACAGGACTGGTGCATCCCAGGGAGTCAGAAAACTGTACTAAACTATGGGGATATGAAGAAACATGTATTTATTATCATTCTGTGAATTTTTACCTAAAACTTACTGGGTTCCAGGTAATTGGGTTCAGTGTCAGGAGGGCAGAAAATAACTAGGCAGAAATGATCCTTCTCTCTTTCTAGTGAAAAAACAGAAATTAAACAAACAAAATTCACACAAGTAAGTATACAATTGTGCCAAGTCTGTGAAGGGGAAGAGGAGCAATGGGAGCATGAATGGGGTGAGAGGGGCCCACTTGGTCTGGGAATCAGGAAAGGCTTCCCTGCAGAAGACAAGTTGAGCTGATTAGTCAGGCAACACATTCCAGGAAAAGGGAACAGCATGAATGACAGTTCTGGAGTAGAAAAAACATAGGTTCTAGAATATCTGAAAGTAGTGCCAAACGGAAGACTGGACAATAGAGTAGCCTGACTTATGGGATGCAGGCAGAGTGAGATGACACAGGACCAGAAGGCTTTGTCCTTTATCCTAAGAGCAAGGGGAGGGGGGTGACATAATGAGATTTGTCTGCCTCTGACCACCCCCTTGGAAAATGCGGTGGTGGAGTAATAGATGTGGGAAGCCCAGTTAAACCAGTAAGTCTCGATCATAGCTGTAGGCTGCAGGTAACTGGGAAATTTTTAATAAGGATGGTATAAAAACCACTACCAGGTTGGTTTTTTAATTGGTCTGGGATGAGGTTTTGGCATGAGTGAATTTTTAAAGTACTGCAGACATATCTAGGGGTGAGAAGCCTGGAGTATGAGGATATCTCTTTGAAGAAGAGGAGGAGGAGAAGGAAGGTATCACTCCACTGCAGGTGACAGAAGATGGTGGCTTGGCCGAATGGTGATGGAAGGCAAACAATGGGTACTTTTAGGAGGCAGAATAGAGAATAGTAACCAAGAAGTACTACCTACCAGAGTCCCAGAGTCTGGGTTTGAGCAATTCATTAAGAACTAAAACACTGGGGAAGTTCCAATCGTGGGGTCAGGACATGAATTCAAGTTTGGATGTGTGGAATGTAAGAGGTACATCCATCTGAGTGGATGGCAGACAATTGGCTACACAGACCTGGAGCTCAGAGAAGTCTGGGCGGGGCGCACATTTGAGTGTCATGGACGTAGAGGTGGTATTTGAGATGCGGCTAGGATTGCTGAGCAAAAGGAAAGTAGGTGGGGTGGGAGGAGAGTGGAGGACTTGGGACTAAGGCTGAGGGACTCCTCAGACAGAGGTTGAGGACTGGCAACAGAATCTATAAATAAGAGGCTGGAGAGAGTCTTGAAGTCCAGAGAGAGTCTTGAAGTCCAGAGAAGTCAACATTTCAATGTTCCTGAGGGTCAAAAACGATTAGGTCTGAAAAATGTTGATTGGACTTGGCAACCTCTAGGTCATGGATGACTTTGGAGAGACATGTTTTGGTGGAGTAATTAGGGTAAAAGCCAGACTGGACAGAATGGGAAGGAAGGACATGTAGAGGACACCACAAGAATTTGGTGTAGAAGGAAGAGGAAGAGGGTGGTGGTCACAGGAGGGGGCTGTGGGATGAAGGAAATGTTTGCTAAAATGGGAGAGAACTGAGTGACCTGACATGTTATTGGGAAGGTGAGGGAGGGGTTGCAGATATGGGGGAAAGATGGGATCATTGCAAATGTAGAAGGGTGGGATGGGACCCAGAGCCCCGGAAGAGGATTGGGATCAGTGATGAAGAGTCACCCTCTATTGTAAGAAGATTGAGGAATGAATCGTTGGGCGCTGAAGTGAATAGCTTTGTCCCTTTAGGGTGGAAAGGGAAGAGACATCCCATCTGATAGCTTTTATAGTCTCCATGAGGCCGTCTACTGGGAGCAAGGGGTGTGCGTATTGGGAAGGACGCTTCAAGAGTGGGTGCTAAGAGGTCTAGGCGTCAGAAGAGAGTTAGGAGGACCAGCAGTATTTATTGTGGAGATATGAAGGTTGTGGTGGCCAGAGAAACAGTAGAATGTGGGGCTGCAGGACGGATCTGTGGAAAATGCTGGTCAAGAATTTATAGTAGTATTAAGTTCTAGAGTGGTTTTCTGAGACTTAGTGAGACTGTATTATATTAATCATTTATTACTGTTTAACAAGTTGTTTCAAAACTTGTTAAAACAATCAACTTTTATTACCTCAGTTTTGGGTTAGGAATTTGAATGCAGCTTAACTGGGTGACTCTACTTCAAAGCCTCTCACACGGCGGCAGTCAGAGCGCAGCGTGGGGCTGGGGTCTCCTCTGAAGGCTGCACTAGGGAAAGAGAGCTTTCAGGCTCACTTGTGAAGCTGTTGGTTGGATGCCGGTTTCCCACAGGCTGGGCTGAGGGCCTCAGCTTCTCTCTGGCACTTGGCCTGCAGCCTCCTTCAGTTCTTTACCTTGTGGGCTTCTCTGGAGAGCAGGTCACAACATGGCAGCTGGCCTCCCTCAGGGCGAGTGAGAGTGAGGGAGGGTGTGTAGGCTAGAAGCCATCTTCTCTTGTGACTTAATCTCAGAACTGATATCCCATTGTTTCTGCCTTACTCTTAAGGTAGAAGCAAATCACCCCAGCTAGCAACTCTCAAGAGGAGGGGATTACACACGAGCCAGGAGATGACTGGGGCCATCTCAGAAGCTGCCTGCCACATTGCACAGAGCATGCTGCATAGGAGATGAGGCTGAGGAAGGGATTTGGTCAAGTTGTGTAGGGCCATGCGTGCCAGACTAAGAGATTAGAGTTTCATCCCACAGGCTATTGGGAGTCATTGGCAATTCTGAGGCAGAAGAGGGTTAGATCAGGTTCTCGAAGGCTTTCTCTGAAGACATGGGGATGATGGAAGAGGTTCAAGAAGAGCCAGGAGCTGGTGGCAATCATCTCCTGAGAGGATGGGGACTTAAACTGGAGGCTGAGAGTGGTTATAGGGAGGAGAAAATGGATTCCAAGGACAGCTGAGCAATATTACATGGATCTCAGGCAGCCCAACTTGTTGTGGTCCAAGGGGTCACCCCTGATGAGGGGTCAGGGGGTTCTTTAAATGTTGGGAGGAAGGACAGTGTGGAATCTTCCCAGCATGAGGTGGTAGCTGTTTTCATCTTGGTGACAGGAACAGGCACAGGGTTGGGGGAGCCTCCAAGAGGGTAGGTGGGGTTGTGAACGAGCCACCATCGTTCAGGGAAGGTGGGGACTTTCATAGCGCAACGGAGCTTTAGGAAAAATGCAGATTTTTGAGAAGCCAGTGGAGGGTGGGCTGATTCAGAGTCACCAAGTCAATAGGAAAACGTACAGGGTAAGAGAAGGAGGAAACAGGAAGGAGTGCTGCTGGGTGGAACCCAGGCTGGGCGGACCGAGGTGGGGGCTCAGCCACCGAGCTGAGTGATGGCACCAGGCCAGGAAAGCCGGCTAAGCGGTGTGGCTGGCAGCTCCAGGGGCCCTACCTCCTGCGGCAGGGTCCTAACCACATGGCCTCTGACAGCGTGGCCTCTGACAGCCCACGGGACCCTTCCCCGTGGGTTCCACTGAACTTTCACAATAGTGCGGAGAGGCAGTCAGGACAGGGTGGATAGTCTCCACAGGAGTGGTGGAGAGAGAGAGCCTTAGGGCCTTTGGATGATCTGTTCAAGGTCATGTGGCTAGTATGCAGCCAAGCTGGAGGGTGAACCCCAGCTGCCGAGTCCAGGCCCAGAGCTCTTTGCCCAAGTCATCAGGGGGCCCGTCCAGAAGGTGCCATTCCTCCAGGGATGCAGATGGCCAAAGGCGGGGCAACAGAGCAGCACGAAGAATCCCAGAGGATTCTTGGGCTCTGGAGCTCACTTAGGAGAAACAGAGGAAGGGGTGGGAGTAATGACAGAGATACGGGTGAATTCCAACGGTGGAACCCGAGCGGTCTCTCCCAGAAATATGGGAATCAGGAACCCATAGCTGTTAGGACTCCTAAAGGCGGTCTCTCCCCCTCTCGCCCAGTCTCCAGCTTCCCACGTTCTATCTTTGTGTCTTTCTCTCTGGTCTCTCCCTCTGCCTATGTGGACCCGTCTCTGGGCCTTCCTCTTTCTTCCTACCTGTGCACCTGCATCATCATCTTGTCACCAACTGTTTTCTCTGCTTCTGTGCATGCGTGTGGTGCTGAGGGAGGAAGGTACGAATGGACCTACCCCATGGCTCTTGAGGCCGTGGCACAGCTCCACCTGAGAACAGACCAGATCCTGGAACACAGGATCCGATACAGCCGGCCCAGTGACTCTTAGAAAAGTGGGTCCCTATGAGCTAGGACCTGAGCGCTGGGGTCTTCAGCAGGGACTCTAGTTTGATGCTCTACCAAAGAAACAACCCCTGGGGCCACGACGGTGACGGCCCTCTGCCAGACATGCCCCAGCCCCAGGGCCTTTGCACTTGCAGTTTCCGCTCCCTGGAACACACCTCCCAGATATCCATATGGCTTGGTCCCTCATGCTGTCAGGGTCTTTGCTAGCATGGAACTTGCCCATGAGACCTCTCCTAACCACCTGATCTACAACAGCGCTCCCAGACCCTTCCCACATTCCTTACTCCCAGCTTCATTTCCCTCCATCATACACCACCATCAGGTCCACTATAGGTTTATCATTTATTTTTTGTTGTCTCTCTCCTCCTCCTGCAATGTAAGCTCCACAGAGGCAGGGAGATTTTACCGTCTTGTTCACTTTCCTGTCCCCAGGGCTGAAGCATAGAGTGGGTGCTCAATGAAGATTTGCCGGATGTACTCGTTAATCAGGAAATCTATTTTGTCTTCCCAAATGCCCTCTGCCCATAAAAGTGAATGTGAAACAATGGTCTTGTGAAGTGTGGGTGACTGGGCTCCCTTGAACGGATGAAAAAACAAGAGTACGAAGTCCGAGGTAGACCTTTTCAAAGGAGATCTTTCCTTCTGTCGTGCTTATGGGTTGGCAGAATGAGCTAATGGTTTGGGAATGAACACAAATAGAGACTTCTAGGTAAAATAACTACAGATGTGACAACCTCTATGAAATGGAGTAAGGCTTGTAAATGTTGGTGAAGGCTGCCATGGTGTGGGGTTCACCATGGTCCCTCTAGTGATGCCCCATGGGCAGACTCCTAGGCTTTAGATGACTAAGCCTGGCTTCCCTCGGCCTCGTTCCTGCCCTAAGTAACACAAAGTGTGCTACCAAGTGAGGAGCCCTTGGCTAGAGATGTTGCTGCCCAGAGGGCCAAGAGGAACCATCCAGCTTGGTCAAGACCCAGGCGGGGCAAGTTTTCTGGTGAGGCACACCAGGTGCTTAGGGCACAAAATTTAAGGAGGCACACACGCTGGGGGTTAGTGACAGTACAGGGTTGGTCTTTGCAGGATCCTAAAGATGAGAGCCTCCTTAAATCTTGTGCTCTTAATAGGATACTAGCTCTCAGGACAGGAACCATGATGACTTTCAGGGCCCTAGGCACTTTTGCCCTTATGGACCCCTTCCTTCTTTAAAAATATATATTAAAAATCATATTTTCAAACTGTGTTAACAAAAAGACTAATATAATCCAAGCTGGATTATATTCACATTTTTCTTCTGATTTTAAAGATTTTTATTTATTTGAGAGAAAGAGAGATTGGGAGAACAATTGGGAGGAGGGACAGAATGAAAAGCAGACTAGGGAGCCTGATGAGGGACTCGATCCCAGGACCCTGGGATCATGACCTGAGCCAAAGGCAGAGGCTTAATGGACTGAGCCACCCAAGCACCCTCTTCTGATTTTAAAATAAAACACTTTAATGACCCCTAAAACTGGCCTGGGCCCTAGGCACTGTGCTTAGTGGCAAAGCTGTCCATGGCAAGGGGTCGTGCACGCCTGACACCAAGTCCCCCTCAATTCTGAATCTTAGATGCCTCATTTGCCTCCCCCTAGTCCCAGCACCGGACACAGGAGTATTTACAATCCCGAAGTTAAAACCTGTTTTGAGTGATTCTATTTCCTTCCCTTCTCCGAGCTTCAGTACCCTCCTGTCTCAAACAGTTATAATCAAGTAAGAGTTGTTTATTGCAATAGAAATAGGAGACTCTAATAAAATCACCACGTGACCCAGCAATTCCACTCCTCGGTAATACCCACAAGGACTAAAAGCAGCGACTCAAACAGATACTCATTCACCCATGCTCACGGCATCACTGGGGAAACAATGTAAATGTCCGCTGACAGACGGAGACACAGAATGGGACACAAACACCACGGAATATTATTCAGCCAGAAAATGGAGGGAAATGCTGACACAGGCTATAAGGATGAACCTGAAAACGTCAGGCTAAGTGAAATAAACCAGACGCAAAGGGACAAGTACTGTAGGATTCCACTTATATGAAGTACCTAAAATAGGCAAACGTGTAGAGACCAAAAGTGGTTCAGAGTTTCTGTTTGGGATGATGACAAAGTCCTGGAAATGGATAGTAGTGAGGATTGCCCCATACTGTGAATGCACTTAGTGCCACTGACTGAGACACTTAAAAATGGCTAGGATGGCACATTTTATGTCTATTTTACCACACTAAAAGAATATCTATATAAGCGCGTTACACAGGGTAAAACGTCATACAAAAGTAAGACATCGTTCTATTATTATTGGTAATTACTGTAGTGCTGGGGTAGAGGAGCGCCCCGAAGTTCACAGACAGACAGGCGGGCATAAAGCTGCTTTGTAAACACTGCCTTCTCCAGCCCAGACCTGTTGCTCACCACCCACTGTAGCCACAGATTTAATGCCCAAGTCAAAGAATGCATGGACAGTAGCCAAGATTCTAGAAGCCTTGGGTATCGCAGAGTGTGCACTTTCACCCTGAATCCCTGCCATTCCCTGCCTTCCAATAGCATTTCCTTTGGGGGACCAGGGACATGGGCTTGACTGAGAGATCTACGACAGTCTTGGTGTCGGTGGCAGGAGGAATGACCCGTGAGAGGTCAGGTTACCCACCAGGCCCAGACAGTGGGTACTTTGTGCTGAGCTTGGCCCGATCCTGTCTCCTGGTTTGGAAAGAAGGTCTTGGTGTCTGAACTGAAAGGAGAGCTCTGGGGCCATTGTGGCCTTGGAGGGGGGCCCGTGGGCCTCAGCATGGAAGCTACTTCTCCTTCCATGAGCAAACCCTATTTGCCAGGATGAATCTTCCAAAACACACACAAGGGGTGAGGTGGAATGAGGGAGTCCAAGGACAGAAGGGCACTTCCCAAATTCCCCACACGGTTCCTCGGATAACAAGTCTATCCAGGGCACCTGCATGGCTCAGATGGCTGAGCGGCTGCCTTTGGCTCCGGTCATGATCCCTGGGTCCTGGGATCAAGTCTCGCGTCGGGCTCCCTGCTCAGTGGGGAGCCTGCTTCTCCCTCTCCTTCTCCCTCTACTGTTCCCCCTGCTTGTGTTCTCTCTCTCTCCCTGTCAAATAAATAAAATCTTCAAACAAACAAACAAACAAACAAAAAAACACACCAAAAAAGTCTATCCTGTGCAATTTTGGTTTCGGGGACACCCTGCCTCTTAGGGGAGTCTGTGAATTCCCTGGAATTGGCAAGCAATAGGCTGGTATTTGCGGGGAAAGTTTATAAGTCCCATCAGATTCTCAAAGGAGTGCATGACCCCCCCCAAAAAATGCTTTTAAAACCACTGTTCCTGTGAATTTAACCTACGCCCAGTTTCCAGCAAGTGTACAGATGGCTTCAAATTGTGTTTTGGGCTGCACACATCTGGCAGGAGAGACATGAGGCTTCAGGAAGGGTCGCTGCTCAATCCTCCTACCTTCTTAAGTGAACCAATTGGTTTTTAAACAAGCAAGCTTTCCATCTGAGCATGAGTGATCTCTCCTCCTTCCTCCCAGCTTCTGTGTGTGTCAATGACGTGCCCAAGTCACTAGTGAGCCCAGAGCACTGAGCCCGTAAAAGAATGACCCCCACAATCCCTACTGTCTATTCCCGTCTATTTTAAGCTCCAGAGTCCTAGGCGATCTGCAGGGACTTTGGGCCAGGCTGGACAGCATCAGGCAAATGCCAGCTGACCAAGGCCCTGTGCTTCCCCACACGGGAGGCAGTAAGGAGAAGGGTCATAACGCATGGGGCATTTACAGGCTCTGAAGAGTGACTCAGACATTCCAATGGGGCTTTTATTTTTCCTTTTTGTTGATGTGTGAAATGTAATTGTAGTCATTTTTTCCAATGAGTTGATAAACGATGATTATCCGTGGCAGCTTGCGAGCTAGGGCCATCGGGGACAACTCCAGATGATAACGTTTCTCTCCCTCCCACCCCAACACCTAAGATAACCACCCCAAGGCCAAGGGCAGAGGTTTCTCAGTCCCAGGAATCACAGCAAACGTGCAGCCTGCAAACGGTCACTGGAAGTTGTCCGGGAAGGGTGGTCCCACGGATGGGTGGAAAGCTTACGAGCTCAGGCCCGACCACCGCCTGACCCACCCTCCACTCCTCCGTTACCTGGCACAAAGGAAGAGCAGAGAAACAGCTCTTCGTGTATCAGAGAGGTGGTCATCATGAACGGGTAAGACACGCAATGTTTGGTGAGCACCGTCTAGGGTCCAGGAGCTGAGCTCACTGGGCCCTTCCTCCCACATGTATCATTCCATGTAGTCCTCACAAGAGTAAGAACTGTTGAGCAGAATGCAGACTCAATCCCAGCGGCGACACGTACCCCATCTTTACAGCAATTACTCCAGTTAGTTATGGTCTCCCTCCAGTTCACCGAGGAGGAAACCGAAGCTCAGAGAATTCAGCCACATGGTCAGCTAGGGAGTGGTGGGAGGATAAGGGTAATGAACCTGGTGTAATTCTGAAACCCAGTCTTCACCACACACAAGGCTGCCTCCCACCGGAGAGCTGGCCGTGCTGGCCCACAATGGCCCTGTACACCCCGCCGTGGCGATGGGATAGAGCTTTCCACGGATTTCACAGGTCACGGCTCATGGTTGCCCCCTCACCAACCGTAGAGACATAACTACTAACTAACACACCTGCCAGGGAAGGACAATGGACAAGTGGAGCTGGGGGTCCTGCTGGGTATCATTGCTGTCTGCTGTAAAATCCGCCTTCCTCCAGGCGAGGGACAGGAGAACAGAGCCTTAGACTGGCACCACACTACGGCATAGCCCTCACCTCTGTGGGGAGACTCTCTTTGGTGGCAGCCCCCTGCCCAGGACCCCAGAACCTAAACCTAGCTAGTGGTATTGGGTAAAGGACGGAGAAACAGGGCAGGACTGGGTGCTTGTTTTGTGGGCTGCTTAAAGACATTCTAGCCAGGCTGCACGTCTCACTTTCAGTGAGAAGCCCCACCGTACTCCAGAAGTGTGGTGGCGGGGCCAGGCTAGGGTGTGGTAGTAACAGGGGTGAGAGAGGGAAGGGGTGTTTGGGAAGGAAGTTCTGGGGAAGGTCCTACTGGGCAGGGCAAAGAAACCGAGGACTCGGATATAAACAACAGATAGGAGGTGATATTTTTTAAATGGACCTTTTTCCTAGTTCGGTTTGAACTAGAGACTGGGTGAGGTTTGCACCCCCCAAGGTCAATTTTATTCAGACCCAAAAGCTTAGTAGTCACAATTTTAAAAGGAAGTAGGGAGAAAGGGATAGATGCTTTATCCCAAAGAGCCTCGGTGCCTTGGAATTAAAATGGTCACTAATACTATGGGACTCAGAGCTACTTTCTCATAAAAATGGGGGCTAGCACTCCTCAGAGTTGGTGTTGTTTTGGGTGCAGGGAGGGAGTTCAGGAGTGACTTCAATATTCAATCCCCTGAAGTTAATCGTCTTTTTCTTTCTGGCTGCTTTTAGGAATTCCTTTTTGTCTCAGATGTTAATTCGTTGTGTCTACGTGTGTATCTCCATCTGGGAGAGGGGGGAGTTCGGTGGCCTTCTCAATCCATGGGAATTTGTGGCTAATTGTTTATGACAAATTCTCGTCCGTTTCCTTGTTGACTATTGTACCCCTCTCATTTTCTTCCCATCTGCTTCCGAAGCCCCAACTGGATACTATCTCTGCTCTGTCTCTACTCAATGTTTTTCTATTTTCACCTCTTTATCCCCAAAGTAGTTGAGGACGAGGTTTGACACATGAGAAATCATTGCACCCCTTCCTGGTAAAGGTGGGTAAACACAGTTACTTGGCGGGTGGTGGGGGGTGAGCCTGCTATTTGAAAGACAAACTGAAAAAAGGATCACTGCAAAATAGATTTATATGACGAAGAACTGGGATGCAGAATGGCTCTCTGTATCTTTGCTACGTAAGCCCATTTTCCTGGACTGGTAGCCTTGGCCTCACTCAGCAGCTTGTTAGAAATGCAGACTCTCCGCCCCCCCCAGACCTCCTGAATTAGAATCTGCATTTTCACAAGAGCCCCAGAAAATTCATATGCGCTGTAAAGTCTAAGAGCTTCTTCCTTACAAACTTGATTCTCATATTAGAATCGCCTGAGGAATTTCTAAAAATACTGGCACCTGGGTGTCATTCCCAGCGACACTGAGTTCATTGGTCTGGGGTGAGGCCTGAGCATCGAGAGGGTTTTTTGTGGTTTTTTTTTTTTTTTTAAAGCTCCCCTGGTGATTGTAACGTGCAGGGAGGACTGGGGCGTTCAGGTGGGATGGGTGTGTGGGCAGGGGGAGAAACAGAAGAAACAGGATGCACACAGCCTTTCCCAGGGAAAAACCGCCTAGCCAGCGGGAGCCAGTCCAGGCTTTTCTACCCCAAAGGCGGCCATGGGGCTTACAGGAAGGAAGCAGCCCTGGGATTCTGGGTTTTTACCCCAATTCTGCCTCCCCTCCACAGGCTGTGTTCCTGGACCCAAACCCTGCTGGTCAAATGAAGGACTAAGTGAACCATCCTTCCCAGATTCCTGGTGTCCTTACTGGAAAACGAGGCTACTTATTCCCTCAAGTCGTAAGGCCTGGTGTTTCCCCTCCACGCTCTGTACAGCGCCCGCCCTGCTTCAGGTCCTGCTGGAGGGGGCGGGGCCTCCCCCAGCACGGGCCCCAAGAGCCGCTTCAATGGGGCAGCTGTGCCCCGAAAGGGTACGGAGTGCATGATTCCCTTGACATGAAGGTGGCAGGGGTCAGAATAGCGGGTACCCTTTGGAATAAGGGACAGTGAAGGGAACTCAGAAGCCTTCTGGGGTGTGATAGCACTCGAGATCTAGACCCGGGTCGTGGTTTGATGGGTGTACACTTCACCGAGCTGTTCACCTGGGAATTGAGCGCTTTATGTAAATTATACCCCAATTAAAAACAAAGAGCCAGTAGTGCTCACAGCAGGCCCCAGGGGAATGAAAAGTTTAAATCACTTGACCATCAGGAGCTGGGGACATCAGCTAGCTTGGGAGCTAAAGCAGAAATTGGGTAGAGGGGGAGAGAAGGAGAGCCAAAGACCCAGATAGACAGACATGGAGCGAGGTGGACAAATGGAGAAGGTGCTTATGGGAAGAAGTTGACCCAAATTCCAGGCAGTTGAATTTGTCCTAGGAGAAAAGGGTGGGGTTTGGCTTCCAACTAGGGTGACCGGTTTGCCCAGGACTCCTGGTTTGGGGCACCGAAAGTTCTGTATTCTGGGAAACGTCTCGGGCCAAGGCAGTGGGGACAGCTCAGAACCCTGCTCCCAAGGCCTGGCGCTGGGCTGGGGGGGTGTGTGTGTGGAGCAGGCCCAGGGAGAAACCACCCTCACCCAGAGCCCCCCGAGGCACTGAGGAGGAGCCCAGGAGGGGTTAGGTAGATGGGCTCTCTCCTCTTCTGCCAGAGGTGGCTGTGAATCCCCCGCGAGTCTGAGAGGAGGTAGCGGCGACCTCCTTCGAGGCCCCCCCATTTCTCCAACCGCCTCTGTCCAGTCTCCACCTTTGCAGCGCCCATCAGGTTAGTCTGCAATTGTTGATTTGCTTATTGGTATTTTCCGGGCTCTGAGCCCCTGGGGGGTATGGGTGAGGCTTCCTCGCCTTTGCACACTGTTCTAGCTCTGCTCGCGCCCCTGCACCAGTGCCTCGGGGGGTTCTTGACCATTTCGTGCCACAGAGTCCTCTGACAGCTTGAAGTGTTAAAGCTCGGCCCAGAGGAATGCTTTCCGTGCACAAAATCAGATGTGGACGGCCATAAAGAGCATCTAGTATGCGGAGAGACCGCCAGCAAAAGAGTTTTGTTCGTGCATTTGCGATCAAGTCATTCCCATCCTCCTTCACGAATGCTTTACCTACCGAAATTCAGCAGCAGGTGGGGTGCTGAGGAGTCAGGACGCTGCAGGGCCATTTGTGATACCTGCGGCAACCGCACTGTGGACGTGGGACCGCCTGGGATTTCTGCGGGGGACTGTCGCAGGTGCCACCGAGCCTGCTGTGCTGGGCTGCCCCCATTCCTATGAGCAGGGAATGACAAGTTTCAGTTAGTCGATAAGGAAAATATAGGGGTAATTTCTGTCCCATCCAAGGTCACCTGTACCCCTGAATTCTACCCATGTACTTCAGGTGAAAAAGCACCGTGTAAGAGAAGGAAGGTCAGGTGTAAACTGTAGAGTGCGGGGCCCTGGGAGTGTTGTTAGCCCTTGAGGGCCGTGGCGTGGGCAGGGGAGGTTGAGAAGCAGGTTCAAACCGGATTATTAGCCTGCAAACCGTGAGGCCAGAAGCAAACAGGGGAGCCTCGTCTCTGTATCTCCGAGCTGGCGGCCGGTTCTCAATAGGCTTTGTGGTAGTAAAAATAACATTTGGCGTGACCCTGGCCTCCTCCCTCCATTCCCGTGTGTGGGAAGACAGCCGGCTGGCAGAGTGCGGGCTCTGAGGGCGGCCGGGGAGCCGGTCTCTGCAGCCTGGAGAGAGGCCTTTGGGCCACAGGGGGAGCAGGCCTCGTCCCTCAGGCTTCCGTGAACAGCCCTGTGGGAGACCAGCTTCGGGGAAGCCCTCCTCTTTGAACGCGAGGCTCCACCTGGGACAGGTGGTCCACTCAGATCTCCAGGTCTTAGCAGGAGTGAGTTGTTTGCTTGTTTAATATCACCCTGTGCACGAATGCAGGGGACCAGAGACCCTGGGGGCAAGGAGCCCCATGGCTCTGGCACCAGCCCAAGTGACCTTCAGCTGGAAAACTGCCTTCTAATTAGCAATCAGGAAATCAAGGCCTAGCACGGCGCCAAGCAGCATGACCCCAGCCGTAGCCCGGTGACATTTGCACCCTCTAGACAGCATGCCCCTGCCCTGCACGGCAGGGCTGCAGACCCCTCGGGTTATTTTTATCTAATGGTGCTATTGTTGGTCTTGCGTAGCTGCTGCGGTGGGTTCCAGCAGCCGTGAGCTCGCAGGGACGGTTTCCTGTTCAGCTTCCTCCCTCTCGCGAGGTTCCCCCCCTCCGCCCCTGCTCGCAGGCAGGCCACCCCCAGGCCTCCTGGAGCCTGCCCCTGGCCTTGGAGGCGGCCAGGGGCCTGTGGCCTTCCCTGGCTCGTCCCCTTCCCCCCGCCCCCACGAGGGTGCCCCAGCCCCTTTGCCTGTGCAGAGAAAGGGGGTACAGCTAATTCTTCTAGGTGCCTCTCTCACACCCCAAGGCTCTAGGAGATGAAAGCACTGCTTTCTAGCAAGCCAGCTTCGCCAAGTCAGTGGCTCTCCAACTGTTTAGACTGTGACTGACAGCAAGGAAAAGATCTTCATTTAATAACCCGGGACCCACACCCATACCTCCGTAGGAATGACAGGTTTCAGGGAGGACCGGTCATCCCACGTCTGTTGCACTCTGGTTTTTCTTTTTTTTTTTTTTCCCTGTTATATGCTAGTGTTTCCTGTTTGAAGATTCTGCTTGCAACCCACAAATAAATCGATTTCACAACCCAATAAGGATTCGTGATTCAGTTTGAAAAATACTATACCAGATACCTCTTTCAAGCTGGTTCTCTTTTCTGAATGAAGGGCACTGCTGTTTCTAGAGGTCCTCTGAACTAGGCACTGCCCTGCTTTGGAGTTCTGTTCCTTTTGCAGAAAAGGAAGCTGAGACTCCCCGAGCCTGAGTAGCTTGCCCGTGAATCAGCCACGGAGGGACATTTACAGCATGGCAGATGGCAAATGCTGCAAATCAGAGCTTTCCCCTCCCTTTGGAAAGCCAGCTCTTAGCACACTTAGCAGCCCGCCGTGGCTTCCACCCTGCTCTTTCTGGTTCCATAGTTGATATATCTCGAAGTCTTCTGACCTCAGCTTCCTCATCTGTAAATAACATTAAAAATGCCCACTTCATGTGAAAAGTTATATTCACTGAGGACATTTTGGTAAAAGGGACAATGATTGGAAGGAAACAAAAATGCAAATAATTATTTGCCTCTGTGATGGGATTTGAAAAGAGGTCCCAAACTCCACTGTCATGTGTAATTTCCATGGCTGCTAAATAGAGTTTGTACAAAAAAAAAAAAAAAAAAAAAAAAAAACCTCTCTATAAAAACCCACACTTTGCTGAACTGTTGAGAATTAGAAGAAAGGAAGGCATCCTGTAGCCCAGGGTCGAGCGGTGTAAAATGGTAGCCAGGGCCAGACAGGAAGGAATTCGTGTTTTTCTAATTGGAAATAGCAAAGGGAGTATTGCAAATGGATTGCATTTCAAAGCAGGACCTTCTTTTTTTTTTTTTTTTTTTTTTAAAGATTTTATTTATTTATTCGACAGAGATAGAGACAGCCAGCGAGAGAGGGAACACAAGCAGGGGGAGTGGGAGAGGAAGAAGCAGGCTCATAGCGGAGGAGCCCGATGTGGGGCTCGATCCCATAACGCTGGGATCACGCCCTGAGCCGAAGGCAGACGCTTAACCGCTGTGCCACCCAGGCGCCCCAAAGCAGGACCTTCTATGCAGGCAGAAGAGAGAAGGGAGTGTTTTGATAAATATTCTGACTCATAGACTCTCCTGACAAACATACCTACATTAATCACTAATTTTCAAAATTCTAGAATAAGGGCTTTACAGCTTCAGACGTATCCAGTCCAGCGCAGTGGTGCCTGCCCCTCCCCCATCTGATGGATTCCTCCACCTGGTGACCCCCAGAGTAGATTGTGAGCCTAGGACTGTATGGGCTCCAGGGCCAGACAGCGGCCGTAGCCTGGCTGGAACCTTCTCGCGTTCATTGCCAGCCTGCCCTCTGAGGCCACGCAGGAGTCGGCATCAGCATCCTCACCATATTTATAATAAT
Organism: Ursus maritimus; assembly: GCF_017311325.1. Lineage (NCBI taxonomy): Eukaryota > Metazoa > Chordata > Mammalia > Carnivora > Ursidae > Ursus > Ursus maritimus. Next base: position 23,651,629 of record NW_024426774.1, on the reverse strand, counting down.
CATGGCTCTCTTTGTGTCCCATGGTGGTACTCACAAATCCCCACACATTCTATGACTTAACACAAACTTACTGTCTTACCGCGTGAGAAGTCAGAAGTCCAGACCGGGCGTCCCTGGGCTAAAATCAAGGTGTTGGCAGGGCTGTGTGCCTTCTGGAAGCTTCAGGGAGAACCTTTTTCTGGTCTTTCCCATTTTCTAGGGGCACCTGCATTTCTCGGTTAGTAGACCTTCTTCCATCCTCAAAGCCAGCAGCATTTCACCTCCGAACTTCTCTCTGACGCTGGCGCTGTTTCCTTCCCCGTTTCGTGGTAAGGACGCTTGTGATTAGATTGGGCTCACCTGGGTAATCCAGGGTCTCCCAAGCCCGTCAGCTAATTAGCAGCCTTAATTCCACCTGCAATCTTAATTGCCACTTTTACCACGGAACACAGCATATTCGCAGGTTCCTGAGATGAGGACGGGGACATCTTTATTCTGCCTACCACAATAGTTAATGTTTTGAGCACTTCCTATGTACCTGGTACAGTTCTAAGCATGTTACTTATAAAGATGTGTTTAAACCTCACCACAGCTCTATGAAGTAGGAATCCATTTCATAGAGGAGGAAAGTGAGGCCCAGAGAGGAAAAGCAAATTGCCCAAGGTCACACAGCCCATCAGAAGCAGAGCTGAGCTACAGATTCAGGGGTCTAGTCTCCAAGCCCATTCTCTTAAGCCATAACCACACTTTAATAACTGAAGGACAGATGTACAAATAGAATTCTACTTAGTTTAATCCTCACGTGATGATCCACAAGCCCCTACAGGATGTGAGAGTGCCTCAGGTCAATTAATAATGACTGTAATTTGCTGCTGATCAGACAATTTTGGATGGGCTGACCAGTGGATTTCCAGGGGCTAGGATGTCCGACAAGTCTGCTTTCTTCCCCAGTGGGCTTCTCACAATGGGCAATAGTGATTCTAAATTCTGCTCTGTGGTATCTGACCTCAGCTACTTCTCTTTCCCTCTACTCCAGCCATGCTAGCTTCACAGACATCCCTCATGTCAATTTCTACCACAGGGCCTTGGAACTTACTGTCACCCCCACCTGGAATCTCTCCCCCGTATACACAAAACTCAACCACCACTTCAAACAGGTCTCTGACCAAGGACCACCTCTTTAAAAAAGAGCCAGGCATCAGGCCCACCTTGGTGGGAAGTGTCTCCCTCCTCCCTTTCCGATACTTTGGTGGAAAGAAGACATTAACATTCTCTTCTTTCCTCTGCTTTTCCCACCTTGTGGTGTTGAACAAAAGGGGCAGACTAAGGGAGTTGCATTTGCAGGTATCTTCACCTTGAGGTTTCCCTTGACTGTGTATACAAATGACCCTGAGCAAAGAGCAGAGACAGAAGGCAGGGGCTCGTTTCTGAACTGCCCAATCTTCAAGGGGAAGAGAGAAAAAAATCTTGACTTATGGAGCACCTACTGATTACTAAATCTTCATATCCCTGTACAAGAGGTAGTAGGAAAAGAACGCTGTGAATGATGGACATTAAGAAATTGGCCCAAATTATATATGGAGGGGCTGAGTGGGCCTTGAATGCAAGTCAGCCTGAATAACACAGTGAAGTTTCTGTTCCTTTACAGAGAGAGGTGGTGAACTGGGATAAAGTGGAGACAGTATTGAAGCAATTGGCCATAGGAAAAAATTTTTTCTCTAAATGAGTAAGTATTCTATTTAGAAATTCACATGGAGACAATGGGAAACAGAAGTGAAGACTTTGTTTCTATCCCCTAGGGACATTTGCATATGGATACACAACTGTTTTAGCACCACATGTAGAAAAGACTCCTTTCTCCACCAAGTAGCTTTGGCACTTTTGTCAAAATTCAATGGACTATATTTGTGTCTATTTCTGGACTCTCTAGTATGTTCCATGTACTATTTGTCGAGCTTGATGCTGATACCAAACTGTTTTGATTACTGTAACTTTGTAGTAAGGTTTGAAGTTGAGATTTGGATCCTCTTTGTTCTTTTTTGAGGCTTTTTGGCTATTCTAGATCTTTTGTATTTCCATATGAATTTCACAATCAGGTTGTCAATTTCTGCAAAAAAAAAAGCTTGGGTTTTGACTGTTGAATTTATAGATCAGTTTGGAGAAAACTACCGTCTTAATGACATCAAATCTTCAGATCCATGAACATGGTATACCTCTGTTTATGTAGGTCTGATTTAATTTTTCTCAACAGTGTTTTGTAGTCTTCATTGAACAGGTTTTGCACATCTTTTGTCAGATTTATCCCTACACTTTTTATTTCTTTATGCTCATATAAGTGGTATTTAAATTTCAAAATCTAATTGTCCATTACTAGTATATAGAAATATAGTTGAGTTCTGTATATTGATCTTAGATCCTGCAACCATGCTGAACTCACATGTCCGTTCTGGTGGGTTTTTGTTTTTTGTTTTTTAATAGGATTTTTAGATGATGTTATCTGTGAATAAAGACCATTTTATGAGGGGCTATCTCTAAGAAAGCTGTGTTCTAATAAAAGCCATACACGGGCTGTTGGAAGGAAATAGAGGAACAATCCAAGATGAGGATGATCAAGGGCTGCAAGTTATTCTCAGGGCAGCAGATCCACGAATCTAATGGTTTTATTTAGGCTAATGTTAAAATGGACTCATATTCAATACTGGGAGACATCCTCAGCACAGATCACTTGATTACCTATACTCGCCACAGTTATGAACCCAGATGTGGGCTGATGGAAGGCAAATATATCCAGCCTTAGGTTGGAAAATGTCAGAAAACCCTTTGGCAAAGCACCACCGTCTCTCTCTCTCTCGCTCCCACTTCCATGAGGCCTCCTTGATCTCTGGGCCTTCCGTCTTGTCCCTTCCAATACCATCTCCACAGAGTCAGATTTCATGAAAATGTAAATGATACCGTTCTATGCCCTGCACATAGAACAAAATCCAAACTCTTCACCCAGGCATTAGCAGCCCTCCTGGCACTACTTCCCTGCCCCCACTAGTTAAGCTTATTCCCAGCCTTCTCTCTGCTCGAAGCACTCTCTCTGTGCACCTCACTCCCTTCTCTGGATGTCTATCTTGGCCCTACCAACAGATACTCTCAGGGCATCCTGTTTTTCCTGTGTTGCACTCACCATACTTGTCATTTAATGTCACACTGAAGCAGTGCAGTGAGGGCTGGGACCAGTGCTATGGTGTTTATCCCAATCTCTTAACCATGCCTGATAAATCATAGGCACTCAAGTGACTACCGGAGCTCTTTCTGGCCGTATACATGCCCATCTGCTCACCTCCAGTCTTTGTGAATGACCTTATAAGGTATCTTGGGTGTTTCGCTTCCCTTAGGAAGGTGGCTTAAAACTGTGGCTGTGTTGAAAGCACCCCATGATTCTAAAAAAAAAAAAAAAAAAGTAGTGGTTGGCCCTCATCCTAGCCCATTGAAATCCAAGTCTCTGGGGGGTAGAATCCAGGTAGTGTACTTTTTAAAAAGCTTTTCTGGTAAGTCTGATGTGCGTCCAGGGTTGAAAGCCACTGACACAGAAGGGAAGGTTGCTTTCCTGCAGCCGGGTGACAAAAAACCACAGATGGGCTCACCCTGGAAAGGCCAACATGCAAGATACATATGGAACCTCACTTGCAACTCTTCCTGACTCAGCCTCCCATGCAAGTTGCATCTCGGTGCTGTGCTCCACCAGTTCCAGTGGAGGGGGAAGGAAGAAGGAAACCAGACCAGAGTGGAAAGCATTTTCAAACTTTATTTACAACTGTCACAGTGACAAAAAGTAGTTTGGAAAAAAAAAAATGCTAGTTTCTCCCTGAGCCTCAAAAAAGAACAGATAGAAGTTACAGGAGGTTCATCTTACAACAGGCATTTTTACTGAAATACTAGGGTTGGGGTTTTTGTTTTTTAATACGATCAGTTAGAAATACACACAAGTTACTTAAAAAAAAAAAAAAAATAGGAGGCCAGACAGGAGCTCAGCCACTTGTCCAAGAGTGGCTGGGTCCCTCCAACAGGATCACTGCTGCAGGTCCTGACCCGAGTTGTCAGCCCCCGGCCTGCCCAGACTCCAAATGGTCATACAAAGGTGTCTAGCGACCAGCAAAATAATAAGTCACCCCCATAAACACACATATACACAAAGTAGATTTGTTATGCAGTTTACAAGCACATTCCCATCACACGGCAAGACCAGGACAGATGAGAGGGACACAAACACAGGATTTTAAAAGGCAAGACCCCATCCACAAAGGGAGGCAGGTGCGGGATGAGAAATGCTGCTGCGCGGGAATGAGGAAGGAGGGAGGATTCTCTGCAGCCCACAGAACCCGCGGGAGCACAAGACTGACGCCCTGGCTATGCAGGCTGCAGGCCTCACCCATTCCCAAGGAGCTGGAAGAAGTTATTGCCATCAATGTGTGTAACACAAGCAGACAACACGGGAGGAGGGAGCGGGGGAGGAGGGGTGAGCGTCAGCTTCCCCGGGCCAAGTCCTGCTGAGATGTCAACTGCACACCCTCATCCTCCTGTCCCAGCTCCCCAGAACCACACTAACCTTGAGGTATTAAATACAGCTCTATACACAAGTCCCAAACTGGGGTCAACCCAGACCCACTGGAGAGCTGCCAGGGTACCTCTGCTGGCCCAGAGCAGCCTCCGGGAGGATTGTGAGCTCACCTGTTGGCCACACACTCGTGCTGTGAGCTAGAGAAGGTCTGAAGAGTGTGTCCCGCAACCTGCTGCTCCAGATGGTTCTTCACTGTAAGAAGCTCTAAGTCCAAGGCTAGCTTTCTCGTCCAACTGCGCCCTTGCAGGGGACAGGTGGGAGGAAGGGAGGGATGAGGACCAATGCTCGGTGCTCCCTCACCATGCCATCCACCCACCTGTGTCCAGAACACAAGGAGAAGCCCGGGGATCTCATGACACCTTCAGTTTCAAACTTGGTCCCCAGGGTGTTGCATGAGAGCCCTGTTACCCCCGTCTGATAGTTCCCAGATCTGGGACCTCCATTAAAGCTCACCTCCCCAACAAGAAACAGAAGAGTCTCCTCTTCTCTCCACTCAACTCCCACCAGAAAAATGGGCCAGGAGCCCACACTGAAGTGGGTACCAACGCTGGTCAGGCTGGGGACCACCTCTGCCCGACTGCTCTGCCCCGGGGCTGCAGAGGGGATGCTAAGGAGAAGGAGGGCCAGCCTGGTAGAGCCAGAGCTCCATGCCTCTGCTCAGAACACAGCAAGCCTGGGGGAGCAGGGGGGAGGGATCTTCGTGTCTGAGCGTCCACCTCAGTCCTCCCACGAGGGTGGGAAGTGCTCCCGCTACTCCCAAAGGGCTGGGGGAGGGCAAAAGGATAATCAGGAGAGAGAAGCTCAAGAGTGCTGCCTCTTAAGAAAACCTCCAGATTACTGGCGGGTCTGTGAACCAGCCACAGCTGGAGCAGAGGGTAGAGGAGAAGCAGGGTGGAGGCGGTGCAGGGAGTCCTTCTTTCCCACGCTTGCCTCCAGCCGGCTTTGCAGGCGGCCAGTTTCTACTGCTCTTCTTTCCCAGCCTCCCATGAACAGACCAACACAGCTGAAGTAAAAGCAAAGGCCAGTGGTGGGCAGGACTAGAGAGAGAGATGAACGCGTCGTTTTCTGACGCCCCAGCAGCCGCTGGCGGGCAACTTCCTGGCTGCACTCCTCTGCTCGATGCTTCCTTTCAAACGTGTGTTTTCTCTTCCGTCTCCTATCTCCTGTTTGTTCTCTTACCCTGAATGTTCCTTGCTCGCGATGCACATCCCCCGTCCCCCCACCCCCCCAGCCCACTGGAATCCCACCGCTGCCTCTGGCCTGCACGGGTTCAGATACCGATCTCGAAGACACACCACTTCCCCGCACCCCCCACCCCTGCTCTAAGCAGCTTCCTTTCTCAGAAGGCCTTGCAAATTGTCGCAGAGGGCTCCACTGCCCAGCACATTTCAAAAAAAGAAAAAAGAAAAGAAAAGAAAACCAACTCGGTGATTTGCAGGTGCAAAACGGAAGCCATCATTTGACATGTTCCGAACTATGGTGGCTCACTCCCTTCTTCCATCACAATGGGAAAGAACACAGTTCAGGGACAGATGCCGTCTGCTGTGGCCCCCGAGGGAGTCGACAGGGACTCTATTGCTCCTTGTTGTCTTTCTCTGTCTCTTCACAGTTGTCCTGCTCATCCTCCTGGACCAAGAACTCCTCGGGGGGCCACCGGAGCTCCCCGCTCTCCACCTCGCCCTCTGTGGGCTCCACCACGATGGAGGGCAGGCGGTCCTTGAGCTTGCAGCAACGGTCGAAGTCCGACGGGTCGGGGAAGATCTGAAAGAAAAGCAGAGAGAGTCCCCGGTCACCTGCAGTACAGGGAAAGAGAAACCAAGTTCCTTGCACCTGCGCGTGGAGAACTGAGCCCCACTGAGGGCCAGCACCCGGGCCGGGCTCTCGGGACTCCGGGAGGGAGCCCTAAGGCGGGAGCCAGGGAACACATTCTGGGGCCACCCAGGAAACTGTCCCTCAGGGGACCTTAATCCTGAAGCTGCAAGTTTTCAGGGCCGTGCCTCTAAATTTGTGTGGTTGCTCTGTTCGCACCTTTTGTCTTTCATTTGCAGCTAAAAGAACTTAAAATCATGTGATCCACAGGAAGCCACACCTGCCCACAGCCAGCACGTTACCCTTGCAGCCCAAAGCAGGCCATGGGCACCTTAGCACTGACTGCTTCCCAGGGTAACGATCCGCGCCCAGTAGGCGCCCGCTCCCAGGTGCTCCACACACATCGTTTTGAACCAACAGGCTCATGCCGAAAAACAGGTGTTGCTAATACTACCTTAAAGACTCTCAGGTCTGAAGAAGGAGGTGGCCCAAACCATACAGCCTGCAAATGAGTGGTGGAGGAATGAGATTCAAACCCAGGTCCGTTTGAGCCCCGGGCCCATGCCCCAATAACACCCCGCCCTTCCCACAGATGGGTCTTGATCTCACTGCCACTATAAAGTCAAGGCCACATCAGGGTTGATCAGGGACATTTGCTGGCATGGCCCCCGTCACAGGCAAGCCACGAACAGAATTCTAGGCTCCTTTTTCACCTGTCAGGGCTCTTGGCTCCTTGACAGTTCTACCCCAGAAGTCTTTTCAGAGTCCTGTCAATGAGGCTTCTTTTTTTAAGGCCTACTGTGTGTCCTGCCCAGAGCTGGGAGAAACCCCCACACTGGGCCATAAAATCAAGGACCGTGAAGGGCTCTGCGGACTCCCTGTGCACACACTGCCCTGTGACTACAGCTGACCCAATTCTTGGCCCAGCAGCTTAAGTACTTAATCCGACGACGGGCTGCTGGTCCCTAGCCATCCACAGCCCTCGGTGACACACCCGAGAGCCGGAGAGAGGAGCCTCTGTCTGGGACACCGAGGCTCACAGAACACAGACACTGAGAGCCACGTGGGGCCTTCATGGCCACCTCTTCCAATCTCCATTTGGTAGATGAGCAAACCAAGGGCCGGAGGGGCAAGAAACTGGCTCAAGGTCACACAGCTTAATGGCTAGAGAAAGGAAAGCAAAATCGGGAGTGGGTGGAGACGCACATTTGCAGAGAGGCTGGGCACTGCCTGAGACAGGCACAGGTCAAGATAGGCACACAGCAGCAGGCGAGTGTCCTATATTCTCAGGAGGGGGGAGAAATGCTCTCCTACAGACTCAGGCCTTCCCAGCTCCTGTGGTGCCCAATCTCACTGCACCCCAGCCCCGAGCAGTGCTGGCTCAGTCACAGACCACGTCCCAGGCCACATCCCAGGCTACGTGGGGCTTTCGGGAACCATGGGCCTCAACAAAACCTCCCCAATCCCTGCAGACAAGTGATTATTAACCATTTATCCAATAAAGCCCTATTGCTGGGGATTAAGCCTTAAGCCAGCTGCACAACCAGGCATCATTAAAGACTTAACAGGCTCATAAAAAGTATGGTAATGGCAGCCAGGAGGAAAACAAGCCAGAGGAGGGGCTAGACTAGTTGGGGCTAACGGAGGCATGGGGAGAGCGACCCCCACTCCAGGCTTTCTCGTCCTGATGCAGCCGACCCCGCAGTTCCGCCCTGGGACTGTGCTGTCTGATGTGCTGAGCAGGGAGAGGGGCAAGTCATCTACTTGGGCCCCTCCTCACTGCTCCTCAGTGGCGCTGGAGCCCCTCTATGGGGGTGAAACCCAGGTGCCTTCCACGCACGGGCTTTGGGAGTGAGCAAGGGGAAACCCAGCAAGTGGAAAGCACACTACAGTTTGCAAAGCTCTTTCAGCCATCACCTCATTTAGGCCTGACCATGCCCGAGGAGCAGTGAGATCCTGGGCTCTGACCGACACCTGTAAGAGCCAGGATTCAAACCTGGACCTGCTGTTTTCAGGGCCTGTGCCTTTTGAAAAGTGAATGGATGGCCATTTTACAGACTGAAAACTGACCAGGGAGGGTGGACAAGACTGTGGGCTTCAGCTGCCTGTCCAGCGTAGGTGCCAGGATGAACTCTGGGCATCTCGGTCTAGAAGATGAGCTTCCCTGTCTAGACAGTTGTTCTAAATCTTCAGGACCGAGACAGAGCTATGAAATATCAAAAGAAGATGGACACCTGGCTCAGCGCAGACCTGGGCCCTGCCTCTACCCTCTGACCCACCCGTGACATCCCAGCAACTGGATTCCAACTATGATCACCGGAGCCAAGGAAGAGCATTGGCTGGGCAGAATCTCAATCTTCACAACAATCCTATTAAGTATAGAAGGGGAAACTGAAGCACAGAGAAAGCAAGTGACTTACTCAAGGCCACACAGCTAGGAAGTGGCTGAACGGGGACCTGAACTCAGACCTGTAGGACTTCAAATGAGGTGTTCATCTGATAACATTCTGTAGAGCCACAGACCCCAGATGCTGTGTCCTTGATGTCACTTCTGTAACCCCGATCAAGTCCTCTCAACTGCCTGTGACTCAGTTTCTCCTTTCAAAAAGCAAAGCGACTTTCGTGTCTCACTAGATGGGTACAAGTTCTTGGCAAACACAGAGATGATAAAATGCTTTGAGGACATATGCTGAATTAAAATGGAAATGTCCTCTTTGGAGCTGTTTCAACAGGAGGACAGTATGTATTCAACCTCCAAGCAAGAAGCAATACTCACATGGTAATTAAAATAACTCCAAACAATGCCTTTCATACCAGGAGTTGCACAATTAAGTCTTTAAGTCCTTGGGGAAGTCTGAGCATTGAACTTCTGATACTGCTCAGTTGCCAGAGCACTTTGCTCCCTGCATTGCTCAAAGCAGGTGCCATTAAAAAAATTTTTTTCCTTTACAAAGCCTGCTCACTGCACTTAAAAAAAATCACTATAATAATCCCACCTTTCCATCAAAGATTTTATTTTTTTATCAAATAATGCCAATTTATGCCTCTGAAAATTGTAGCTCTCTCCAAAGACAGACAACGCGCACGCCGAGCCGATCAGCCGCTCATTTCCTCACATGCAGACAGTGAGCCTTGCAAAGTGTCGCTGAGTCTTCTGCCAGCACAATCTTATCTCCAACAGCTGCTTAAAAGGCTGACCCTATGGAGGTTGAGATTTTTCCACTAAGTCATGCCTTTTAATCATCTAGACAGCAGAAAAATGAGAGGTTGCAACTGCAGTGTGACGGGGTAGGGAAGGCAGTGGAAAAAAGGACTCAAGTAGGACTTGCCAAGCACATGACAGGTAGGGCTGGGGCGGCAGGCCAGCCTGCCATGCTGTTTGCCTGCAGGACCTGGCAGGGAATCAAGAACTGCCCCTGCTCCAAAGAGAAACTGCTTGTGGTTAAACCTCTTACTCCAGTGTGCCCCTGCATTCTGGACTGGGGAAGGGGGAAAAAAAAATCCCTCTACAGCAAAGACTCCTCTCCAAGAGGTCCAGAAAGGAAGATAAGAGGCTCTGAGAAGCATTTCCGACCCTAACCCCCCCAGAGGGCAGGGCAGATCTAGAAGCATCCATCCCCAGCTGTGACTCTCTCAGCCCTGCCCTGCCCTCCTTCTGCCAACACCGGGCTCCACATCCAGCTATCCAGCTGTCACACTTGGCTGCCAGGGCTGATGGCTCGGATGAAACTCATAGACACCCAGTTTCCTTCCTTTGCAAATGGAGTGAAGTCTTGAAGATCACACGCCCCGCCCCGGCTGGGTCCCGCATGTCCCACGGTGTAGGAACGGCAGGCATGCAAACATGGCGCTCGTGACTCTTACAGAGGACACTTCTGCAGCGGCATCCTTTGCCAGGTGGCCTCTAATCCCAACAGGCCCTGACATTTTGGGAACTCACATGGGTTCACTTGAAAGGTCAAGGGAGCTTTAGGACCTTCGATGAGGAAGGAATGGTCTGTGAGATGAACTGTGGATGCCAATACACTGGCATTTCTGGCTCTGTGGATTACGGCTGTCCTTTAGAACTTTCTGTGATAGTGGAAATGTTCTCTAGCTGCACAAGCAATAGCCAGTGGCCACATATGGCTATTGAGCACTTGAAATGAGGCTAAATTTTCTCTAACTTTTATTAATGCACATTTATCTGATATATGTAAATATAATATAAATTTAAATGTAAATAGTAGCGTGTGGCTAGGGGCCGCTGCATTGGACAGCGCAAACACAATGAGTTAAATATGACGACCGTGAGAACAGGGTTGTCCAGGAAAATGGTCAGGAGGTTTGGCTGATGGGCCAACACGGGCAGCCTCACAGCAGAGATGTCTGGGGTTGGGGGACGAGGAATTAGTCAGAAGCCTTTTTGCTTAAGTGTAAGAGTTGCTGGTCAGTCAGCTCCCATTTCACCCATGGAGGGGGCACTGAAAGGTAATATCAGATCTCCAAAGGCCTGAAATTTGGGGGCCTAGCTATCAACTGTCTACCTCTAAGCCAGGTGACCTAAACCTCGCTGCCCCTGCGGTGGGGAGAGAAGAGAGATGTCTGGCACCTGGGATGGAAAATGTGAGCAATTCTGGTTGGAGCAGCCCTGCCCTGAGTGCACGCATCCCTCAGCCCTCATTCCTGACAAACAACTCGAGCTGGCCACAAAGAGGGCGGAGGGCTCAGCAAAGAGCTGAGAGACGCTAATAGGGAAAGTGGACACCGGCGGGAGCAGGAGATGAAAGGGGGCGAACTGGACACACAAAGGGCTGATTACCAGCTCTGCAAGCTGAGACCTCCGGAGCGTGGGCCTCTCGCTCCTCTTTGCCGGGCTCTAACAGAAGGATGAGGTGTGCTGCGGTGGGGTGGAGAGGGGAGGTAGGGCAGAGGGCCTGAGGTGAATAACCAGGCAGTCCCCAAGGCACTGAGAGGGGATCTGCCCCTGCACACAAAACCAAGCCCTGAGCTTCTCCCGTCTGGTTCCAGAGGGGAAATAATCAGTCTCAAACCTGCAATGGAAACTCGCCACGCCCACTGGTGGTAGACCAGGAGTCTGAAAGATTGGGCTTTTACTTTGCCCCCGTGTCTTATTATCTCTGTGACCTTGCTCAAGTCATTTTAACTTCACTGAGCTTCCATTGCGTCCTGAGTGAAACGAGGAACGGATTTCTACTTTATAGGGTTGTTGGAAGGATTACATGCTGCTGCGTGTCGAGCACCAGTGCAGTACCCAAGGGGCTCAAAGCCGTGGTGGCCCATTTCCCTCCTGTCTTCATCTACAGACTGGGATTAATGTTAATTCCCATCTTATAGGGCTTTGGAGAGAATCAAACACAGGTATGTGTGAACATGCTCTTTACACTTTAAATTCCTAACGATGGTTCTTATTAGGTAAAACTGGGGTCCCCAAGGAGCGTTTAGAGTGAGGGACTAAAAAGTCAACAGTCCCAATGGCTTGGGCCAGGAGCAAGTGAGCAGCACTCCTGGGCTTGCACTCAACAATTCTCCACCAGGTTCTTTGGAGAAATGGGTTTGACTTCATCACTTCTCTGCCGGTGTTTGTTTTTCCAGGGCATAGGTTAGGCCAGGTGGAACAAAAGCCACTGTCTTGTCCAGATGCTGGTCTTCAGTGGAAGCCCCTGCAGCTAGCGATCTGCCCATTACGTACCTCCACACCCCCGCCCCCCAGCCCACTGCAGGGGCCTGCTGCCCGGGCCTTCAGACCCCTCCTGCCCCTCAGCTTCCCAAAGTCTGGGTTTCTTATTTTTCCTGCAGAGCAACAATGGATTGGCCTTGTGTGTTTATTCCTTCCTAGGAGGGGCTGGTTTCTAACAATGGGCAGATCTCTACCAGCATCCTGCTCTGCCAAGGGCTGAACGAATGAGCAGCAGCTAAGCCAAAGCCAAAGCCACCCTGCTTTTGTCCCCGAACAGTGTGTGAAGGCAGGGAGTATGTATGTTCTTCAAAATACGTGCCTCCTGCTATTTCATCATCATCATCGTCATCATTGCTATTTGCATTTTCCTGACTTTTCAAAGTGAAATGTGGTTAGTAAGAACAGAAAGAATTAGAGCAAATGGCAGAGTAGCTCCAAACGGGGTTCAGGGAGGAAGCAGTCTCATCTCCAGTCTGATGCCAGTCACCTCATTCTCCATCCTGGGCGCTCTCACTCTGCTTAAATCCCCCCGGCCTGGGGCTCTGGAATATTCACCCCACCCTCTCCTACCCCTCTCTGGTGTCTCTAATCCTAGAGGAGACTTGAGGAGAGATTTAAGGCTTTGTAACAACTGTTGGATCTCCTTCCTTTGGATTAAAGATGCTTAAGCCTCCAGCCCTGAAACTTAAAAGAAAAGGATATCCTCTAGATAAACACCATCCTTCATAAACATCTCTCAAACACACACCCGTCCTGCAGGTCAAGAGTTCCGAATTCCAATTAATTAGCACTAATTGCTACTGATAACTCTGGGCCCAGTGAGCTGATGGGGCTTTTGGAAGGTTAAAGAACATTTCTCAAAGCTCTCCCGGACAGTGAGAGAAAGAGTGCAGTTACCTGGGATAGATGATTTCAAATACCCACATCCTATTGACTATATTACCATTGTCCTTTAGAAAGAAGACATGTTTCCCAGTCACCTTGGGGCCTCTGGGGTTGTCATCCTCCTCCACTGGTTCTAGCCAAATGTCCCACAGCCATACCTCCTCTCTCTCAGAAAGCGCAGAATGGCACAGCTGCCATTTCCAACCATTCTCTCATCTTTTGTTTTGGAGACAAAAATCTCAAATGTTTGGCCTAGACCCACAGCCTTCCCAACCTTGTCTGGAGTCCCCTTCCTGACCCCTACCACGTGGCTTCCAAACACATCCCTGCATGGAAACACTCTTTCAAGTCTCTGAGGACTCCTTTACAGCCCTGCCCCTTGGCCTTTGCTCAGCTTTCACTCACCACCGCCTCTGCAGCACACCACCAGGCCGCCCAGCCTGCGTCAGGCTTCACAGTCTCTCCTGATTCTTATGCCCCTGCCCTGGCTCATCCCACCCGATTACCTTCATCTCCCCGTGCCCTCCCTCAACGAGGCAACATCCTGGGCTCTTCTTCAGATTCAGCTTCCTGGCTTCACCTGTCCATCACAGGCAGAGGATTCCCCAATCTACAGCTGCTCTTCCCCTTCCCACCTTCCGTGAATCACATCTCCACTTGGATGACATCCGTCATCTCTAACTCACCTTGTCCCAAAGTGGAGTCATCAGCTAATAGACCCATTTTTCTTTAAGTCAAAAACATTTTTTCCCCTCCCAAATAGGAAGCCTTGCTTGATCGTAAGTGCTATAAAAGAGGCCTGGAGATTTTAGTTGGTCAGAACTGCAGTTTTGATGCTCCGACACTAAAACGAATAGGGCTGTATTCCTAGAAGCTGTCTACACTAGCAGGGAGGCGATGGCCCTGCTGTTCTCTGATCAGACATATACTTTGTTTGGTCTACAGTAACGTTCTCCAAGCTCAGATCCCAAGGTCCTTTCATGCAAGAAGTGTCCACAGAGTTAAAATACTTCCTTAATAATACAAATATGTTATTTGCCTCTCTCCCTGTGTTGACACTCACACGATGGCATCGCAGCACTGGGGGGTGACACTGCTGGCACCTTGGCAAGAATGAATGAATGCAGCAGCAGCAAACTGTACTTGTGGTCATTACATTCTTTACCACCTCACACTCACAATAAAAAAAAAAAAAAAAAGACCTAATATCCTTGATAAAGCAGTCAAAATGAGTTTTTATTCAATATTGACTCTTAAGTACATGTTGTTTTAGTACCGTACGTGATAAAGTGGAAAGCCAGCAGACAGCACTCTGCTGCATCTCACGGTGCAACGGTCATCTCGAGAAAAGCACTCGTGTGACGGAGTTACCAGCTGAACTAGCCACTTTTCCCGGGGAGCACTGTTTTTACTTGAAAACGTGACTACCCAACAAACCACGGTTGTTTTGACTTGGGTGTTCGGGGGACACGTCCTCAAAAGTGAACAAAACAAGCACGTCACTTCGTGGAAAATGACTAACAGTATTTGTTCCCAATGATAAAAATCAAACTTTCTAGCATAGATCGTATCAGCCACCGTTAACTGGTCTGCTCCCTAACGCTTGAAGGCCTTCTGATGAGACTGGTAAAGACATGAATACATGTGACTTTCTGACGTTTTATGATGCGATTGTCCGTATTTGATCTGTCTTACTCAGTGCATGCGTATGTTCCAAATGGTCAACGCACCACATTACAAACCAACGTGGGAAAGAGACATTGGAAGTGCCAGACAGACTGCTGGATTTGGATGGAAGAGCACAGAAACCTCGTTGATAAGGTTTCTGATGCCACACTGCTGCCGACATTTAAGAAATGACCACTTGTTGAGTGTTGGCGAAATAGCAAAGAAAAAGAACTGGATACGGCTAGGAAGAGATTTCTTCCTTTTCTTAACTTTTCTCACAGGTCTTGCATCGGCCAGGTTGTCTTCACTTACTTCAACCCACACGTATGGCAACAAACTGAATGCCGAAGCAGATACGAGAGTCCAGCCATTTTCTATTAAGCCAGATATTAAACAGATTTGCAAAAAAAAAAATGTGAAACAATGCCTTTCTTCTCACTAAACTTTGGTTTGGGTTTGGTTTTGTAAACGTATTTATCTTTATTAAAAACTGTTATTTATATTAACATGTAATGGTTTTACTGTTATTTTAAAGGAATTAAAACATGAAAATTTTAAACACTCCGTTTTGATATCAAAGGACATAACAAAATAAACAAATATCGGGGGGGGGAGTCCTAAATTATTTTTAAGAATGTGAAAGGGGCTGAGATCAAAACACTTGAGAACAGCTGGCCTAGAGAAAAAAACACCCGCCATAGGATGACTACATTAAGTCAAGGTTGAAGGAAGGTATGTTTTAAAATTGGAAAAGATTTGAGGGGAACATAAAATTGCTTTCGAACAGCTAGAAGGCTGACATGAAGAAAAGAGCAGATTTTTTAAACTCCAGTGAGTGGGTCTAGGATCAGGATGGAGGATTTCGCCTCATTATACAACATTCTAACAAAAATGATAGAATCCGCTCTCTCCCCTATAGATGCGGAAATTGAGGCCAAAAGACGTGATGTGAGTTTCCTGAGGTGACAGAGGTAGGAGAAAAGCCAAGATGAGAAACCAGTTATCCAGATTCGCAGCCCGTAATCCCATGTGCTGAGAGGTTACATGTAAAGAACACCTAAGTGGCCCGATGCCACACTGCTGTCACACGCATTCCCATATCTGAGATCCTCTAGGGCCAGTGGGAGTGCACCTGTTTGTCCACTCTCTAAAAGAATTTGGAAAACTCCGTGTCCTTCCACATGTTTTTAAACTGATATCTAAAACTTCTGGTATATTACAAACATTAACATTTTAAAATAAAACTTTTATACCATTCTTTTATGCAATGCCTTATAAATACCAAAGCAACTTGGTATATCAACCATCCCCCATTAAAAAACCCCTAAACAGAGCGCCTGGGTGGCTGACTCAGTTAAGCGTCTGCCTTCGGGCCAGGTCCTGATCCCAGGGCCCTGGGATCAAGTCCCACATCAGGTTCCCTGCTCCTTGGGGAGTCTGCTTCTCCCTCTGCCCCGCCCCACACTCGTTCTCTCTCTATCTCTCAAATAAATAAAATCTTTAATAAAAAAATTAAAAACTCATAAACAAGCTCTAAAATTGTATTCTTTTCTCTGCTTGAAACTGTATCTCCACCCTACTGTTCCATAGAATTTTAACGTAAGTTTTTAGTCATTAGCTTTTTTCATACTTCTCTGCAATAAAGAGATGTATTTATGTACATAAATGGACAGTTACTATTTTTATGTCAAATGACCCTAAGGCCTGTTAGCAACAACGACAACAGCAACAACAAATCTGGATTGGCTCGTGGCAGCTACGTAACTGATCAATGAACATACCCCAAGTCATTGTTACACGCATAGGAATCTTTCTTGTTGGTGTCTTAATGGGACAGGTAGGCGGGATTAACGGAGCTTCTTAGGCAGTAACATTTCCAATGGTCCATTTGTTTGATGCCCCTATGGTTTCTACACCCTGGGGAAAGTCACCTTAAAAGACTCAGGAGGGCAAGAAGCAGGTCCTTCTCTTACAAAGGGGGAGGAGGGCAAGCTCGACAGGAAGGTAGGACAGGAAGGTAGGCGAAGAAACTGGTGAAGCCCGGCTTCAGGAAATGCGAATTTTAGAAAAGCAACAACAAGGAAGCCCAAGACGGGGGTGGGGAACGAGGTGTCCCGAAAATGCTCTCTGCTGTCACATCCCTTGGGAAGTTTCCATGAACCCCAGGGGCGACTGTCCTCTGGTTCTAACACTTTGTTAAAACATCAAGCGGTATATACACGGAGCATTATTAAGAAGTAATTTGGCAGGAGAACCTCTAATATTCGGCTGCCAAGGACAACAGCCAGGAAGGATCCTAAGGCTTCAAGTGCCTCATGTGAGGGGCAAATGAGCAAAGAAACACGGAAATCGTGATTTAGTGCCAGGTGATCTTTAAGAATGCTTTCACCTAAGAGGATACAAGAGTCGAAGAAAAGAAATTGCTTCATGGTAACGATCGTGACCCAGCCTCAGGAAGCTGGACACCACGGTAAGGACTCCTCCATTCCCACGTACACAGTACGGCTCAATTACCTTTTTCCTTGACTCGTTTAAAACATATAAAAATGAAACTCTGTATCGCTACACAGATGGAAAACTAGTATTGTTTGTCATAGGTAGTAACCATAAAAATATACCACCATTACTAAAGTGTGTGTAACACCTGAACTGACTTTGTAAACCGCCGGGAGCCTGTGGACCCTACTGGAACATTGGCTTGGGCTGTTTACTTGTTACAAAGAACCTGGGGCTTGCACAGTTGTTGGGTAAAAGGCCCCTGAGCTCTAGGGGCCCAAAACTTCTGTTATGTTCAGATCTACTTCAAAGAGCCCAGTCCCTCCTGGATTCCAGGGAAGCAATATTTCTAAACCATGACTGTTGCACAAGCCAGACCTGGAACCCCAGAAGATCAAGATGGCTTAGGGGACTCCATGTGCATCTGTCTAAACTTCATGGGTGTCCAGGCAGAGGTGACTTCACTGGTCTTCCTCAAGGTCGCATGGTGCTCCAATGTCATTAACAGAATAAAGGAGACAAGTAGGGCAATCGCTGACCCATACGCACCTGCAATCCAGACTGTGTCATTATACCCACGAAGGGACAAAAACATGATCAACAGCTATTTTGCAATGCTGGCTAAATGCTGCCTGAACATCATTAGTTGTTATCCTCTCTGCTCAAAATAAGCAGTTAACAAACCGGAAGACATGTACAACATCTCCTAAACGCTCTGAAATAAACCAAACACCTTTCTGACTCTAGCCACAGCACTCTCTCACGATCTCATCTCTGTAGCTTTCACGCCCCTGAAATTCTATGTGCTGGAGCTCTCCATGCCAGGAACTGCTACTGGGTAAAGTCTTCTGTTTATTTTCTGTCTTTAAGGTAATATATAATCAGGAGGCTTAATGATGTTGAATCTCTTTGAATTAGTCTTTGTACTTCCAAGAATTTATTCCAAGGAAAGAAATCAGGTCTGCGCAGAGATTTATGTAAAACGATGCTCAGAGCAGTGTTCTTTTGTAGGAACAAAACATGCCACAACCTAAATATTCAAATTCATGTAACAAAATGAAATGCCTTTTTACAAAGAAAGACAAATGGACATGGTCACAAAATTATAGTCAGTGGGAAAAAAATTCACTAGTGCACATATTTATCCCAATTTTATTTTTGTAAACATAAATGCATACAAAATACTAGAAGTAAACATACCACAATGTTTCAGTGATAGAAATATGGGTGGGTTTTATTGTATTTTAAATTTTTCTAAATTTCTGAAAGGAGGAAGTATATTACCTTTACAGTTATAACACACACACACTCACACACCTAGCAACTTTTGGCTTCGATACTCTGTCCTAAGACTCTACTCTGAAGAAATTGTATCAACTGTGGACGAAGACTGACATACAAAGTTATATATAAATTATCACATTATGTGTAAGAGGAAACATGTACACGATCAAACAGTTTTCAGCAACTGGAGAATGGTCAGAAGAATCATGTGGCAACTTCAGGACCTCCTACTGAACACTCATGAAAAATGCTAACTTTGAAGCATTTTTAAGAGAAGTTGAAATGATGCGATGCTGATGACTTATACGCCGTTAAGTAAAAAAAGCAGAACAGAACTCTGTGATTGTGGCTTTGTGAAAATATTAAGTGCACCGGAAAAGGGAAAAGATGCTAAAATGTGCACGCCATGACTTGGGCATGGTGAGATTATGGTGATTTAAAAAACAAAAAGGTTAAAGAAAATTACAGTTCCAGCATGGGCAGAGGTTACTTTTAAACTTTGAGAAATAAGTCTGAGAACAATGAAATATATACTTTATCAGTGAAGATATGCAATTACTGGAAAGGGGGAAAAGGAAGAGAAAATTTTCCTATCATCTCAACACTCCAGTCTACAACAACCCCTATGAACATTCCACGGGCTGCCCTTTGGTCATGAGTGAGTGTGTGTTGTGTGTGTACATGTGTGCACGTGCGTGCACGTGTGGGTGTTCACGTGAGTGTCTGCAAGTGTGTGTGTGTATAGGAGTCTTAGCAGGCACCTCGGGCTCTGTCTGCAGAGATCAGAGGCTGAGCTCAGCGCTGCCCGCACACCTTGGGCTAAGAGTGACCCTACTAAATTAGACCTTGTACACAGGGCAGTGTCTGGAAAAAACATTCAGGAATTTGGGAAAGTCAAGGATGCTTCTCAAATCCCGGGTGGACGAGTATTCTACAAAGTAAAGACGGGAGGCGAGTTCAAGGTGTACTATTAACTCTGTGTAGGAACCACCTTCAGATTCCAGTTAGGATAAGGTCAGACCTAGAAGCCAACCACCTCTGAATTGAGACTGGTGAATGCCCTTCGTGCTCAGGCCAATTCTGCTTTGGGTGAGAGATCCAGAACCCTCCTTCCCACTGGTTCCAATAAAATTTATGGCTGAGAAGCAAGGAGTCAATGCTGCTTCGGCTAAATACCTGGGTACCTCTTCTCTACAGTTTACCTAAAAAAGGAGCTTCTGACATGCAAGGCAGCTAATTCCAGCGTCAGACGGCCAAAGGCGCTCCCAAATTCAAAATGCGACCTGAACAATAGATTGGAGAAACTTCTGGGGAATTTTAGGGTTTTTTTCCAAGACAGGTCTGTGCAATAAGGGGCCTCCCCCAGCTGAGGAATGAAGCAGCAGAGACAGGACCTGATCTGCTGATCAAGAATTCTCCTGGGGTGGGCTCAGGGACAAGGGAAGGGCAGGTGGTGAGGCCAGTGGTGGCAGAGGTGGTCCACCATCTCTGAGCTGGAAAGGAGCGAACGCCTGACAACTCTGAGCCCCATGTGAGTGAGGGCCTGTTTTCAGAGTCTCTGTGGATTATTTCAGGACTTGAACCTGAAAGATCATTTCAGGACATTCACTAGACACCCAGGAATAGCTCTTGGCTCCGGTCACAAGATTCGCCACCGAAACGCATCCCTTTCCCCAACGGTACAATCCTCCTCTCTGTTCAGCTTGGAAGACTGGGCTGATGTCAAGAAGATGCTGATCCTGTAAGAATCTATGCTGTGGGCTGGCCACGGTAGAGGGCTAGTTCTCGGGGCGGGAGAGGGAGAGGGAGAGGGGAAGGGTCCCATCGATCACTCAGCACTCACTGTGCAGCTCCGGGCAGGACGCGGGGCTGGCGTTGCAGGGACGGAGAGCAGACTAAGTCACAGCCCCGGCTCCGGGCAGAGAGACACACCGCCACTGAGGAGGCGTCAGGCCTAACACAGGCCCTTTGAGAGAAGGCTGGGCTGCTCCGTTCTAGCATGCAACACATTGGCCACGAAAGTGAAGAAAGCTTGTTCTCTCCCTGGCCCTGCCACAGACTCACTGTTGTGACCACGGCATGTGCGCTGGGGTGGGGGTGTTCCCCAGCGGGACAATTCCGGCCTTCTGCAGGCCCTCACCCCGGGGGCATTCCAAAACAGTGAACACGATGTTTGTGTCAAGGCTTTGGGCCTAAGAAGGAAGGTGCCGGGTCCCCCGTACAAAGTAGAGTTGATCTGCACAACGTAGGCACTGACTCAAAAAGAGGCAGCGTGTGTAGACACAAACCCGCTCAGAAACAAGGCGCTCCCTGGGCTTTGGCCCCAGGTGGCCCGAACTGCCTGTTTTTGTTTTTTTTTTTTAAAGATTGTATTTATTTATTTGAAAGAGAGAGAGCCAGCCAGCGAGAAAGGGAACACAAGCAGGGGGAGTGGGAGAGGGAGAAGCAGGCTTCCTGCGGAGCAGGGAGCCCGATGTAGGGCTCGATCCCAGGACTCTGAGATCACGCCCTGAGCCGGAGGCAAACGCTTAACGACTGAGCCACCCAGGCGCCCCCCGAACTGCCTGCTTTGCCTCACATTATTACCAGTTGTAGCAAGGAGGGAGCAGAGTGGAGGGGGCGGGGAGAGGAGAAAGAAAACTTGCTGTGATTCCAGTAACATGTCGTGTCCATAGCTGGACACGTCCTGCCAAACGCTCTGCAACTTTAGCTTTATTTTCCCCCAGGGACAACTGAGGCTTTTTAAGTCCGGTGTTGTGAAAGATCATTTCCTAGTGACCACGGGACTTCCGCGAGGCCGTGCAGCAGGGCCTCCGCAACTCTTGAGAACGTGTGGGGTACCACACCTGGGAGTCACCACGAGGAGGAAGGGACACAGGCAGTGGCCGGGTTCCACCTGGAATGGCCTCCTGAGCAGGGCTTGTGGGGGACAGAGGCAGGGACCATGAGGAGCTTGAAACTCTCTGAGGGCTGAACCCGGGGAAGAAGCTCAACCCATTATGTATTTATTTCAACACGTGCACTTGCACAGGTGGGAACACACAGGGGAGCCAGGCTCAGGGGCTGTTTCTAAAGTAAGGCTCCACCTTCTCCAGAGAAGGCTTCTGAACCGCTGCCTGACTTCAGACGTTAACCCGAACCTGTTCACTGAGACAGGACTTGCTGCTCCTGATAACGGGAGGCAGTGGGAGGGAGGTGGGGGGAGTCCGCTGCTGTTGGGTCCTGCAGATAGAGGAGACTGGGAGATGCCATCCAGGGAGAGGCGAGCTCTCAGCCAGACTGAGGCTTACCCCCCCTCGCCCCCCTCCTGAATGCCAAGCTACAACTCAGGCTCTCAGGCTGCAAGAAGCAAACGACAGAACTGTGGCAAGAGGTCAGCCCCCCCCAACTCTCCCTCCTCCCTGTGGTGCAAAAGCCAGGCTCTCCCTCCCTCTGGTCTTAGGAAGGGAAGGGGAGGATGCAGGGAAGTCCTGAGCTCTGCGGATCAAAGGGAAGGCACAGGACACGGAAGACTGCGGTGTGTGAAGAGCAAGCTCCTTCTGGTTTACAGCGCATCCTCCCCGGCTTCCCTGAGGAGAGCCCGCTGCCTGTCGGACTGCTGGATGGATGTCAAGTGCTAGGAGTACGTGACCGAGAACAGCAGCGGGAATACAAGGGAGCCAGTCAGAGACATGAGAGCTGATCAGAGAGGAATTAAAGAGCCCAGGGAAGGACAGAGCTATCAGATCTTGGTCCAGATGCTAGAGAAGGGGCAATTTTAAATGAAAACCAAGGAGCCAGACCTCTCTCTAGAACTTAGTGAGGGCAGTAAGACTGAAAAAGCCTCAGCATGCCATGCCGGGGGCAAGTCAGGCAGCAAGGCCAGAATCCCGAGAGCCCTTGCGTCGGGGCAATGCCAGTGTCCACAGACAAATGCTCAGGACCCTTCCCCATGCAGGACCCAGGCCAGGTCAGCTGTGGCATGAAAGGAGACCCCGTCAGACCAGCATTCCGAAGTGCTACACGCTTACAGCCCCTGCAGCCAAGAGAGGGCCCCTCGAGGCAGCCGATGACCTGCTCCCTAGGGTTGGGGCAAGTAAGAAGGTGTAGGCGGCAGACATTCCGGTGCCACGGGTGGGGCACTGTGCAAGGCCCATGGATGCAGTGAGGCCAGGCAGCTGCAGCCATCAGGGACCTAAATGTCCTCATGGGGACCCTCCCACTCAGTCCCCATGAACCGGCTGCTCCCTGCAGCCTGCCTAGAATGTACTCACACTTTCGAGTAACCATTTACTCACCCACCCAGCAAGCTGCCATAATTCATGCCAAGTGGGCAGGCAGACATGGAGTTCCCGTACCGAGCAGACTCTCGGTAAGATGCAACAAGGCGCTGCCTCTGTAGGTTTTTACAGACGCTCACAAAACGACACTAACTCCTACGCACGGAAGGTAGGGCTTACCTGAATTTTTCAGGGGATAAAGATATTTATCCAAAGCCTTGGTAGGCATGAGCTCAGGAGACCCTTTAAAAACCCTAAGTAGAAGTGAAGACGGCTAGCTTTCGGACCAGGAGACTCAACCTCACCGAAACCACCACCACTCACTTGGCACCTGCTAGGGAAAGGCCTGGAGCCAGCGTGCAGCTTGGGCTGGGGAGGCTGATGGGCACAAAGAGGGAAAGAAGGCATCCCCTGCCCTCGGAGACTTGGGCAGGACCCATAGCCTCAAAGCGCCAGGCAGCACCGTTTCACGGCACAAATGCCACAGGTGTGGAAAGAAGAAAGAGGTCACATCTGGGGCAGAGAAATTAGGAAAGCTTCATTCTCGGGTAGGTCTGGAAGGTGGGAGAATGATTGACGAAGTCCAGCATGCCTATCTATTTTACGACCTTGTCTCAAGGTCAAATCACAAGCCTGAGATTCTATTTCATCTGCCAAGTCGGGATTGATGTCTCCTTCCCACTTTCAGTTCCTTGGAAAAGCAGGGCCTGGTAAAAGCCATGTACTATTATTACCCTCAGGAAGGATGCCAAGAACAGAGTTCTGAGATGTCCCGCCCCAGATCAGAGCCCAGACTGAGCATGCACGGCGGACAGGCTTCGCCAGTGCAGTCCCAGCCAGTCCCCAGAGCTCTGGTGGGAATGTGTTTAATTGCATGACACTAGCTCTGAATAGGCCCAGAGGATACTGGTCGTATGACAACTGTCAGATCAGCTGGCTGCAGAGCCCTGCAGCTGGCATAAACGGCGGCAGGCCAGGGGGGTATCTGGG
Organism: Ursus maritimus; assembly: GCF_017311325.1. Classification (NCBI taxonomy): domain Eukaryota; kingdom Metazoa; phylum Chordata; class Mammalia; order Carnivora; family Ursidae; genus Ursus; species Ursus maritimus. The sequence goes on along the minus strand of NW_024426774.1, from coordinate 23,627,973 downwards.
CGTGCAAGAAAACACGATTAGAGATGGAGGTGCTCTCTCAGTCCTAATATTCTTCCAGCGCCCAGCCCCAGTCTGACCAGCCAAGCCTTCTCGTGGCCATCTGTACCTGGACTGACCATGGCTTTGCGTCGCTGCCTCAGACTGCCTGTATTCCAGGCATTATGCCCATGTTGCTTTCCCATGGGAGCCCTGGGCCCTCTATAGAGCACCCACCACAGCACAGTGCATACAGCAAGTGCATACAGCAAGTGCCCAGGAAAATGATGCTCTCCCCTTTCTCTTCCTCAGGCAATCAGAGGACCTTTCTGAAAGCTGATGACAAGAGTGCTTTGAAGTTCCAGGTAAGATACTTTGGAAGTGGACAGTGCCCCCCCATCCCCAGGCAGCAGGAACAGATTTCCTGAGGGGCAGTGGGAACCAGGCTGTCAGGCCAGCACCACTAGGAGAGAGTTAGGGCCCTTTCTTCAGGCGGCATCATGACATCTTGGGAGCCCAGAGGCGATATGATTTTCCACCAGCCGCTGCAAGCCCAATTCAGTCTTCCTCCCCCAGCGCTGCAGCCCGATCTGCCCCCTTCACCTGTCCCGGCCCTCGTTCCGGCAGGGCGGCCCGAGGGTGGAGACAGCAGCCCTGTAGGATGTGGCCCCCTCGATCCTGGGACATGTTCAAAGGAGAATATAAAAAGCGTACACAAGACCTACTGATGACTGTGTCTGGAAGGGTTCTGCGATGGAACGCTAAACCCAGAGCTGAGAGAAAATCTCACCTGTAACCACAAAGAGATTCGGTCTGATTCAGTGCCTTGGAAACTGGTATCCAAAAACACCCTTGCTGGTGGGCCAGGAAAGTTCTACCCTCCCACAGACTGTGGGGCCTTTGATGGTCCCTCTCAGACCCACTGTGGGGGTGGAGGGTAGAAAACCAACCAGGAAAGGGTATTCCCCCTCACTTCCCTCACCGCCTCAGGCTACATGAATACTTCTTTCCAGCTGGCTAAAGGGGCTTGGCCAGACCCTGGCGCCCAACAAAGGGACCTTCTTGAGCCTCCCAGTCTGAGGGGACTCTGCTGTCACCTACCAAGTTACCTTACACGAACTTAGCTTTCATCTCGGCTCTCTGATCAACCCCTCCCCCATCACATGCCCGCAGCTCTCTATTTGTTTCTTCCTTTACAGAATAAATGCCCTGGAATGGTTCTACAGAACGACTACCAGCCCGAGCAAGTCTGGAGTCTCCGCAAGAACCAGCTCGAGGGACAGACCCATGACATATCAGAAGATCAAGGCTTTGGAGTTTGGGGGTACTACAGTCTGAGCCTGTTTCTTCATCCGTTAAACGGAGCAGGAATTCCCGCCTCAGAGCTACGGTCAAGAGTCCATGAGGAACATCTGTAAAGTGCACGGCTCGGAGCAGACGTTCAGTTCTATCTGCCCAATGCGCCCATCACACCCCACGCATCCTCCCAGGCCAAGCACCGCAGGCGTACAACTTCCCTAGCTCCAAGGTCTTCCCTGAAAAAGACTCCTTCCTCTCCCACATGTCATAACCTCGGAACTCTCCTTGGAAATAGGACAACAGCTCCGGACCCCAGAGACCCCGAGATGCCGCGCAGCCAGCTGGGGGCAGCAGGCGAGTGCCTAGCCGCTGAGCAAGGTCACTGCGGGAACAATCTGAAGGTCACACCCAGGGCACTTTTTGAGGGCCTCGTGTATTCTGGATCCTTCACGCAGGATGATCTCTAATCTAGGTGCCACGAATCACATCCCTGAGATAGCTTGCCTTTGGGGAAAGGTCTCCTCAGTTCTAAGCACTTTGCACATTAACTCTGTTGGCCTCCGTGGGTCAACCATCCACCTGACACAGATGCCCCTGCACCAGATCCCCTTTCCCCACAAGCTACCCTTCACAGGGATGTTTCCACTGCCCAAGGCATGGCTGTGAAGGCAAGTGCTGGTCTACACTGACTGCACAAATCACGTCTCCCCTTGCTGCTGCGAATGTGAGAGTCCACAGCAGCCACGATGGCTAATGAATGACATCGGCTCATGCCTGCTGACCCTTTACTATGTCCCGGGCACCGTGAATGCCTTCTACACAGCATCTCATCAAGTCAAACCTTTACCACAATCCTCTGAGGGAAGGACTACTGTTGCCCCGTTTTACAGATCAAGAAATTGAGGCTTACTGGCATGAGGGGACTTCCCCAAGGTCACAGAGCTGTTCCAAGTGGCACTGGGACGCAGAACCGCATCTGCCTCCAACCCCAGCAAAAAGTCTCTGAAGAGCCAGAAGGAACCCAGGACGGACTCACCTGGTAGGAAAGGCCATCCTTTCGGGGGTTGAGGCCAATCTCCTCCATGGATGGGGTGTTCATCATTACTTCAGTCATCTCGGCAGATCTCAGATAGTCGGGGCTGCCAAGAAACCCAGACCAAAAGTCAACAAACACACGCACTTTCACATTCCTATCCTTGGTGCTTTCTGCTGTTAGGTCAGGGGACTGTCTGGAGGCAGGACGAGAGGTGTTCAAAACAGAACTCACAGAAAAACAAGCTCACACCCTGAGGAAGTGCCTTACAAGCCCGGGGCATCAGGGCTCTCAACCCCAACCAACAAAGCCTGAAACAGCCTGAAAACTTCTCTGGCAAACCTCTCTTCTCTCCTCTCCTGTGCAAGTCCCCACTGGCACAGAGCAACTCTGGATTTTCTTTTAAGTGACAGAACTAGAAAAAACCAAATCAGTAGGTAGCTGAGTCCATCTGTCTATATTAAAACCAATTCAACCCATCTCTAGGGGAACTGCATATTATTATTATTACATAAAGATAACAGGTCAACCTCAGGGAAACCAAGTCCAATAATGCTGCCTTCCCAAATTCCTCTCTTTCTCTCTCTCTGGTGTTCCTTTTTGCAAAATGTCCCACTTAAAGCCCCAAGGGGTCAGCTTTCTGCAAGCTTCACATCTGCCATCCAACCCCCTTCTTTAGTCCAGCCACAGCAGCTGCAAGCTCACAGCTTGAAAAACATCCCCTGGATTAAAAGCCTTAAGGATGCCCGGACTCTGATTGCAAAGGAAATTTCCAGAGGGGCCAAGCTGGCCCACCAATGGCTGACATGTGAAAGTGCTTTGTACTCTGTAAGCAGGATACAAATGTTCCATTATCCTCACACAAAAAACAGGCACATACAGGGTCCCGAATGCATAATGCCAAATAGTACATACCAAAGTCGGTGTACTCCCTA